>NC_061514.1:131198837-131435547 GCF_022539505.1 Lolium rigidum
TTTCCAAGGCGGCAAGGGATCAAAAGAAAAAGGAAGTAGCCGGAAATCGGGGGTCAAAAAAATCCAAGAATAGAAAGAATTTTGGTTCATAGAGGATGACATGCGGGACCCATGATCCTGCATCGTAAACGGCTCGATCGGAGAACGTTGAACGAGATGGCGCGATCGAGAAAAAAACAATGCCGGAGAGGCTGCCATCTGGGCCCTACATCCCTCGGCGGTGCGGATTTGCGTTGACTCGGCCGTCGAACCCGAGATTTCGAGATGCACCACGTCCCGGGCCACCATACGCGACGTTTTGGCCGCTTTCGTCGGGCTAGGTGGCCTCAAAAACGAGAAAAAAAAAGTTTTGACATGCACCACGGAGGGACCCAAAATCGTCGGCCATGGTACACCAGCAACCACGGCGCGACTTCAACTTCGTCGGCCATGGCAACTTTTGTTGTAGTGTAAGAAGGGTTTCTAAAACAAAATCTTTCTTTTCCCCCTCTTCCAAATCACCAAGTGTAAGAAACATGTGTTGGATTATAGGATTGATATTAACAAATTTAGTTTCCAACATGCGAACTAAAGCAACAGCAGCAATTTCATAAGTAGGAGCAAGTTCTACCAAGTGTCTATCTTCAAAATCTTTAACGGTACTAACATGACTGAAGAATTCTTCTATATTGTTTCTCCCAATGATAGACCCGCGTCCTACCGGTATGTTTTTTGTGGTAAAATTAAAAGGAAACATGATGAATCAAGTAAAGTAAATGCAAGTAACTAATTTTTTTGTGTTTTTGATATAGCGTACAAGACAGTAAATAAAGTAAAACTAGCAACTAATTTTTTTTGTGTTTTGATATAATGCAGCAAACAAAGTAGTAAATAAAATAAAGCAAGACAAAAACAAAGTAAAGAGGTTGAGAAGTGGAGACTCCCCTTGCAGCGTGTCTTGATCTCCCCGGCAACGGCGCCAGAAAAAGAGCTTGATGGCGTGTAACTCACACATTCGTTGGGAACCCCAAGAGGAAGGTATGATGCGCACAGCAGCAAGTTTTCCCTCAGAAAGAAACCAAGGTTTATCGAACCAGGAGGAGCCAAGAAGCACGTTGAAGGTTGATGGCGGCGGGATGTAGTGCGGCGCAACACCGGAGATCCCGGCGCCAACGTGGAACCTGCACAACACAACCAAAGTACTTTGCCCCAACGAAACGAGTGAGGTTGTCAATCTCACCGGCTTGCTGTAACAAAGGATTAACCGTATTGTGTGGAAGATGATTGTTTGCAGAGAAAACAGTAAAACAAGTATTGCAGTAGATTTGTATTTCAGTATTAAAGAATGGACCGGGGTCCACAGTTCACTAGAGGTGTCTCTCCCATAAGATAAAAGCATGTTGGGTGCACAAATTACAGTCGGGCAATTGACAAATAGAGAGAGCATAACAATGCACATACATGTCATGATAAGTATAGTGAGATTTAATTGGGCATTACGACAAAGTACATAGACCGCCATCCAGCTGCATCTATGCCTAAAAAGTCCACCTTCAGGTTATCATCCGAACCCCTTCTAGTATTAAGTTGCAAAGCAACAGACAATTGCATTAAGTATGGTGCGTAATGTAATCAACAACTACATCCTCGGACATAGCATCAATGTTTTATCCCTAGTGGCAACAGCACAACACAACCTTAGAACTTTCTCATCCATTGTCCCAAGTGTCAATGCAGGCATGAACCCACTATCGAGCATAAATACTCCCTCTTGGAGTTAAGAGCAAAAACTTGGCCAGAGCCTCTACTAATAACGGAGAGCATGCAAGATCATAAACAACACATATGTAATAACTTGATAATTAACATAACATGGTATTCTCTATCCATCGGATCCCGACAAACACAACATAGAGTATTACGAGATAGATGATCTTGATCATGTTAGGCAGCTCACAAGATCCAACAATGAAGCACAATGAGGAGAAGACAACCATCTAGCTACTGCTATGGACCCATAGTCCAGGGGTGAACTACTCACTCATCACTCCGGAGGCGACCATGGCGGCGTAGAGTCCTCCGGGAGATGAATCCCCTCTCCGGCGGGAGTGCTTGGAGGAGATCTCCAGAATCCCCCGAGATGGGATTGGCGGCGGCGGCGTCTGCGGAAGGTTTTCCGTATCGTGGTTTTTCGCATCGGGGGTTTCGCGACGGAGGCTTTAAGTAGGCGGAAGGGCGAGTCGGAGGGCTGACGAGGGGCCCACACCATAGGGCGGCGCGGGCCCCCTCCGGCCGCGCGGCCCTATGGTGGCGGCGCCTCGTCGCCCCACTTCGTATCCCTTTCGGTCTTGTGGAAGGTTCGTGGCAAAATAGGACCACGGGTCTTGATTTCGTCCAATTCGAGAATATTTCGTTACTAGGATTTCTGAAACCAAAAACAGCAGAAAACAGACAAGCGGCACTTCGGCATCTTGTTAATAGGTTAGTTCCAGAAAATGCACGAATATGACATAAAGTGTGCATAAAAAATGTAGGTATCATCAATAATATGGCATTGAACATAAGAAATTATCGATACGTCGGAGGCGTATCAGCCGGCCAAAGAAAGGGGGAAGGGGAGAGTCCCTGTCCCTCTAGGTTTCGTCCATAAGACAGTTTTTGAATTGGGGTCTTATTCGAAGACTTTGGGCTAACCCTTGGGGTTCCACCCATATAATGAGGAGGAGTGGGAGGGGGCAGCCCATGACTTGGCCGCACCACCTAGGGCTCCCCTGGCCGGCGCCCTACCCCCTCTCTCTCAAACCCTAGCACACCTCCCTCCTCATACACCTCCCACAGCGCTTAGGCGAAGCCCTGCCGGAGATCTCCACCACCACCGTCACCACGCCGTCGTGCTGGCGGGATTCCGAGGAGGATCTACTACATCCGCTGCCCGCTGAAACGGGGAGAAGGACGTCGTCATCAACACCGAACGTGTGACCGAGTACGGAGGTGCTGCCCGACTGTGGCACCGTCAAGATCTTCTACGTGCTTTTGAAAGCGGCAAGTGATCATCTTCTGCAACAACGAGATCTAATCTCGTGGGCTTTGGAAATATTCAAGGGTTAGTCTCGTGATCTTCTCGTTGCTACCATCTTCTAGATTGCATCTTGGCTTGGTTTTCGTTCTTGCGGTAGGAGATTTTTTGTTTTCTATGCTACGAATCTCATCAGCCTCCGGTGATGATCTTCCCCTCCGACAGGGTGCCGGGAAGAGCTTCAGAACCCTCCCGAGCTAGGGTATGCGATGACGGTCGCGACGGAACTTTTCGTGGATGGAGGCTCGGGTGTTTAGGTTTTTCCCGAGATCGTGAATAAACAGGCGGAAGGGTGAGGTTGGTGGAGCCCTAGGGGGCCCACACCACCCCTTGGCGCGTACCCAGGCTTGTCCGCGCCAAGGCATCGCGTGGCCGCCCCTGTGGCTCCTCTTCGACCCCCCCTTTGGACTCTGTCTTCATTACGGAAAAATATTGTTTCGGCTTTCGTTCCGTCCAATTTCAAGAATATTTCTTGTACAACTTTTGTGAAATACAAAATAACAGAAAACACGGAACTGGCACTGTGGCATCTTGTTAATAGGTTAGTGCCGAAAAATGTATAAAAGTGCAACGAAGTATGAGCAAAGCATATATAAATTGCTGTAAAACAAGCATGGATCATCAAAAATTATAGATGCGTTTGAGACGTATCAATCTCCCGAGAAGAAATTTCATTTCGTGTCTATTCCGACGGATCATGGTCAGTGTTTGAAAACGCGACGTCTAGGATATGCTTACTCACGATTAAGCACTAGGCGATGCACAAACGCCTCGCCTAGGACATAAGCAGAAGTCTAGGTAGGGCAACCATGAAATTGTCTTCGCCATGAAGAAATCATGCCAAATTTCACTATCAAGACATATGGATCATATTCTAATGGTAGTTGATAGAAATTTACTCATTAACATGCTCTAGATTAATGTTCATTCATATATGATAACCTATTTACACACTTTATGGTACAAACTATATGCCCGCCTAGGTTGCGCCTAGGACGCTTAAGCGCCGCCTACGAGATAGGCGAATGCCAATCGTCTCGCTTACGCCAAGCGCTTTTTCCAACCTTGATCATGGTAGTATTCTTAGTGCTTCCATACAAAAGGCTTAATATATTTAGTGTGTGGATCATGGTAGCTTTGCATAAAAAAGAGGCAACCATTAAATATCTGAACTGTCTCTCTATGAGTAGCTGTTCTGAAACTTTGGTTGAACTACTTTGGATGACGCATATAAATGGAGTTTTTGCTTCTTCACTTGGTTCCGAAATATATCCCCAAACTTGCTTTGTCACATTTTCCTTCCTGCTCCATCTATAAAATTATATCATGCATTAAATCAAAGGCTTATAAAATCAGAGCAAGAATTGAACCCTTTTATAAACATTAACAAGGATTTTTCATATACTCTTTCATAAATTTCATTTTTTTGAACCGTTACATAAAGTTCACGTTATCATTATGACTAACCAAATACTTCATAGATTAAGATTATTATCCAGAAAATCAATTCGGCTCTTGGGTGCGTATGATCCCTCTATGATAAAAACATATTTTCAAGTGTTAAAAAAATTTAACAAAAAAATTTACATGTACATCTCCATAATATATGTGTGTTTGTCAAATTTCATGAAAAAATGATATTTTTTGTAGTCTACGTGAAAAAAAGAAAATTTATCTTGTGATAAGTCTTTGTTTTAGCACCGAATTTTGTCTTTTTTACACACGCCACACGATAAATCGATTTTTCATGAAACGACTTTGTGAGCGTGTAGGACATGAAGATGTACGTGCGAAATTTTTATTTCAAATTTTTTAATATTTCAAATATGTCTAACATGCATTTCAAAATAAAGAGAGCATACGCTCCCATGTGCCAAAACATCACTCCCATTATTATCCCACTATTATGATTTTCACCTATTTTTCTATGCTCCCTTCAGTGCTATTTTGCCATATTAAGTATCCAACACTGAAGCCCCATGCAAAACATGTGTCAATATTGATTTTTGTGACATATTGATGTTTCAGTTTTAGGTATAAACATGTTGTTTATTGCCTTTTTTTCTTAGGGATTTCTATTTTTGTGCCCTCGGGTACTTAGTTGTACCCAGTTTTCCCTAACTCCTTAGTTTTTCCTTAGTATTCCCCAAGCCCTTGTCTGAAACCCTCACAAGGAGCTCGAACGGGAGGAATCCCGTTAAGTTGACCGTTTCGTGCTGACGAGTGGGGCCGTGTCGTGTGGGGCTGGTAGAAAGGGACCGCGTGGGACAGGACGAGACAGTGTTTGGTCATACGAGCGGAGCGGGAGCCGTAGCATGTGGGGCCGTAGCGTGTGAAGCCATGTGGGTCCGGGACGTGGGCACGAGTGGTTTCTGTCTCTTTCGCCCAGATTAGCAGTTTTCAATGCACATTTTTCCTCTCTCTCTCACTCGATCTCATTCATTCTTCTTGATTGCCCAAATTGGTAGCAAATTTAGAGCAGCTTCTCCTTCTGTTTTTTAACGCCATTCCTTTTTATGTCTTCGTTTTTACCCAATCAGGTAGGAAATCTAGGGCACAAATCCATAGAAAATATAGGATAAGCTGCATAGAGCAACCAACATAGTATAGATAGATATACCCGCAAAAAAACATAGTATAGATATATTCACGACAGATCCAACAGTACTACCGATAGATCCAACATAAGCTACATTTTACATGAATTTAAGCTGCTCTACAGAAAGAGCAATCACATACAGAGAGTGCAGTAGGCACGTTCAACGCCTCCAGGTAGCGCATGTGACTCGCTTGGAGGCTGCGCAGGTGAATTCCAAGTGCTTTGTGTTGGGCCATGAACGCATGCACGTTCACGGTCGCTCCAACTCTAGCGCCGCATCTGCCAATTGATTCAGCATGGTTCACGAGGCAGTTGAAGTCGGTGGCGCGGAGCTTCCTGTTGCAGAAGGGGCACCTGTAAACGCCTCGAGCAAAGTGGTCATCTTAATGGCCGGACTGTAGCCTCCTGAGACGTGACGAGTCTTGGTGTGGAAGGACTCGTCGTCACTGTCGACGTTACTATTCTGCACCTGTCACATAGCGCCAAAGATCGTGCAAAAAACACGGAGTCAAGTGCAACAATGATGGAACAAAGAGTGAACAAAAGATCATGCATGATAATATGGGCACGAAAAAAAGAGGTAGCCTCATTTACATTGGACACACTTATATCCAGGATTTGAGTCAGTGAACCAAAGATCATGCACAACAAATTTATACACACCAATTGTTCACTGACCAAACCATGAATCAATTTGTGCCCAAATATTCATCATCATCGGCACAAATTAGTCGGATGGGATTGATTACTCACATAAGTTTACCGAATCTTAAACAAAAGCAAATCACAAACACTAATAACTCAAGATTTAGAACTAGGAATAGACGAACCCTAATAACGCAAGATCTAACACAAAAGGATTGAACTAGGAACAGACGAACCCTAATAATGCAAGATCTAACAAAAGAATTGAACTAGGAACAGACGAACCCTATAACGCTAGATCTAACACAAAAGGATTGAAATGGGATAAAACAAGGGAACAAAGGGTTACCTCCGGCTTGTCTTCGACGATGCTGGTGTCGTATGGGTTCTCTGGTGCGACGTACGACACTGGTTCGTACGGGTACCAAGCGGCGGGGGCGGCGGCCGATGGTGATTTACACAAAAATAACCCTTTGTTGCAACTATAGCATAGACTGACCCTCCGGACAAACTATTTCACCCATCTAACCCTTTTGTGTGGTGCTCCTCCCATGGGCGCCACACATGGCAGTGTGGCGCCCGTGCCTGCGGCGCCACTCTCCTAGCCGACGTGGCGCCCTCGACGTTGAGCTGGTGCGCCGATCCGACGTGGCGCCCTCGACGCTGAGCTGGTGCGCCGATCCGACGTGGCAGGATGTGTGGCGCCGCTCCCATCGGCGCCACACATGCACTTGTAATTGCCCAAAACATACTGTAAGACAAAGCGTCTGGGACTTAGCCATTTTGGCGAGACTCTATGTGCACATAGAGCCTCGCCAAAACGGCTAAGTCCCAGACGTCCGGAGCCCCTGGATGTTTTCAACATATAAACAACATATGTGGCACCGATGCCGTGGGCGCCACATACTGAGGTGTGGCGCCAGCGTGAGGGGCGCCACTTGTTGACTTGTGTTAAAACCATGAAAATTCTTGCCTTAGTTAACCAGTTTTCAACACAATAGTAGCAATTTCATACACATAGAACATACACATATAACACATCATAGCTCACATCATAGCACATAGATTGAAACAACAAGTAGCATTAGAGACATGGTTCGAAATGACATAGGGTTCACAACACGATACTTTTGAAGATAGAGTTCACAACAACACGTAGAAAATCCTAGTATCGTCCTCGACGTGCCATCCTCACGGGCTGCTTCCGGACGGCCATCCTTTTCGTCCGCTGCCGTGACTCTTGTTGCTGCTGCTCCTCCTCCTCCTGCTCCTCCTGCTCCTCCTCCTCTGAAGATAACGGCTCATCGTTCCTCATCCTCCTCAAAGATGATCTCCGCGGCGGCGCCTCATCGTCCTCAATGACAACCTTCTTTCCTCGGTTGACATAATCTTCCGGAGTGTACCAGTTTGGAGCCTTGCCCCTTGGCTTCAACTGGTAAGCTGACTGTGGGGCTTGCTTCTTGCCTTGACTCCGAATGCCTTGACTCAGAATGGTGTCGTCCTCAGGAATCTTCACAAACATGAACACATGAGATTACAGAAGTTGAAATTAGTAAGCACATGTTTGACAGCAACAAAATAGTCCATACCTCCGCCTCTTCAGAAGAGGATGTAGGAATTTCGCCGTCGCGGCAACCTAGCAAGTTGGCTAACCGCCGCATCTTTCGTGCAGTGTTCTGCGTCATGGAAGTCATGGTTACAAAGCCACTCGAACATAATGGCGTACATTTAAAGTTGGTGATCATACCTTAATGAAATGCCGCAACGGTCCGATAGGTTTTTCATCTCTGTAGCTCTGATCCCAAACAACCTCGCACTCCTCAACTATTTTTTGGATCTCCGACCGCTGTGACAAACATATTATACACAATTTAAGCGAGCACATGCCAATGTACATGAGGTACTAGCTAATGAGAAAATACAGTACCACGAAGTTCAGCTCGGAAGCAATAGAAGTCGATCTCCCTTTGCAGGCATAGATGTCGTGCTGGCTTTGCGCAACCTCATCGAACTCGATGGGGTCATCCAAGATGTCATCATCATACGCGGGTTTCACTAACTCGATACGCGTGTTTTGAGGAAACCACTGGAGATAGTTGTTGAAAGCGGCCAAGTCGTGAGGCACAATCTCCACATGGCCAGCATTCCGTATCGCTTCCAAACAGTGTTGGAACGCTGTGACGTGGCCGCTATGATGGACGAGGCCAATTTGTGATCTTCCTCTGCACGCTGCCTATCAAGCCTGCAAGAATCAAGAAGTTAGATTCTACCTCTTCAATCAAGAATCTTCCATCGCATGATTCCAGAAGTTTACCTATGAAGCGCCTGGTCCGTGTCTTGCCACTGAGGTGGGCACTCCTGATACAGCCCAAACTGTCTCATCACTTTGTGCGGCTGGTGGTATCCAACAAGCCACATGCATATGAGTGGGTAGCGCATACGCCAGAACCGCGCCTCCTCCGTGCACTTGTGGTTGAGGTCAGGCATCCCCGCGCCAATACGGTAGTAGGTACCATATGGCTCCCAATCCACCTGCACCATACAAACATTTCAGAATTTACAACATGCCAATAGAATTTATGAAAACTCGGATTGCAAAAGAGTGATCGGTTACCTGCTCAGCGGTAAGAGTGTCCAACTCCTCAGTGTAGGGCATGTACATGATCTTTGGATCGCTCGTCATCTCGGAGACATTGTCCCAAAGGTATGTCCAAGTGGGCTCCCGATCAAGGTTGTTCTGGTGATGAGGCCATGGCCTCTCGTTGAGTATCCTGGGCCGCCCAACTGATAGGCGGTCCCAGCTCCATACGGAAAGTAGGAGCAAGCATCCACCAATACCACCACTCCCAGTCCTGCGACAAGCTTCGTCCAACTGCGTACATGATGCGTGCAGTCGACATGTCCGTTGGGAACCCCAAGAGGAAGGTGTGATGCGTACAGTAGAAAGTTTTCCCTCAGAAAGAAACCAAGGTTTATCGAACCAGGAGGAGCCAAGAAGCACGTTGAAGGTTGATGGCGGCGGAGTGTAGTGCGGTGCAACACCAGGGATTCCGGCGCCAACGTGGAACCTGCACAACACAATCACAGAACTTTGCCCCAACGTAACAGTGAGGTTGTCAATCTCACCGGCTTGCTGTAATAAATGATTAGATGTATAGTGTGGATGATGATGGTTGTTTGCGAAGAACAGTAAAGAACAATTGCAGTAGATTGTATTTCAGATGTAAAGAATAGGACCGGGGTCCACATATCACTAGTGGTGTCTCTCCCATAAGATAAGCAGATGTTGGGTGAACAAATTACAGTTGGGCAATTGACAAATAAAGAAGGCATAACAATGCACATACATATATCATGATGAGTACTATGACATTTAATCAGGGCATTACGACAAAGTACATAGACCGCTATCCAGCATGCATCTATGCCTAAAAATTCCACTTTCAGGTTATCATCCGAACCCCCTCCAGTATTAAGTTGCAAACAACAGAAAATTGCATTAAGTATGGTGCGTAATGTAATCAACACAAATATCCTTAGACAAAGCATCGATGTTTTATCCCTAGTGGCAACAGCACATCCACAACCTTAGAACTTTACATCCACTGTCCCAGATTTAATGGAGGCATGAACCCACTATCGAGCATAAATACTCCCTCTTGGAGTCACAAGTATCAACTTGGCCAGAGCCTCTACTAGCAATGGAGAGCATGCAAGAACATAAATAACATATATGATAGATTGATAATCAACTTGACATAGTATTCAATATTCATCGGATCCCAACAAACACAACATGTAGAATTACAGATAGATGATCTTGATCATGATAGGCAGCTCACAAGATCTAACATGATAGCAAAATGAGGAGAATACAACCATCTAGCTACTGCTATGGACCCATAGTCCAGGGGTGAACTACTCACACATCGATCCGGAGGCGATCATGGCGATGAAGAGACCTCCGGGAGATGATTCCCCCTCCGGCAGGGTGCCATAGGCAATCTCCTGAATCCCCCGAGATGGGATTGGCGGCGGCGGCGTCTCTGGAAGGTTTTCCGTATCGTGGCTCTCGGTACTGGGGGTTTCGCGATGAAGGCTTTAAGTAGGCGGAAGGGCAGGTCAGGAGGCGTCACGGGGGCCCCACACAACAGGGCCGCGCGGCCAGGGTCCAGGCCGCGCCGCCCTGGCGTGTCGCCTCCTCGTGGCCCCACTTCGTTTCCTCTCCGGTCTTCTGGAAGCTTCGTGCAAAAATAGGACCCTGGGCGTTGATTTCGTCCAATTCGAGAATATTTCCTTACTAGGATTTCTGAAACCAAAAACAGCGAGAAACGACAGCTGGCTCTTCGGCATCTCGTCAATAGGTTAGTGCTTGGAAAATGCATAATAATGACATATAATGTGTACAAAACATGTGAGTATCATCATAAAAGTAGCATGGAACATAAGAAATTATAGATACGTTTAGGACGTATCAAGCATCCCCAAGCTTAGTTCCTACTCGCCCTCGCGTAGGTAAACGATAACAAAGATAATTTCTGAAGTGACATGCTATCATAATCTTGATCATACTATTGTAAAGCATATGAGATGAATGCAGCGATTCGAAGCAATGGTGAAAATAATGAGTAAACAAATGAATCATATAGCAAAGACTTTTCATGAATAATACTTTCAAGGCAAGCATCAATAAGACTTGCATAAGAGTTACTCATAAAGCAATAAATTCAAAGTAAAGGCATTGAAGCAACACGAAGGAAGATATAAGTTTCAGCGATTGCTTTCAACTTCAACATATTTATCTCATGGATAATTGTCAACACAAAGCAATATAACAAGTGCAATAAGTAAACACGTAAGAATCAATGCACACAGTTGATACAAGTGTTTGCTTGCAGGATAGAAAGAATAGGCAAAGCTGACTCAATAATAAAGTAGAAGATAGGCCCTTCGCGAGGGGAAGCATTGATTACTATATTTGTGCTAGAGCTTTTCATTTTGAAAACAAGAAACAATTTTGTCAACGGTAGTAATAAAGAATATGAGTTATGTATAAGACATCTTATAAGTTGCAAGCCTCATGCATATTATACCAATAGTGCTCGCACCTTGTCCTAATTAGCTTGGATTAACACAGATTATCATCGCATAGCATATGTTTCAACCAAGTGTCACAAAGGGGTACCTCTATGCCGCATGTACAAAGGTCTAAGGAGAAAGCTCGCATTGGATTTCTCGCTTTTGATTATTCTCAACTTAGACATCCATACCGGGACAACATAGACAACAGATAATGGACTCCTCTTTAATGCATAAGCATTCAACAACCATTAATATTCTCATAAGAGATTGAGGATTAGTTGTCCACACTGAAACTTCCACCATGAATCATGGCTTTAGTTAGCGGCCCAATGTTCTTCTCTAACAGTATGCATACTCAAACCATTTGATCATGAAAATCGCTCTTACTTCAGACAAGACGAACATGCATAGCAACTCACATGATATTCAACAAAGGTAAAGTTGATGGCATCCCCATAAAACATGGTTACCGCTCAACAAGCAACTTATTAAGAAATAAAACACATAAGTACATATTCTTCACCACGATAGTTTTTAAGGCTATTTGTCCCATGAGCTATATATTGCAAAGGCAAAGAATAGAAATTTTAAAGGTAGCACTCAAGTAATTTACTTTGGAATGGCGGAGAAATACCATGTAGTAGGTAGGTATGATGGACACAAATGGCATGGTTATTGGCTCAAGGATTTGGATGCACGAGAAGAATTCCTCTCAATACAAGGCTAGGCTAGCAAGGTTGTTTGAAGCAAACTCAAGTATAAAAGGTGCAGCAAAGCTCACATATGAACATATTATAACTATTATAATACTTTACATTGTCTCCTTGTTGTTCAAACACCTCAACCAGAAAATATCTAGACTCTAGAGATCAATCATGCAAACCAAATTTTAATAAGCTCTATGTAGTTATTCATTAATGAGTACAAGGTACATGATGCAAGAGCTTAAACAAGATCTATATGAGTACAACAATTGCCAAGTATCAAATTATTCAAGACATTAAACCATTTACCACATGCGGCATTTTCCGTTTCCAACCATATAACAATGAATGAAATAGTTCAACTTTCGCAATGAACATTAAAGATAAAGCTAAGAACATATTTGTTCATACGAAACAGCGGAGCGTGTCTCTCTCCCAAACAAATAATGCTAGGATCCGATTTTATTCAAACAAAAACAAAAACAAACAGACGCTCCAAGTAAAGCACATAAGATGTGACAGAATAAAAATATAGTTTCACTAGAGGAACCTGATAAGTTCTCGATGAAGAAGGGATGCCTTGGGCATACCCAAGCTTAGACGCTTGAGTCTTCTTAAAATATGAAGGGATGAACCACGGGGGCATCCCCAAGCTTTTACTTTTCACTCTTCTTGATCATATTGTATCATCCTCCTCTCTTGACCCTTGAAAACTTCCTCCACACCAAACTCGAAACAAACTAATTAGAGGGTTAGTGCATAATCAAAAATTCACATAATTCATTAGAGGGTCAGTGCATAATTCATATATTCAGAGGTGACATAATCATTCTTAACACTTCTGGACATTGCACAAAGCTACTGAAAGTTAATGGAACAAAGAAATCCATCAAACATAGCAAAACAGGCAATGTGAAATAAAAGGCAGAATCTGTCAAAACAGAACAGTTCGTAAAGACGAATTTTAAAGTGGCACCAGACTTGCTCACATGAAAATTCCCAAATTGAATGAAAGTTGCGTACATATCTGAGGATCACGCACGTAAATTGGAAGATTTTTTTAATTTTTCCACAGAGACTACTGCTCAAATTCGTGACAGCAAGAAATCTGTTCCTGCGCAGTAATCCAAATCTAGTATTGGCTTTACTATCAAAGAATTTACTTGGCACAACAATGCAATAAAATAAAGATAAGGAGAGGTTGCTACAGTAGTAACAACTTCCAAGACTCAAATATAAAACAAAGTGCAGAAGTAAAATAATGGGTTGTCTCCCATAAGCGCTTTTCTTTAACGCCTTTCAGCTAGGCGCAGAAAGTGTGTATCAAGTATTATCGAGAGATGAAGCATAAACATAGGTGTTGGGAGTTTTCTCAACTATGCATTTTATCTTATCTATGTGAGTTTCAGAGGCTCCCTTTTCATTATTCTTAGGTTTGCTATCCTCGTCAAATAAATTTTCAGGTACAAGCCAACCATAGTTATTTTCTAGAGCGTCGTTCATTCCTAGGAGCTTACAAGGTATTGTTGTCTTAATCTCCCCACCATCATTAATATTATTAGTGTACCTTACTCTCTACATGTCCATTTTTTCAAGGATAGTAGCAAAGTTGGTATAAGAGCCAAGCATCTTATATCTAATAAAGACCTTTCTAGCCTCTCTTGCTACACCACCAAATTCTTTAAGAAGGGTTTCTAAAACAAAATCTTTCTTTTCCCCTTCTTCCATATCACCGAGTGTAAGAAACATGTGTTGAATTATAGGATTGAGATTAACAAATTTAGTTTCCAACATGTGTACTAAAGAAGCAACAACAATTTCATAAGTAGGAGCAAGTTCTACCAAGTGTCTATCTTCGAAATCTTCAACGGTACTAACATGAGTGAAAAAATCTTCTATATTATCTCTCCCAATTATAGACCCACGTCCTACCGGTATGTCTTTCAGAGTGAACTTAGGAGGAAACATGATGAAATAAACTAAAGGTAAATAAAGTAAATGCAAGTAACTATTTTTTTTGTGTTTTTGATATAGAGAACAAGACAGTAAATAAAGTAAAACTAGCAACTAATTTTTTTGTGTTTTTGATATAAAAAGCAAACAAAGCAGTAAATAAAGTAAAGTAAAGCAAGACAAAAACAAAGTAAAGAGATTGGATGTGGGAGACTCCCCTTGCAGCGTGTCTTGATCTCCCCGGCAACGGTGCCAGAAAAAGTGCTTGATGCATGCAGTCGACACGTCCGTTGGGAACCCCAAGAGGAAGGTGTGCTGCGTACAGTAGCAAGTTTTCCCTCAGAAAGAAACCAAGGTTTATCGAACCAGGAGGATCCAAGAAGCATGTTGAAGGTTGATGGCAGCGGAGTGTAGTGCGGCGCAACACCAGGGATTCCGGCGCCAACGTGGAACCTACACAACACAATCACAAAACTTTGCCCCAACGTAACAGTGAGGTTGTCAATCTCACCGGCTTGCTGTAATAAAGGATTAGATGTATAGTGTGGATGATGATGGTTGTTTGCGAAGAACAGTAAAGAACAATTGCAGTAGATTGTATTTCAGATGTAAAGAATAGGATCGGGGTCCACAGATCACTAGTGGTGTCTCTCCCATAAGATAAGAAGATGTTGGGTGAACAAATTAAAGTTGGGCAATTGACAAATAAATAAGGCATAACAATGCACATACATATATCATGATGAGTACTATGACATTTAATCAGGGCATTACGACAAAGTACATAGACCGCTATCCAGCATGCATCTATGCCTAAAAAGTCCACTTTCAGGTTATCATCCGAACCCCCTCCAGTATTAAGTTGCAAACAATAGACAATTGCATTAAGTATGGTGCATAATGTAATCAACACAAATATCCTTAGACAAAGCATCGATGTTTTATCCCTAGTGGCAACAGCACATCCACAACCTTAGAACTTTCGTCATCTGTCCCAGATCTAATGGAGGCATGAACCCACTATCGAGCATAAATACTCCCTCTTGGAGTCACAAGTATCAACTTGGCCAGAGCCTCTACTAGCAACGGAGAGCATGCAAGACATAAATAACATATATGATAGATTGATAATCAACTTGACATAGTATTCAATATTCATCGGATCCCAACAAACACAACATGTAGAATTACAGATAGATGATCTTGATCATGATAGGCAGCTCACAAGATCTAACATGATAGCACAATGAGGAGAAGACAACCATCTAGCTACTTGCTATGGACCCATAGTCCAGGGGTGAACTACTCACACATCGATCCGGAGGCGATCATGACGATGAAGAGACCTCCGGGAGATGATTCCCCTCTCCGGCAGGGTGCCGGAGGCGATCTCCTGAATCCCCGAGATGGGATTGGCGGCGGTGGCGTCTCTGGAAGGTTTTCCGTATCGTGGCTCTCGGTACTGGGGGTTTCACGACGAAGGCTTTAAGTAGGCGGAAGGGCGGGTCAGGAGGCGTCACGGGGGCCCCACACAACAGGGCCGCGCGGCCAGGGTCCAGGCCGCGCCGCCCTGGCGTGTCGCCTCCTCGTGGCCCCACTTCGTTTCCTTTCCGGTCTTCTGGAAGCTTCGTGCAAAAATAGGATCTTGGGCGTTGATTTCGTCCAATTCCGAGAATATTTCCTTACTAGGATTTCTGAAACCAAAAACAGCAGAAAACAAGAAGCGGCTCTTCGGCATCTCGTCAATAGGTTAATGCCGGAAAATGCATAATAATGACATATAATGTGTATAAAACATGTGAGTATCATCATAAAAGTAGCATGGAACATAAGAAATTATAGATACGTTTAGGACGTATCAGTACATAAGACATTTGGTTAGTACTTTGTATAGCACACTACTATAGAAGAATAGTACATACAACAAATCATCACCTGCCGGTAGAGGTAGGCAAGTGCCGCTGTTACCCAACTCCACCGGTGCTCCAACACCGTAAGCGCCTTGAGCCAACACCAATGGGCCAGCTTCCCACCACTGTCAGGAATGAGAGTCCTCGAAATCATGTACCATAAGTACATGCGGGTGTACATCCTGAGAGTGTCCCTGTTGGCCCCTTGAGGGCATTGTCCAAAGTTAAGCCTAATCCAAGAGAAAGGTGCGCCCGCGGGAGCTCTATCCTTTTTATCTTCTGCCGACGGAGGAGCCATGCCAATAAGGTCCTCCATCTGTCGGTGCCACCCATCAGAAGCTGTGTTCATACACAGTGGCTCGCCCTGAATAGGAAGTCCAAGGATCATGGAAACATCCTAAAGAGTAGGGGTCATCTCGCCGGCTCTCAAGTGGAAGATGTGTGTCTCCGGCCTCCACCGGTCGACAAGGGCGGTGAGTGCCGCGGCGTTCATGTTCGCCCCCCACGGCTTACAAGCGATATGAACGGGAGAAGACCGGTATGCTCGATGAACTCCGTGTACCTCTCGTCATACGCCATATCCACTGTGCCATGATAACGAATCTTCAAAGGGTGAAGATCCGTTCTCCTCTCCGTCATATGAAAAGCCCGGTGACCCCTGTCATACTCTTGATCTAGGAGCCACACCATCCTACATGTTTACACAAATACACCATATTATGAGCCATTCCTAACAAATATGAGCAACACATACATGAGAATATATCCAAATAAGCCATCACACATACATCACATACATACATATACATACTTATTTAGGGATAAAAAACCATATTATGAGCCATTCCTAACAAATATGAGTTATTCCATCACAAATATGAGTTATTCCATCACAAATAATGGTCATATGTAACACAAATATGGATACATACATATCTAGGTTTCCTACACATACACATTCATGAAATTTGATGTCTAGGGTTCCTCCACAAATCTAGGATACATACATATCTAGGGTTCCTACACATACACATTCAACACATAAATAGCCATTTCAACACATACATAGCCATTTCAAATCTAGTTTCCATGTCTAGGGTTCATTTACAAATCTAGCAAGATCTATGAAATTAGTGGATGAATGTGAGGGATTCTAAGGGGATTACCTTGAGGAATGGATGGGGAAGAGATTGGCCGGTCAGATCTGACGAATCCGTGGCCGATTTGGTGGGGGGAGAGGGGGGAGGAGGAGGAACCGCCAGTCGCATGTCTTGAAGAAAAAAGAAGAGAGAAGAAGAAGAGGGTCGGGCTGGGGGCAGGCGCGGGCGCCACACTTAAGTGGATGTGTGGCGCCCGTGGCGTCGGCGCCACACATAGAGCCTCGCCAAAAAGGCTAAGTCCCAGACGCTTTGTCTTACAGTATGTTTTGGGCAATTACAAGTGCATGTGTGGCGCCGATGGGAGCGATGCCACACATCCTGCCACGTCGGATCGGTGCACCAGCTCAGTGTCGAGGGCGCCATGTTGGCTGGGAGAGTGGCGCCGCTGGCACGGGCGCCACTCGGGCATGTGTGGCGCCCATGGGAGGGGTGCCACACAAAAGGGTTAGATGGGTGAAATAGTTTGCCTGGAGGGTCAGTCTGTGCTATAGTTGCAACAAAGGGTTATTTTTGTGTAAATCGTCGCGGCCGATGCGCCGATGGCTACGTTGGAAGCAGCGACGAGGGCCTGGACGGGGGCGGCGGCCGATGCGCCGGCGGTTGATGCGCCGACAATGGGCATCTCATTCTTCTCCATCGCCGGCGGTTTTCTTCAGTTGTGAAGAAGATGATGGGACAGGAGAGGCGGTTGCAGTGAGAAAGAGAGAGTGGGCGAGCGTCGAGGGAGAGAAAGAATAGGCTCTATAAAGATGAAGGTGGCGTGTACCGCAACACGCGTCCGCTATGCATGACTACAGCGTGTACCGCGACACGAGGTAAACCCTGAGACGTTTTGTGTACTTAGTTATAACCTCGAGCCTTATACAGAAATTTTATCTGTACTCAGTTTTCCCCTCGAATACTTAGACTGGCAAGTGCAATATACTCAGTTTTACCCTCAAAGTAGCTGGTCAAGAGAGAGTCAACAAATGAAATTAACATAGCTAATTAAGTCATTTCATGCGTAAAAAAAAATTCAAAAAAAAAAACATAGTGGCACCTACTCATGGAGTCTTCCTACGCAACCTGCCACCTAGGAAACCTTAACAAACATAGATAAATCAAATTTTACCATAAATTGCCACTTCTCTGAATCACTAGTAGTTATGAAGATGCATCATTTTCCACTCAAACCCCTTTACAAAACATCTTCCCCAAAACATAGTTTGTCTAAATGAGGCTATAGTTGTCACACTCATGTATATTTGAATTGCAAATAATTTGATGTAGCCCAATATGAATTATATTGTACAAAACACACATTTTTCATTTTGTAATTCTTTTGTTTGAATACCTTAGTCTATTTACTATTTACGTGCCCTTGATTTCTTAGTACTACTCAGTTTTGCCCTCAAGTACTATCACAAATGCTCACAGAAGCCCAAACTTATCCCGATTGATTGAGCCGTTGTCACACGGATCGACTCCACCAACCGTTGATCCACTGATCTAACGGGCAGTATACCCCTCTACGTCTCTTCGTGGCCACCACTCTCTCTCTCTCTTCGTGGCCACCCCTCTCTCTCTTCATGTCCACCCCTCTCTCTCTCTCTGTCGGTGGACAGTGCCACCCCTCTATTTATGTGCAATAACGAGTTTGTCACGTAACTACATTCCCTCTATTTATGCATTATTTTACACGATATAAAAATGTTACACTAAAAAGTGGTATAATTTTGGTGTAAACAAGAGACATACCTATTTGCGGATTTCGGTCTTTAGCATTCCTTTTCTTTTAGGGAATATAGTTTGGGATATAGTTTTGGTAATTTGAAATGGCCCAAAAGTGGTATAATTTTGGTATAAACACGAGGCATACATATTTGAGGGATTTCGGTGAATGAATTATTTATCACCCCTCTAACAATTATCAACTCTCTTTAGCACTCCTTTTCTTTTAGGGAATATAGTTTTGGTAATTTGAAACGGCCCAAAAGTTGTATAATTTTGGTATAAATATGAGGCATATATATTTGAGGGATTTCGGTGAATGGATTATTTATCACCCCTCTAACAATTATCAACTCTCTTTAGCATTCCTTTTCTTTTAGGGAATATAGTTTTGGTAATTTGAAACGGCCCAAAAGTGGTATAATTTTGGTAGAAACATGAGACATACACATTTGGCATATTTGGGGGATTTCGGTGAATGCATTATTTGTCACCCCTCTAACAATTATCAACTATCTTTAGCATTCCTATATTCCCTAACACTTATTTTTTTCTTTGGTAATTTTGGTGAATGCACACACTAACTCTGAAAATAAAACAACTACAAGTACATGTAACTGAATAATGGATTTGTAACAAGGGATCCCTTGTAACAACTTCTAGCGCCTGATGAGCAATGATAAGAATCTGATCGCAATTATACAACAAAAAACCCAGCCATCAGATTAGCTTGCTTCTTCAACTCGATCAGCTGCCTTAACTTCTTGTTCATTTTCTTTAGTTCTCCCTTCACTTCCACCAGTTCTGCATTGGGAGAATTAAGCATAATCGGAATGGCTCCTCTCTCCGCCGCATTCTCTACAACAAGTTGCCCCTTCCAAATTGCGCTCCCCAATAGCGCCAATTGATTCCTGCAATTGAAGCTTCTGAACGTACACATCGATCCACTCGAAATGCCTGCATTTTTTCAGGATCTGAAAACAACAACGTGAACCCTAAATCCCAAATTCGAGGGAATAACAAGAAAATCGAGAGAAAACAGAGCAATTGAAGCGAGATATAACCTTATCCCCCTCTCTATATGGCAAGCTTTCGCATGCAAGGAACTCACGTCCATGGTTGACGTTGTCGTTCGTCTTACAGATCGACCGCTTCAGAGGCTCCTGGCGTGGGCAGTCAGGGCATCTTGTCAAAGGCACGGATCCATACTGCGGCCATGAAGAACAGGAGGTCGAAGAGAAACTAGACATCACCCGCTTGCCGGAGAAGGGTTGCCGCTGGCAGAGAAGAAGAACAATGGGGCGCGGGAAAAGAAAGGGAAAGCAATGGTACGGGCATGGGCGCGGGGCTAGCTCGGGCTCCCATTTTGCAACGGTCATCTGGGTAAGCTGTGGGTCCGGGAGCTAACATGGACAAGTTGTGGGTCCCACGATGATCTTGATAAGTGGAGACATGTCCACTACGGGGCACCAACAGCGGCCCTACCTGCCAGCACCAACCAACGGTCAACTAAACGGGATTCCTCCCGTCCGAGTTCCTTGTGAGGGTTTCAAACAAGGGCTTGGGCAAAACTGAGGAAAAACTAAGCGGCTGGGGAGAACTGAGTACAACTAAGTACCCGAGGGCACGAAAATAGAAATCCCTTTTTCTTATTCTTTGTTTCTAATCGTGACCAATTATGTGGATGGCTAGATAATTATAGCTCATAATTTAGTGGCTTCTACACAATAATTACTTTCGTTGTGTGCCTCATCTAATAGTATATCATGGTTTCTTGTACAATTTCTGAGTCCTAACAATTATTTGTTGAAATGAGGCAGAAAAAGATCAACCTTATTTTATCAAATCATGGATTCTGACTTCATACTAATTTGTAGACGAAAGATCGTCGAAGAACATAGACCACGGAACCGTTTTTTCCCCGTCCGCTCTCACGAGGCGGCGACGGAGATCCAATTTCCCAATCTCCGGCCAGGGCGTTGGGCCTGGTTTCCTCTCCCTCCGCTTGCCGCTCTGGCGGCGGCATGAGGAAGGAGGAACCTCGTTCCTCCGTTCTGGCCTAGTAGTTAGGGTTAGTTTTTGTCTCCTATGGTGCGTCATTGGGGTGGTGGGAGCGGCGCCCGGGCAAATAAATCTGCCACAACTCCATTCCCACACCGGCGGCGACCTTCACGGCGGCATCTCGGAGTTGTTGGCAACGTGTGCCTGTCGATCTTTCAGGTTGGCAGCTTGTTCTTCTCGTCGTTCTTCAGATCTGGCGAGATCTGTTTCTCGACGTGTCACTAGCGTTTGTCGTTGTCCACGGCGGCGCTGGGGGCCGGGCGAGGTGGTTCTTCTGGAGCGAAGATGATGGTCTGGAGGTGGTGGTTATGCCGTTCTTCTCCGACTTCGTTGATGGGAGGCGGCGTATCTTGGTCCAAGACAGCACGGGGACGTCCCCCGGTCGACGTGCCACAGCGACATGTGCCTCGCTGCTTGCAGCAGGCCTGTTCATCAACTCACAAAGTCTCGTTGGCGATGGTGTTTTTTTGGATCTTGCAAGGATGGAGGCTCGGCGTCTCTTCTTGCGTTCGTCTCGGCGGCGTTGGAATTGGACGGCGGCCGCTGGCTACAGTGGTTGCAGGAAACCCTAGGGATCGTTTTGTATTTCTCGATCTTTTAAGATTTTATCTGCAAATTCAGGATAATCATTTTATCCCGGTTTGTCTTTTAGTTTCCACATGTGTTACTTCATGTAACTTGGTGTTTGATTAATGAAATATATGGTTGCTCTCAAAAAAAATCATGGATTCAGTGCCATGCAATTGGTGTTGAAACTGCATCCTTTTGATCGAAGTAACATTGAAAGGGGATCAGGGGCGCACGGGGCCAGCGAAGGGCGGACGTGTCGATCGAGCAATGCTACATCTACGGGTATATTGTTACGGGATGCATCGTACGGGATTACGTGGAGAGTGGAGAGAAACTGCAATCCCTGGATTCACGGGAGACAAACAGATTAGCACCAACCAAATTCCTCCACCTAATCCCGTAAGGCTTTTTCGTAAGAATCCTTCCGTAGCTCTAGGATTATTGGGCTGGAGGCGGCCGAAGCGGCGTCACGCGCGGGGGGCCAGCGTGGGCAGCAGGGGAGCGCCACGCGCGGGTGAAGAGACGGCGTGCGGGCGCGCAGGCGTTCGAGGCGAGCGGGCGCAGGCGGGCGCTGCGGGCCAGGGAGGCGGCCGGTACTACCTCCGGGCCTGGTACCGGTTTTGGTACCGGAAAAAGGCCTCAGGAGGCCAGGGGGTTACTGGGAGTTGGGCTATGTGGGCGGTAGTGAGCCCGGTAGCGGTAGTACCGGCCTTTTTTCTATTAAATTTAAACTTAAAATGCAAATAACTTGAGATTGGAAAATCTAAATGAAACGAAAACAATTTTGTTGAAAAGAGGACGACAAGATGAGATCTTGCGGATTGCTCCCCTATACTCCACTCATTTCTTCGTATTGCAATCTTGACGCCAACTAATCGTTCAAGCATTGTCTATGGACAACTTCTACACATATAACGTCCTTCTTGGCACGCTGCTGGCGGAGTGACTTGCGGTCCTTTGCAAGCATCTTGATAGCATCGGCATGCTGAGCTAGGTGGAGGTGAGTCTGGTTGGCGTAAACGCGAGAGTTTTCCAGCTCCTTCTGAGTCTGATACAACATGAAGTCCATATGATCCACGTGGTGCTTCAGCTCGGGGTGAGACTGCAGTTCCATGGGTTCTCCAATGGAGTCATGCCTTGCGAGGTGAGCAAAGCGAGCCTCTTGGATTGCAACCACATTCTGCCCGCACAGACGGGCAAGTGCTTCCTGAAGAGCACGAGCGAGTCCGTCCAGCCAGTTGCTTTCCCTGAAGGAAAAGAGGATCCTTTCAGAAGTAGGAGGCTCCATCTTGCCCCTCAGATCAGCGGTGATAACCCATTGAAGTTCCCCTTCGGGCTAGTCGTTGATTTTGACTCCGTGAAACTCCGGGTGCGGGCGTCCAAGGAACTCCGATAGGGTATCTAAGTCCCTCTCGAAGATCAGGTTCCCGCCATTCCCCAGCTGGTAAAACTTGGTGTTGGTTGGCTCCATCTGAAATTGAATTGGATGAGTAAGTTAGGGAGTGAACAAGTGTGTCAAAATTTTATGTAGATTCATAAGGAAGAGCATGACTTATTATTTTGAACAGATCTCAAGGAAAAGAGTGTGAATATTTTTTCATAAATATTCACTTCATTTGGTTTTGAAACTAAGTTTTTCAGACGTCCATTCTAACTAGGGTTTCCTAAGGTCAAACAATGGCTCTGATACCAACTTGTCAACACCCGGATTTTTAAGTCCAGATGCCTATTATGCCATACATCGCAATCCCAGGAAGATTGTTGTTGCGAGACATAACAGTTGATATCATAAGTCATCATTCATTACAAACCATAGTCATCTTACACATAGAGATCACATGATCCAATATTACACAAGTAGTTGATCTAATGATCAACGAACACATTACATAGCGGAAGCGTAATAGAAGTGGACTATCTAATCCACATGCCAACGCTTGACGTCAGAAGATACTCCTAGTTGTCGTAGACATCCTGCTGGCCGTCATCTTGGTACTGCGGCTCCTCTTCATAGTCTGGCCATTTGAATAGCCAGGGACACAGCCGTGAGTACTTTAAAGTACTCGCAAACTAATACTAGTGTAAGGACTAACAATTCTAGTAAAGGAGTGTTAAGCTCTAGGTTCATTTGCATAAAGCCAATTTTAGTTCACAAGCATTTGATAAAAGACTCTTCATTTGCTAACTAACTCAAGGGAAACATTAGTGTCATTCCCACAACTCAGTTGTGATCCAAGTCAAGTTCATCATTCAAATTATCAACCCTTTTCAAGAAACATCTGACAACGGTACAGTATAGCCTTTCCAATCGTCCGTAACCGTGGACACGACTATTCGAATAGGTTTACACTCTGCAGATGTTGCACACTTGTGCCACGACATTTGATTACATCCGTCAGGGATAACCCTGAATCATCGTAACTCAGTATGCGGATCATCAAACATAACCTTTCACTTACATACCCTAGTATAGGTACCTCTCCCCATGAGCTTGGCCTCCCAGTGAAGACAAACCGTCAACCTGGGAACTGCACAGGGCTTGGGCCGTACCTTCACCTCATTTCACATCAGTTCACTTTCAACGGAGGCAGCCTCGGCATAACCCCTATGATGCTTGTTTAGAGGGAACCCATACTAAGATGCATAAACTTCCAGTTAAGCCCTACCCATAATCAGGTATTGTGGGGGTACTAGATCATTGGAAAGGTATCACATCCAAACCCACCATCGGTTTTTATCAAATTCACCAAGTCATTCAAGTCACATTCACCCTCAAAACTTTCAAAGTCACTTCACTTCACAAGTTCCCATCTAGAGTAGTCAATTTTATTTGTTAGCACTAGCAACTAGTCATGAGGGGTGCTACTTAACTCATAAGCTTTTTAGGCTAAGTTTGATACTCTTGCTGTACTCTATACTTAGACCAAAGTTAACTATAAAAGAAAGCTTTGATTAAACAAAGTAAAAACTTGCAAGGTAAAAACTTGGGATTGGATCATTGAACATAAAATAACAGTATAATGGTGCCTTGCTCTAGTATAGCTTTGCACTTGCAAGAATATTAGCTTGCCTTGGTTGGTGTACTGATCAAAGTGGTCCTCTTCTTCCTGGAAGTAGACCTCCTCCTGGTACTCCTCTGTACTAGCGTCTAAAAACGGATACGAGGTAACAATCACCAAACAAGGTTTAAGAGCTAGACTAAGCACACACCAAGATCACACAAGATAATCTATCACCACAAAGCTATCATGTTGGTTGACTTTGTTTTCTTCTTAAGAAAAATAATTTCCTCTCATTACAAATATTGATTAGGGTTTCTATTTAGTTCCTTGAGGAAATAATTTCCTCTCATTGACTCTTGTTAAGATTTAATCTCCTCAAATAAATAATATATGAACCCATGTTTACCAAGGTCAACCATTCATAATCGTCATTTGGGAAAATGATTTAAATGAGGTAGAGTACCTCATGCAATTTAACACTACCATACTTATGATTTAACATCATCAACTAATTCAACATGGGGTTATGTAGACCATGGTCTCTACATCATATTAAGTTACTTGAGACAAGATTTAAATGAGAGAAACCTCTCATATGATTTAACAAATAGTTTTGGACAGTATCCATGTACTAGAAATAGCCATAGAGCCATTTTTCGATCTAGACCATGATCATCAAAGTAACCATGTGATATTTTTATATAAACATGTAGAGTAGGTGAAATGTGATTTATGGGAGTTGGAATCAACTCAAAAGCATTTTTCGTTGATTTTTAATAATTGTTTGAAGTTGAAAAAGTCCCTGCCTTGTTATTTTTGTCACATTAGTTCTACAACGAATCTAGTACTGAAGCCAGTGGGGTTGGATAGATCTTTTCACAAGCTTTCCAACCATATGAAATTCATCAAATTTGGTTTAGCCAATTTTATTCTATTCAAGTTTGAACAAAGCATCTGGGAGCAATTTGAACTAAATCAATTTAAACGAATTTGAATTCGTGGGCCAGCGCGGGAAAGTTAACGGGCCGAAACGGTTTAAACAGAGAAATCCAGCCCACCACGCGTCTCGCACGCGTGGGCTGTCTGACGAGGTGGGCACCACCCGTCAGCCTCACTTAACTACCGAAACGGTATGTTTTAAACTGAGCCGTGCGATTAGATTTGGATCGGACGGCGCAGGGCCATCGTCATCTCCGGCGAGAGAGGGGTACTGGCGCGGCCAGGGTTGGGGTCCGGCGAGCTCACCGGTGCTTTGGCGAGGTGCGGCGAGGTGCGCGGCGTCGTTGTCGATGACAGCGAAGCTCCTGGCACCGGCGGCGTTTCCTGGGGCGGCTCCAATCGACGGCGAGCGTCTGCGGCGGTCACGGGCTCCGATGGTGCAATTGGAGGGCGGCGGTGGCTAATGTCTAGTGGCGAGTGAACGAGGAGGGTCAGAGAGGAGAGGGGAAGGTGCTGGTGTGGTGAGTTGAGCGAGGGAGCTCGCTATTTATAGCGGCGGAGGGAGACAGTGTGCTGCGGCGAGGACGACCATGGCGACGCGGCTGCAGCGAGCTAGCGAGCTAGGCGAGGGCGCGACGCTGTTCAGCGTGTCCAGTCGGTCCTCCTGACGGCAACGGCGCGTGTAACACCCCAAATTTCAATAAAAAGAAAGTTAGAGAATTCCAGAAAACAAAATTTCAAACCAACAAAAACTTTTCTGTTTGCATATAGTACCATGCATAGGACTTGTGCATTTGAGTGATATGCCATGATGATTGTTATTACTTGTATTTGATATGCTCTAAACCCTAGGGTGATCATATGAAGATCACCAACCAAATAAATCAAAGAGGAAGAAAATCCAATAATTGGAAAACCCTAAAAACCCTCACATATGCCCTATGGCATTTTTATAAATCTTGACCCTAGACCTATTTGGTCTTCACCATTAGTTGGAGAATGTTCTTAAACACTTATCACAACTTTTGGAATCAAGGTTTCACAATTCAAATAAAATTCAAAGACAATTCCCACTCACATATGATATTGGTCAAAACTGAAATTTATAGTCTGATCACCACTTTGAGCCCCTGCAATTCAATTTTCCCAAACCAATTCTTGCTAAATCTTTGCACCATTTCAAAGTCAACATCAAGGTGAACAACTTTGATGAAGATCACCCTGCCAAATTCATCTTTGATCATTAGCTATGCTCATCCAAAGTCTTAACTTTTTAACATATTCAACATTCCTCACTTAGCCATTTTGGGCCAATTTTTGAATTCTAATTTTTCCACCACCACCTCAATTCACCTCTGGTCAATTACAACTAATATCAACACTCACATTTCAAAAACATTCACCATTTGAATTATTTCAAATTTGGATATTTTTGGAAGTTGCAATTTCGGGCACTATTTGCAACTATTGCAAATAGTGATTCTACACATCTAATCTACCCCAACTCTAACCTACCTTGCCCCCTGGTTCCCTCTAACCATAAATGGCACATAGTAACCCTAATGAGGAGTGGCTAGCCCACATGGACATGGCATGCCGGCCATGGCGCCACCATGCCGAGCCACCCCTCCTCTCCTTCACCTCCCTCACTGGCCCTGGTGCCCAAGCTCACCACCACGCCACCCTAGCGCCGCCTAGCACTGCCCTGGTCGACGAGGACGACGACAACGCCCGGACGACGCGCGCCCAAACTCGCCCTGCATGCCGCTCGCGTCGCGACCATGCGCGCCATGGACGCGCACTGGCCACGCGCCGCGCAGCCACCTTGCACTTGCCCTGGCCCCGCTTGCTAGCCGTTGAGCATCACCACGCCACCACGACGCCGCCAGACATGGCCACGACCAGACCCTGGACCGCCGCCGCCGTGAACGGAGAAGAAGATCCCGCCACTGCCGCGACCTGCCTGGAAGCAACCCGACCCAACCAAGCCTCCCCCGACCAAGCTGTCGCTGCCATTAGACTCGCCTGGACACGTAGAGCACTGCCGCCACCTCGCCTAGCTCGACCAGCCGCCGGAGACGCCGCGCCATGTCGACCACCACCCTGCCCCGCAACCCTCACTCGCTTCTATAAATACCACGTTCCCTGGAAGCAACGGAACACACCATCTCACTCCCCACCCTTCACCACTTCGCCTCGCACCGTTAGCCACCTCGATCGTCGCCGGAGCAAGGCCAATTGCAAGATCGGAGCCGCGGAAGCCCTGGAGAAATCGCCATTGATCCAGGCCACCTAGAGCTCCGCCACTGCTACCAGCTGCTTCGCCGTCGTCCACATCTACCTCGCGCACACTACCATACCTTGCTGGAGCCGCCGTAAGCTCTCCCACCCCCTACTGCCGCCGCCGCATCGTCGGGTTCTCGTCGGAGACGACGATGAACCACGACCGTAGATCTGCGATCTAATCCTACGTCCCACGTTGAAACATACCGTTTCGGGTTTTAAAAGAGGCTGACAGGCGGACCCCACCCTGTCAGGAAGCCCGCGCGGTACTGGACCGTGGCTGGGCTGGCCTTGGGCCCGTTTAAACGATCTGGCCCGTTTAGTTTTCCCGCCGGCCCCTTTAATTCAAATCTGGTTTAAATATTTACAAATGAATTTCAATACTGCCTCCACTTTGAAAATCAATAATTTCAAATTGGCTAAACCAAATTTAGTGAATTTTATGTTGTTGGAAAGCTACTGAAATTCTCTACAACATGCCACTGGCCTCATGGTCAGATTCTTTGTAGAATAAATGGGATAAAAATAACAAGACAGGGACTTTTCCCTATTCAAATAATTCTTAAAAATCAACCAAAATAGATATTAAATTAATTCCAATTCTAATAGCTCAAATTTGACTTACACTAATTGTTTCTGCAAGAAAATGGTGTGGTCACTTTGCATGATCATGCCATAGTTAAATGAATGGATAATTTGACTAGTTTAACTAGTTGATATTGTCCAAAACTATTAAAGTAAATTGTGTGAAGTCTTATACTTCATTTAAACTTGTCTCACATGCATTCATGGGATGTTTGTACCTCTGGTCCAAACTCTCTTATATGAATGGCTTGAGATTTAAATCATATGTAGGGTTATTAAAATGGTATGAGGTGATCTACCTCATTTAAATCATTTTCTCAAATACTGATGATGAATGGTTGACCTAGGTCAATACCCATTTCATGTATAATTGTTTGAGAAATTAAATCTGAAGAAGATTTCAATGAGAGGAATTTATTTCTCAAGAACCCTATGGAAACTATCATTTACATATAAAATACAAAGAAGGGAATTCTATTTAAACCCCACAACCCATGCACTCTAGTTAATTTATGTGTGTGCATAGAGTAGTTTGTGTGTTATATGTGATGTATGGAATAGCCATTGAATTAGTGAGTAATTATACTCGTATTCAAATTTAGACGGTAGCACCGGAGAGTACGCCGAAGAAGAAGGATACTACCAGGAGGAGGAGGAACAGTTTGAGAACTACCAAGGCAAGCTAATATTCTTGCAAAGTGCAAAGCCCCTTGGGGCAAGGCACCATGACTCTTACCTTTTCTTACATAAGCCTATCCCAAGTTTTTACTTTACAAGCTTTTACTTGTTTTCTCAATAAGTTACTTTTATAGTTAACTTTGGTCAAAGTACAAGTTGGTTACTAGAGTAGTGAAGTAGTTTCCATCAAGCAAAGCAAGATAGCACCCCTCATGGATTAGAGCTAGTGCTAATGAATTAAAACCTGACTACTCTAGATGGGAACAATGTGAATTTGAAATGAATTTGAAACCTTGGAATGAGGATGCATTCCATTGAATGATTTTTGAAGGTGAATCTGAACAAGAGAAGATGGTGATTTTTGATAAAACAATGATGTTGGTTTGAATGCGATACCTTTCCAATTATCAAGTACCCCCACAATACCTGATTATGGGTAGGGCTTAACTGGAAGTTTATGTGTCTTAGTATGGGTTCCCTCTAAACAAGCGTCATCGGGGTTATGCCGAAAGCTGCCTCTACCACAAAAGAAATGATGAGAAACGACATGAAATGAGGTGAATGTCCGGCCCAAGCCCTGTGCAGTTCCCAGGTTGATAGTTGGTCTTCACTGGGAGGCCAAGCTCATGGGGAGAGGTGCTCATACTAGGATATGTAAGTGAAAGGTTATGGTTGATGATCCGCGTATCGTGTTACGATGATTCGGGAAATCCCGACGGATGAAATCAAATGTTGTGGCACAAGTGTGCAACCTCTGCAGAGTGTAAACCTATTCGAATAGCCGCGTCCACGGTTACGGACGGTTGGAAAGGCCATACAGTTTCCGATGTCATATTTTTGAAAATGATGTGGAAAGGTGATGGTGAAATGACTTGTGGTGAATTGAATTGAAATCACCCCAGGAATGGTGGGAATGACACTAATGTTCCCACTTGAGTTAGTTAGCACTTGAATAAGCTTTTCTCAAACTTTGTGAACTAAAACTAGCTTTATGCAAATAAACTAGAGCTTAGCAAACCATACTAGAATGTCTAGCACTTACTTTAGTGTTAGTTTGCGAGTACCTTAAAGTACTCACGGCTTTGTCCCTGGCTATTCAAATGGCCAGAGTATGAAGAGGAACAAGGAGATGACCAACAGGACGCCTACGACAACTAAGCGCCTTCCGACGTCAAGCGTTGGCCTAGAGAGTCCTTGTATCTTACGCTTCCGCTATGTTGAACTACGAACTTGTGTTTGTTCGTTGATCGATAGATCAACTATTCGTGTAATATGGATGATGTGATTCCAAAATTGTAAGACTTATGGTATGTAATGAATGATGATCTGTGATACTTAACTATTATGCCTCGCAACAACAATATTCCTGGGATTGCGATGTATGACATAATAGGCATCCGGACTTAAAAATCCGGGTGTTGACAAGTTGGTATCAGAGCCATTGTTTGACCTTAGAAGACCTTAGTTAGAATGGGCATTCTGAAAAACTTAATTTTGAAATCAAATGAAAGAAAATATTTGTGAAAAACTTACTACACTCTTGTCTTAAGACTTTGCCAAAATTTGATGAATCATGTTCTATCTTATTTGAATCAACTTAAAATTTTGCCACACTTTGCACTCTCTAACTTACTCAACCAATTCTCTTTCAGATGGAGCCCAATGAACCCATCAACACCAAGTTTTATCAACTTGGGAACGGAGGGAACTTGATCTTCGAGAACGACCTCGACGCCGTCTCTGAATTCCTTGGGCGCCCACACCCCGAGTTCCACGGGGTTCAGCTGGACGACACGCCCGGGGGAGAGCTGCAGTGGGTGATCACTGCCGACTTAAGAGGCAAGATGGAGCCTCCCACATCAGAGAGGATCCTGTTCTCGTTCCGGGAGAGCAACTGGTTAGATGGACTTGCACATGCTCTTCAGGAGGCACTTGCTCGTCTTTGTGGCCAGAATGTGGTACGCCTGCTTGCGTCTCGCTACGCACACCTTGTGAGGCGTGATGCTGCGGGAGTGCCCATGGAGCTGCAGCCGCACCCGGAGTTGAGGCACCATGCTGAGCACCTGGACTTCATGCTCTACCAGACTCAGAAGGACCTCGACGCCTCTCGCGCTTACGCGAACCAGACCCATGCTCACATCACCGAGCAGGGTGAGGCGATCAAGTTACTCAACAACGACCGCAGGAGCCTTCGCCAGCAGCGCGCCAAGAAGGACGCTACGATTCGTCGCCTTCGCGCCAGGATCGCGTCACTTGAGGCCACTGTCAAGGCCCAGGAGGATCAGATTCGTCAGTTGGAGGATGACGATGGAGGCATCGACATTCGGGGAGGAGACGCCTTCCTGAGCGACGACGACGACTTTGAGGAGGACGAGAACACCGAGGAGGAAGACTTCGAGTTCCTGGAGGCAGGACCCGACGACTACGTCCCGATCGATGTTGATGATGAGGAGTAGTTGCACTAGTCTCACTTATAGTAGGTGTGAGTTGTATCCCGTCCTTTGTATCATAGCAAGAAAATGGTTCTTAAAACCATGGAAGTATGTGTGTTAGTTTGTACCAGGTGTTGCATGAATGAATGAATGTTATGTTTGTCATGAAAAGTTTACAAGTTTCAAAGGTTTTTACATAACCAAAATGAACCATAGAATGTTCCCTCTTATCTCATGATCTTCTATATCTTCAGATGGCCCCTCCAAATCGCACCAACGACGCGATGCTGCAACTGCTGCAAACCATGCTTGCCGACAGAGAGACAGAAAGAGCCGAACGCCAAGCCAACCTCATCGCCTTGCAGAACATCGCCAACCAAGGCCATGGAAATCATGACCACCCCGGATCCAAACTCAAGAACTTCCAAAACACCAACCCTCCGGTGTTTAGCAAGACCGAGGAACCCCTTGACGCCGATGATTGGCTCCAGACTATGGAGAACAATCTAGAGGTAGCCGGAGTAGAAGCCAACGAGAAAGTTCTGTTCGCCACCCACTATCTCGCTGGACCAGCCCGCGCTTGGTGGACAAGCACCCGTGCCATGAACGGGAGTCAATTCATGACTTGGGAGGATTTCAAACTCAAGTTCAGCAAGTACCATGTACCCCCGGGTCTTATCAAGAAGATGAGGGATGAGTTCCGTGAACTGAAACAAGGCCGCATGACGGTGGTTGAATACCGCGACAAGTTTCTTACACTCGTCAAGGTATGCCCCCGATGAGACCGACACCGTTGAGAAGAGGAAGGAGAGATTCCTGAACGGGCTGCATGATGAGATGCAGACTGTCCTCGTCAACATCCCCTTTGCAGACCTCGAAGCCCTTGTTGACTCCGCCATCCAGATGGAGGGCAAGTTAAACCAAGCCAATGAGAACCGCAAGCGCCGCATGGCGAATCAGAGTGGATCCATCCACCCCCAAAGGTTTCGCCCTAGCTCAAGCGGAGGTTTCACTCCGAGAAACAATAAGCCACCGATGCAGAACTCGCGCCCCAGTTATCAGAATCGGAGTGGAGGAAACTCCAAGCCAGGAGGCTACAACAACAACAACAACTACAACCGCGCACCACCCCGAGCCCCTAACAACAACAACAACAACACCAACACCGCTCCCAGAACCGGAAGCAATGCCATCCCCGTCGCGAACAAGCAGGACAAGTCCACCATCACTTGTTACGAGTGTGGTGTAGTGGGGCACTACTCCAACGAGTGTCCCAAGCGTCTCGCCAAGCTCGCCGGCAACACTGCTGCACCTGCTCAGCAACAACGCCGTGTCTCCACCGGCAAGAAGTTCGCCCCCAACAACCCCAACAACCGCAACGGTCGTCTCTTCCACATGAGCGCCGAAGAAGCCCAGGAAGCACCAGATGTCGTACTGGGTATGTTTTCTGTCAACCACACCCCTGCCAGAGTGTTGTTTGATTCCGGAGCATCTCATTCTTTTGTCACTGAAGACTTTGCATCAACAAGTAAAATTCAACCCCTCAGTTTGAAGCATGTTATGATAGTTCAAATCCCCGGATCAACCACCAAGGCCAGAAAATTTTGCAAAAATGTACCCATCATAATACATGAGGTAGAATTCTATGCAAATCTCATCATTCTTGGAACCAAAGGTTTGGAAGTTGTCCTAGGGATGGACTGGATGTCCAAGCACAATGGATTGATAGACTGTGCCAAGAAAGCCATAACCATGACTAGCAGCACCGGTATCGTAGTTGAGCACGTCTCTGAAAAACTACCCAGAAAATTCACGTGTAACCAAAGTGTAGCCAAGCCAACTCTGGATCAAATCAGTGGTCGTCTGTCGATACCTCGATGTGTTTCCTGATGATCTACCCGTATGCCCCCGGATAGGGATATCGAGTTTATCATCGAGTTAATTCCCGGAACTGGACCCATAGCCCGAGAGCCTACAGCATGAACGCAACGGAGCTTGTGGAGCTGAAGAAGCAGATAGATGATATGTTGGCCAAGGGTCTGATTAGACCAAGTGCATCCCCCTGGAGATCCCCCGTCTTGTTTGTAGACAAGAAGGATGGTGCAAATCGTTTATGTACCGACTATCGAAAGCTTAACAACGTCACCATCAAAAACAAATACCCCCTACCCAAGATAGAAGACTTGTTTGATCAACTCACCGGAGCCAAAGTTTTCTCCAAGATCGACCTTAGAACGGGATATCATCAATTGAAGATCCGAGCCACCGACATCCCAAAAACTGCCTTTACCACTAGATATGGGTTGTATGAGTACAACGTCACGTCGTTTGGACTAACCAATGCCCCCGCTTACTTCATGAACCTCATGAATAAGATCTTCATGAACTTTTTGGACAAGTTTGTCATTGTGTTCATCGACGATATTCTCGTATACTCCAAGTCCGAAGAGGAACATGAACAGCATTTGGAGATTGTCCTAGAAACCCTTAGACAGCACAAGTTGTATGCCAAGTTTAGCAAGTGTGAGTTTTGGCTGGAAGAAGTTGGATTCCTGGGACACATCTTGTCTGCAGGAGGAATTGCCGTAGATCCCTCAAAGATAAAAACTGTTATGGAATGGAAAGCCCCCACCACCCAAACCGAGGTTCGCGCTTTTCTTGGATTAGCCGGATATTACCACGGATTTGTAGAAGGTTTTTCGAGCATCGCTCGACCAATGACCCAACTGTTGAAGAAGGACAAGAAGTTCGAGTGGACCGATAAATGTGAAGAGAGCTTTCAAAAGCTCAAGAGTAGACTGACCACCGCCCCAATCCTGATCATGCCTGATATCGCTAAGCCCTTTGACGTATACTGCGACGCCTCCAAGATTGGTCTTGGATGTGTGCTTATGCAAGAAGGCAAGGTGGTATCCTACCTTTCCAGACAACTCAAGCAACATGAACAAAACTACCCAACCCATGACCTCGAGCTTGCAGCTGTGGTCTTAGCCTTGAAAGTTTGGCGTCATTACCTCATGGGTAATCGATGCGAGATCTACTCCGACCACAAAAGCCTCAAATACATATTCACCCAGAAAGAGTTAAACATGAGACAACGCCGATGGATCGAATTGATCAAGGATTACGACATGGAGATTCACTACCACCCCGGCAAGGCCAATGTGGTAGCGGATGCTTTGAGTAGACTGCCGTGTCAGTTGAACTCCATGCTCGCAACCGAACAGCCCAGCTTGCATCAAGAGTTTGAACAGTTCAGACTTGAACTTGTTAGCGAAGGATTCCTAGCCAGCATAGAACTGCAACCCACCTTGGTTAGTCAGATCAAGGAAGCCCAGAAGGACAACGCTAGCATCGACGGAATCAAGAAACAGATAGCCGCAGGAAAAGCCCCCGGTTTCACCGTAGACGAAGCCGGAGTTCTTTGGTACAAAGAACGTCTCTGCATACCATCGGACTCTGACTTGAAACAGGTCATCCTGCAAGAAGCTCACGACACCCTTTACTCAATCCACCCCGGAGGTACCAAGATGTACCAAGACCTGAAAGAACAATTTTGGTGGCACGGAATGAAAAGAGAGATCGGTAGTTATATCGCCAAATGTGACATCTGTCAGAGAGTCAAGGCCGAACATCAACGACCCGCCGGACTGTTACAGCCCCTTCAGATCCCGGAATGGAAATGGGACTCCGTAGGAATGGAATTTATCACCGGACTGCCCAAATCCAGCAAAGGCAATGATTCCATATGGGTAGTTGTCGATAGATTGACCAAAGTCGCCCATTTCATCGCCGTCAAAACCACTTATCAAGGCCCAAAGTTAGCTGAACTATACATCTCCAGAATAGTCTCCTTGCACGGAACCCCCAAATCGATAGTGTCAGATAGAGGATCACAGTTCACCTCAAGGTTCTGGCAGAAAGTGCACGAAGGACTAGGAACCCGTCTGAATTTCAGCACCGCCTATCACCCTTAGACCGACGGACAGACTGAGAGAGTAAACCAGATACTGGAAGACATGCTTAGAGCATGCGTACTGGAATACGGATCCAAGTGGGAAGACTGCCTACCTTACGCAGAATTCTCTTACAACAATAGCTACCAAGCCAGCCTACAGATGGCCCCCTTTGAAGCCTTGTATGGAAGGAAATGCCGTACCCCCCTGAACTGGTCGGAAGTCGGAGAAAGCCAAGTTTTTGGCCCAGATGTTCTTCGTGAAGCCGAAGAGAAAGTACACAAGATCCGAGAGTACCTCAAGACGGCGCAGTCTAGACAGAAGAGCTACGCCGACAAGAGACGTCGAGAGATGACCTTCGAGATCGGAGACTTTTTCTATCTCAAGGTATCCCCCTTGAAAGGAATGCAAAGGTTTCAGCTGAAAGGAAAGCTCGCACCCCTCTATGTCGGACCCTTCCAAGTCCTCAGCCGCCGAGGAGAAGTATCTTATCAACTGGAGTTGCCGGAAGAAATGTCGGCCGTGCACGACGTGTTTCATATCTCACTCCTCCGGAAATGCCTTGAAGTCCCGGAGAAGACCGAAGTGTTCAAGAACATTGATCACCGACCGGTAGATATCAACAAGGATCTGATTTACCGCGAAGTGCCAATTCGCATCTTGGAAGAAGCGTACCGAACCACCCGCACCCGAAGCATCAAGTTTCTGAAGATCCAGTGGAGCAATCATACCGAGGATGAAGCCACGTGGGAACGCGAAGACTTCATGAAGAAGGAGTACCCAGATCTCTTTAGTACCTAACTTTCTTTTCGATCTCGGGACGAGATCTTTTGTAAGGGGGAAGGGTTTGTAACACCCCAAATTTCAATAAAAAGAAAGTTAGAGAATTCCAGAAAACAAAATTTCAAACCAACAAAAACTTTTCTGTTTGCATATAGTACCATGCATAGGACTTGTGCATTTGAGTGATATGCCATGATGATTGTTATTACTTGTATTTGATATGCTCTAAAACCCTAGGGTGATCATATGAAGATCACCAACCAAATAAATCAAAGAGGAAGAAAATCCAATAATTGGAAAACCCTAAAAACCCTCACATATGCCCTATGGCATTTTTATAAATCTTGACCCTAGACCTATTTGGTCTTCACCATTAGTTGGATAATGTTCTTAAACACTTATCACAACTTTTGGAATCAAGGTTTCACAATTCAAATAAAATTCAAAGACAATTCCCACTCACATATGATATTGGTCAAAACTGAAATTTATAGTCTGATCACCACTTTGAGCCCCTGCAATTCAATTTTCCCAAACCAATTCTTGCTAAATCTTTGCACCATTTCAAAGTCAACATCAAGGTGAACAACTTTGATGAAGATCACCCTGCCAAATTCATCTTTGATCATTAGCTATGCTCATCCAAAGTCTTAACTTTTTAACATATTCAACATTCCTCACTTAGCCATTTTGGGCCAATTTTTGAATTCTAATTTTTCCACCACCACCTCAATTCACCTCTGGTCAGTTACAACTAATATCAACACTCACATTTCAAAAACATTCACCATTTGAATTATTTCAAATTTGGATATTTTTGGAAGTTGCAATTTCGGGCACTATTTGCAACTATTGCAAATAGTGATTCTACACATCTAATCTACCCCAACTCTAACCTACCTTGCCCCCTGGTTCCCTCTAACCATAAATGGCACATAGTAACCCTAATGAGGAGTGGCTAGCCCACATGGACATGGCATGCCGGCCATGGCGCCACCATGCCGAGCCACCCCTCCTCTCCTTCACCTCCCTCACTGGCCCTGGTGCCCAAGCTCACCACCACGCCACCCTAGCGCCGCCTAGCACCGCCCTGGTCGACAAGGACGACGACAACGCCCGGACTACGCGTGCCCAAACTCGCCCTGCATGCCGCTCGCGTCGCGACCATGCGCGCCATGGACGCGCACTGGCCATGCGCCGCGCAGCCACCTCGCACTTGCCCTGGCCCCGCTTGCTAGCCGTTGAGCATCACCACGCCACCACGACGCCGCCAGACATGGCCACGACCAGACCCTGGACCGCCGCCGCCGTGAATGGAGAAGAAGATCCCGCCACTGCCGCGACCTGCCTGGAAGCAACCCGACCCAACCAAGCCTCCCCCAACCAAGCTGTCGCTGCCATTAGACTCGCCTGGACACGTAGAGCACCGCCGCCACCTCGCCTAGCTCGACCGGCCGCCGGAGACGCCGCGCCATGTCGACCACCACCCTGCCCCGCAACCCTCACTCGCTTCTATAAATACCACGTTCCCTGGAAGCAACGGAGCACACCATCTCACTCCCCACCCTTCACCACTTCGCCTTGCACCGTTAGCCACCTCGATCGTCGCCGGAGCAAGGCCAATTGCAAGATCGGAGCCGCGGAAGCCCTGGAGAAATCGCCATTGATCCAGGCCACCTCGAGCTCCGCCACTGCTACCAGCTGCTTCGCCGTCGTCCACATCTACCTCGCGCACACTGCCATACCTTGCTGGAGCCGCCGTAAGCTCTCCCACCCCCTACTGCCGCCGCCGCATCGTCGGGTTCTCGTCGGAGACGACGATGAACCACGACCGTAGATCTGCGATCTAATCCTACGTCCCACGTTGAAACATACCGTTTCGGGTTTTAAAAGAGGCTGACAGGCGGACCCCACCCTGTCAGGCAGCCCGCGCGGTACTGGACCGTGGCTGGGCTGGCCTTGGGCCCGTTTAAACGATCTGGCCCGTTTAGTTTTCCCGCCGGCCCCTTTAATTCAAATCTGGTTTAAATATTTACAAATGAATTTCAATACTGCCTCCACTTTGAAAATCAATAATTTCAAATTGGCTAAACCAAATTTAGTGAATTTTACGTTGTTGGAAAGCTACTGAAATTCTCTACAACATGCCACTGGCCTCATGGTCAGATTCTTTGTAGAATAAATGGGATAAAAATAACAAGACAGGGACTTTTCCCTATTCAAATAATTCTTAAAAATCAACCAAAATAGATATTAAATTAATTCCAATTCTAATAGCTAACATTTGACTTACACTAATTGTTTCTGCAAGAAAATGGTGTGGTCACTTTGCATGATCATGCCATCGTTAAATGAATGGATAATTTGACTAGTTTAACTAGTTGATATTGTCCAAAACTATTAAAGTAAATTGTGTGAAGTCTTATACTTCATTTAAACTTGTCGCACATGCATTCATGGGATGTTTGTACCTCTGGTCCAAACTCTCTTATATGAATGGCTTGAGATTTAAATCATATGTAGGGTTATTAAAATGGTATGAGGTGATCTACCTCATTTAAATCATTTTCTCAAATACCGATGATGAATGGTTGACCTAGGTCAATACCCATTTCATGTATAATTGTTTGAGAAATTAAATCTGAAGAAGATTTCAATGAGAGGAATTTATTTCTCAAGAACCCTATGGAAACTATCATTTACATATAAAATACAAAGAAGGGAATTCTATTTAAACCCCACAACCCATGCACTCTAGTTAATTTATGTGTGTGCATAGAGTAGTTTGTGTGTTATATGTGATGTATGGAATAGCCATTGAATTAGTGAGTAATTATACTCGTATTCAAATTTAGACGGTAGCACCGGAGAGTACGCCGAAGAAGAAGGATACTACCAGGAGGAGGAGGAACAGTTTGAGAACTACCAAGGCAAGCTAATATTCTTGCAAAGTGCAAAGCCCCTTGGGGCAAGGCACCATGACTCTTACCTTTTCTTACATAAGCCTATCCCAAGTTTTTACTTTACAAGCTTTTACTTGTTTTCTCAATAAGTTACTTTTATAGTTAACTTTGGTCAAAGTACAAGTTGGTTACTAGAGTAGTGAAGTAGTTTCCATCAAGCAAAGCAAGATAGCACCCCTCATGGATTAGAGCTAGTGCTAATGAATTAAAACCTGACTACTCTAGATGGGAACAATGTGAATTTGAAATGAATTTGAAACCTTGGAATGAGGATGCATTCCATTGAATGATTTTTGAAGGTGAATCTGAACAAGAGAAGATGGTGATTTTTGATAAAACAATGATGTTGGTTTGAATGCGATACCTTTCCAATTATCAAGTACCCCCACAATACCTGATTATGGGTAGGGCTTAACTGGAAGTTTATGTGTCTTAGTATGGGTTCCCTCTAAACAAGCGTCATCGGGGTTATGCCGAAAGCTGCCTCTACCACAAAAGAAATGATGAGAAACGACGTGAAATGAGGTGAATGTCCGGCCCAAGCCCTGTGCAGTTCCCAGGTTGACAGTTGGTCTTCACTGGGAGGCCAAGCTCATGGGGAGAGGTGCTCATACTAGGATATGTAAGTGAAAGGTTATGGTTGATGATCCGCGTACTGTGTTACGATGATTCGGGGAAATCCCGACGGATGAAATCAAATGTTGTGGCACAAGTGTGCAACCTCTGCGAGTGTAAACCTATTCGAATAGCCGCGTCCACGGTTACGGATGGTTGGAAAGGCCATACAGTTTCCGATGTCATATTTTTGAAAATGATGTGGAAAGGTGATGGTGAAATGACTTGTGGTGAATTGAATTGAAATCACCCCAGGAATGGTGGGAATGACACTAATGTTCCCACTTGAGTTAGTTAGCACTTGAATAAGCTTTTCTCAAACTTTGTGAACTAAAACTAGCTTTATGCAAATAAACTAGAGCTTAGCAAACCATACTAGAATGTCTAGCACTTACTTTAGTGTTAGTTTGCGAGTACCTTAAAGTACTCACGGCTTTGTCCCTGGCTATTCAAATGGCCAGAGTATGAAGAGGAACAAGGAGATGATCAACAGGACGCCTACGACAACTAAGCGCCTTCCGACGTCAAGCGTTGGCCTGTGGACTAGAGAGTCCTTGTATCTTACGCTTCCGCTATGTTGAACTACGAACTTGTGTTTGTTCGTTGATCGATAGATCAACTATTCGTGTAATATGGATGATGTGATTCCAAAATTGTAAGACTTATGGTATGTAATGAATGATGACTGTGATACTTAACTATTATGCCTCGCAACAACAATATTCCTGGGATTGCGATGTATGACATAAATCCGGGTGTTGACAGCGCGGCTGGGCGGAGCCTAATTTGGTCGGGAGGTTGCGGTGTGCTACGCGCCCGTGGCGGAAGACTTTTCCTTCTCCGGCGACGGCGGGCACTGGTCGGGGAGAGGAGGATGTCCGTGGTGTTCCTGGTGCAGTGGTGCATCGCAGGGCAGAAGAGGGGGTCCGGGGGAGGTCTGCAGCGTCGGGGCGATGCGTGCCCGTGGCGCGTTTCGTCGTGCACACGTCGACGTGGCCATGCTGACCCTAGCGTGACTGGGCGTCGTGGGCGCGTGCTTTTCTGGGCCGTATCGTGCTCCTTTCGGCCAACGGCGAGTACCAGCGCGTTCAGGGGACCAAGGTGGAGCAGAATGGCATGGTGGGTGATACGTCCAAAACGTATCCACTTTCCCGAACACTTTTGCTATTGTTTTGCCTCTAATTTGTGTATTTTGGATGCAACTAACACGGACTAACGCTGTTTTCAGCAGAACTGTTCTGGTGTCTCGTTTTGGTGCAGAAATCCAACTTTCAGGAAAAACCTCGGGATTTTTACAGAAGGCCCTATTTTCCCAGAAAACTCACGGAGCCAGAAGGGCAAGTCAGGTGGAGGCCCGAGGGCCCCACACCCTAGGGCGGCGCGGCCCAGGAGGGGGGCGCGCGGCCCTAGCGTGTGGCCCCCTCGGCAGGCCTCCGACGCCCTCCTTCGGACTACTTATCGCCCTCGACCTAAAAACGCACGGGGAGAAGTCGAAGTCGCCAGAAACCCTCCAGAACGCCGCCACATCGCGAAACTCCGTCTCGGGAGCAGAAGTCTCCGTTCTGGCACTCCGCCGGGACGGGGAATTGGAGGAGATCATCGCCGCCATCACCACCGACGCCTCTTCATCAACCAGCCATGTTTCCCCCATCCATGTGTGAGTAATTCCCCCGCTGTAGGCTGAAGGGGATGGTAGGTATTGGATGAGATTGGTCATGTAATAGTGTAAGATTGTTAGGACATAGTGCCTAGTGTCCGTAATTGGTACTTTGATGATATTGTTGCAACTTGTTATGCTTAATGCTTGTCACTAGGGCCCGAGTGCCATGATCTCAGATCTGAACATGTTATTATTTAATCGCTATATTCATTGTTTATGGTCTTACCTGCAAGTTGTATACACATGTCGCTGTCCGGAACCAATGGCCCCGAAGTGACAGAAATCGGGACAACCGGAGGGGATGGTAGTGATGTGAGGATCACATGTGTTCACGGAGTGTTAATGCTTTGCTCCGGTACTCTATTAAAAGGAGTACCTTAATATCAAGTAGATTCCCTTGAGGCCCGGCTGCCACCGGCTGGTAGGACAAAAGATGTTGTGCAAGTTTCTCATTGCGAGCACGTACGACTATAATTGGAACACATGCCTATTGATTGCTTTGTACTTAGACACCGTTTTATTATTATCTCGCAAATGCCCTGCTTGATTGTTACATGAGTTTGTCTCATCCATGCAACGCCCGTTATCCGTCCCCGTGCCTACGGTATTTTAATCCTGCTGTTTACTATAATCACTACTGCTGTCTCTCGTTACTCCGATGCTTGTTATTTCACTACTGCTATCGCTATAAAACTGTTACTACTCGATAAACTCTTGCGAGCAAGTCTGTTTCCGAGTGCAGCTGAATTGACAACTCCGCTGTTAAGGCTTTCAAGTATTCTTTGTCTCCCCTTGTGTCGAATCAATAAATTGGGTTTTACTACCCGCGAAGACTGCTGCGATCCCCTATACTTGTGGGTCATCAAGACTGTTTTCTGGCGCCGTTGCCGGGGAGCATAGCTTTATTTGGAAGTTCACTTGGATTTATATTGTTCGCTGCAAATTCTCCATCATGGGTAAAACTCGCGATCCTAGAGTCGCCATATTACCATCCACTACAATAAAAGGTACAACTCCGAGTACCTCTGCTGCTCTTGATTCACCATCTGTGATTGATAAACTTGTTTCACCACCACAAGCTTCACTTGCTGGTACTTCTGCTAAATCTGAAAACTCTTATAATATTGATGATGCTTCTGCTGTCCTTGATGATAGTGGTTCATTGGGAACTTTTCTAGATGCTACATTTGCTAGGTCTAGACAAATTGAAAATGCTGAAACTCCTGATGCTACTACACCTGTTAGTTCACCTGAACTTGATTATTCTAGTGATGATCCTGATGAAGATTATGTGGAGCTTAATGATGATCTTATTAATAGATGCAATGCTACTCGCTGATGCAAGTAAAATTAAAAAGTTTCTCACACAATATACTCGTTAGACATAAGTTATCTCCCGATCCTAAATTTGCCACATCTCCTATATGCATTAAGGATAAAGATTATGATTTTTCTCTTGATCTATCTCATATAGCTATTGTAGAGAAAGCACCCTTTTGTGGTACTGAAAAAGAAAGTGTTGTAGAACACATGATTGAACTTTCTTCTATGAGTAGTTTGTTTTCTGATGATATCAAGATGCGTACTTACTTTGTCGCTAAAATTTTTCCTTTCTCATTAAAGGATGATGCTAAAACTTGGTATAATAATTTGCCTCCTGGTTCTATTAAAAATCCAACTGATTTGCGTGATGTTTTCTTTCGAAAATACTTTCCGCTAGTGCTCAACATATTGCTTTACGAGAGAATTTATAGATTTGACCAGGGAGATGAAGAGAAATTGCCCGAGGCTTGGGCAAGATTTTGTTCTCTTATCGAGCTCGACCTGGGCATGATTTAGAAAAGAATGATCTACTTGATATATTTTATAGTGGACTAACCATTGAGTCTAGGGCATATTTGGATAGTTGTGCTGGTTGTGTTTTTAGGAAAAGAACTCCAGACGAAGCTGAAGAATTATTGGCTAAAATAGGCCGGAATCATGATGATTGGACTACGCCTGAACCAACTCCAACGCCAATATTGAAGAAGAGGGGTTTAATTAAATTGAATGATGAAGATATGAGGGAAGCCAAGAAGTCTCTCAAGGAGAAAGGTATTAAATCTGAAGATGTGAAGAATCTACCTCCCATAGAAGATATATGTGAGATAATTCTCCCTTCATCCATGATTGAGGTAACTCCCTTCAGCGCTTTACTAGGGAAGATATTCCGTATTCAAAACCTCCTGCGCAATGCTTAGATGAGTTTGATAATTATATTGTTAGGCAAGAAAATTTTAATATGAGAGTAGAGAATCATCTAATGGAAAATTCTCAAGCTATTAGCAATTTGCATGATATTGTGGAGAGAACCTCCAATGATGTTAAGATGCTTGTTAAACATTTTCAAATGGTTCAAACTCAAATAGATCAACTCACTAAAGTGCAAAATGACTTATTACAAAATAATTCTAAAGAGAAACATTCTTATGAAGTAACAACTAGAGGTGGTGTCTCTACCCAGGATCCTCTATATCCTGAAGGGCATCCCAAAAGAATTGAACAAGATTCTCAACGCATTGAACCTAGAGCTCCTTCTAAGAAAAGAAGAAGAAACATAAAAATGTTGTAGAATCCTCTGAACCTGCTAATGATCCTAATAGTATTTCTATTTCTTATGCTGAAACTGAAAGTGGTAATGAACATGATAATAATAATGATAATGATAAGAATGATGTTTGATACGTCTCCGACGTATCGATAATTTCTTATGTTCCATGCCACATTATTGATGATATCTACATGTTATATGCACATTTTATGTCATATTTATGCATTTTCTGGAACTAACCTATTGACGAGATGTCGAAAGGCCAGTTGCTATTTTCTGCTGTTTTTGGTTTCAGAAATCCTAGTAACGAAATATTCTCGGAATTGGACGAAATCAACGCCCAGGTTCCTATTTTGCTCGGAAGCATCCAGAACACACGAGAACCGCCGGAGAGGGGGCACAGGCCCACCAAACCCTAGGCCGGCGCGGCCAAGGGGGCCGCGCCCCCTATAGTGTCGGCGCCCCTTCGACCTTCTGACGCCGCCTCTTCGCCTATATAAAGCCCCTGGACCTAAAACATCGATACGGAAAAGCCACGGTACGAGAAACCTTCCAGAGCCGCCGCCATCGCGAAGCCAAGATCTGGGGGACAGGAGTCTCTGTTCCGGCACGCCGCCGGGACGGGGAAGTGCCCCCGGAAGGCTCCTCCATCGACACCACCGCCATCTCCATCAACGCTGATGTCTCCCATGAGGAGGGAGTAGTTCTCCATCGAGGGTCGGGGCTGTACCGGTAGCTATGTGGTTCATCTCTCTCCTATGTGCTGCAATACAATAATCTCATGAGCTGCCTTACATGATTGAAATTTATATGATGATGCTTGTAATCTAGATGTCATTATGCTAGTCAAGTGGGTTTTACTTATGTGATCTCCGGAGACTCCTTGTCCCACGTGTGTAAAGGTGACAGTGTGTGTGCACCGTGTGGGTCTCTTAGGCTATATTTCACAGAATACTTATTCACTGTTATGAATGGCGTAGTGAAGTGCTTATTTATATCTCTTTATGATTGCAATGTGTTTTGTATCACAATATATCTGCATGCTACCCTAGTGATGTTATTAAAGTAGTTTTATTCCTCCTGCACGGTGTAATGGTGACAGTGTGTGCATCCGTGTTAGTACTTGGCGTAGGCTATGATTATGATCTCTTGTAGATTATGAAGTTAACTATTGCTATGATGGTATTGATGTGATCTATTCCTCCTACATAGTGTGAAAGTGACAGTGTGCATGCTATGTTAGTACTTGGTTTAGTCGTGTTGATCTTTCGTGCACTCTAAGGTTATTTAAATATGAACATTGAATTGTGGAGCTTGTTAACTCCGGCATTGAGGGTTCGTGTAATCCTACGCAATGGTGTTCATCATCTAACAAGAGAGTGTAGAGTATGCATTTATCTATTCTGCATTATGTGATCAAAGTTGAGAGTGTCCACTAGTGAAAGTCTAATCCCTAGGCCTTGTTCCTAAATACTGCTATCGCTGCTTGTTTACTTGTTTTTCTGCGTTACTACTCGCTGCGTTACTACTTGCTTGTTTACTGTCCTGGGCAAAGCACTTTTCTGGTGCCGTTGCCACGGCTCATACTTATTTATACCACCTGTATTTCACTATCTCTTCGCCGAACTAGTGGACCTATTAGGTGTGTTGGGGACACAAGAGACTTCTTGCTTTGTGGTTGCAGGGTTGCATGAGAGGGATATCTTTGACCTCTTCCTCCCTGAGTTCGATAAACCTTGGGTGATCCACTTAAGGGAAACTTGCTGCTGTTCTACAAACCTCTGCTCTTGGAGGCCCAACACTGTCTACAAGAATAGAAGCTCCCGTAGACATCAAGCTATTTTCTGGCGCCTTTGCCGGGGAGGAAAGGTAAAAGGTACTCACACTCCGGATCTCGGCTACTAAGCTATTTTCTGGCGCCGTTGTAAGTACTCGAAGCTATTTCCTTTAGATCCTGCAATTGCATCTTTTTGTTTCTTGTTTACACTAGTTTGGCATAATGGACAACAATGAGCTTCTTATTCTATTTCCTGATCTAAGACATGGATGGTTTGATGCGAAAATTAAAAAACCTATGTCACATATTAGTATGAACGCTTTGAACACCATTGTTGCTAATGATATGGAAAATTCTAAGCTTGGGGAAGCTGGTTTTGATGAGCATGATATTTTTAGTCCCCCAAGCATTGAGGAGAAAATTTACTTTGATGATACTTTACCTCCTATTTATGATGATTATAATGATAGTAGTCTTTTAGTACCGCCTGTTATGGAGGATAAATTTGATTATGATTACAATATGCCTCCTATATTTGATGATGAGAATAATAATGATAGCTACTTTGTTGAATTTGCTCCCACTACAACTAATAAAACTGATTATGCTTATGTTGGGAGTAGTAATAATTTTATACATGAGACTCATGATAAGAATGTTTCATTTGATAGTTATATTGTTGAGTTTGCTCATGATGCTACTGAAAGTTATTATGATAGAGGAAAATATGGTTGTAGAAATTTTCATGTTACTAAAACACCTCTCTATATGCTGAAATTTTTGAAGTTACACTTGTTTTATCTTTCTATGCTTGTTGCATCATGCTTCATGAATTTGTTTATTTACAAGATTCCTTTTCATAGGAAGCATGTTAGACTTAAATGTGTTTTGAATTTGCCTCTTGATGCTCTCTTTTGCTTCAAATATTATTTCTTGCGAGTGCATCATTAAAACTGTTGAGCCCATCTTAATGGCTATAAAGAAAGAACTTCTTGGGAGATAACCCATGTGTTTATTTTGCTACAGTACTTTTATTTTGTATTTGTGTCTTGGAAGTTGTTACTACTGTAGCAACCTCTCCTTATCTTAATTTTGTTTCATTGTTGTGCCAAGTAAAGTCTTTGATAGTAAAGTCAATACTAGATTTGGATTACTGCGCAGAAACAGATTTCTTTGCTGTCACGAATCTGGGCCTAATTCTCTGTAGGTAACTCAGAAAATTATGCCGATTTACGTGAGTGATCCTCAGATATGTACGCAACTTTCATTCAATTTGGGTATTTTCATTTGAGCAAGTCTGGTGCCTCAATAAAATCCATCTTTACGGACTGTTCTGTTTTGACAGATTTTGCCTTTTATTTCGCATTGCCTCTTTTGCTATGTTGGATGAATTTCTTTGATCCATTAATGTCCAGTAGCTTTATGCAATGTCCAGAAGTGTTAAGAATGATTGTGTCACCTCTGAACATGTTAATTTTTATTGTCCACTAACCCTCTAATGAGTTGTTTCGAGTTTGGTGTGGAGGAAGTTTTCAAGGATCAAGAGAGGAGGATGATACAATGTGATCAAGAAGAGTGAAAAGCCTAAGCCTGGGGATGCCCCGGTGGTTCATCCCTGCATATTTCAAGAAGACTCAAGCATCTAAGCTTGGGGATGCCCAAGGCATCCCCTTCTTCATCGACAAATTATCAGGTTCCTCCCTTGAAACTATATTTTTATTCGGCCACATCTTATGTACTTTACTTGGAGCGTCTGTTTGTTTTTGTTTTTGTTTTTGTTTGAATAAATGCTTGTGTGGGAGAGAGACACGCTCCGCTGGTTCGTATGAACACATGTGTTCTTAGCTTTTAATTTTCATGGCGAAGGTTGAAACCGCTTCGTTAATTGTTATATGGTTGGAAACGGGAAATACTACATGTGGTAATTGGTATAATGTCTTGAATAATGTGATACTTGGCAATTGTTGTGCTCATGTTTAAGCTCTTGCATCATATACTTTGCACTTATTAATGAAGAAATACATAGAGCTTGCTAAAATTTGGTTTGCATAATTGGTCTCTCTAAAGTCTAGATAATTTCTAGTATTGAGTTTGAACAACAAGGAAGACGGTGTAGAGTCTTATAATGTTTACAATATGTCTTTTATGTGAGTTTTGTCTGCACCGGTTCATCCTTGTGTTTGTTTCAAATAACCTTGCTAGCCTAAACCTTGTATCGAGAGGGAATACTTCTCATGCATCCAAAATCCTTGAGCCAACTACTATGCCATTTGTGTCCACCATACCTACCTACTACATGGTATTTCTCCGCAATTCCAAAGTAAATTGCTTGAGTGCTACCTTTAAATAATTCAAAATTTATCACCTCTGATTTGTGTCAATGTTTTATAGCTCATGAGGAAGTATGTGGTGTTTTATCTTTCGATCTTGTCATTTACTTCGACAGACTTTCACAATGGACTAGTGGCTTCATCCGCTTATCCAATAATTTTGCAAAAAGAGCTGGCAATGGGGTTCCCAGCCCCGATTAATTAACTTGCATTAATAATTCTCTTCACATGTTTTGCTCTGAATCATCAGTAAGCAACTTAATTTTGCAAATAGACACTCCTTCATGGTATGTGATTGTTGGAAGGCACCCGAGGATTCGATTAGCCATGGCTTGTGTAAGCAAAAGGTTGGGAGGAGTGTCATCCATAAATAAAGAAAAACTAAACTAAAGTACATGTGTAAACAAAAGAGAAGAGGGATGATCTACCTTGCTGGTAGAGATAACGTCCTTCATGGGAGCCGCTCTTGAAAGTCTGGTTGATGAGGTAGTTAGAGTGCCCACTACCATTCGTTGACAACAACAAACACCTCTCAAAATTTTACTTTTATGCTCTCTTTATGTTTTCAAAACCAAAGATCTAGCACAAATATAGCAATCGATGCTTTCCTCTTTGAAGGACCATTCTTTTACTTTTATGTTGAGTCAGTTCACCTATTTCTCTCCACCTCAAGAAGCAAACACTTGTGTGAACTGTGCATTGATTCTTACATACTTGCATATTGCATTTGTTATATTACTCTATGTTGACAATATCCATGAGATATACATGTTACAAGTTGAAAGCAACCGCTGAAACTTAATCTTCTTCTGTGTTTCTTCAATACCTTTACTTTGATTTATTGCTTTATGAGTTAACTCTTATGCAAGACTTATTGATGCTTGTCTTTAAGTACTATTCATGAAAAGTCTTTGCTTTATGATTCATTTGTTTACTCATGTCATTACCATTGTTTTGATCGCTGCATTCATTATATATGTTTACAATAGTATGATCAAGGTTATGATGGCATGTCACTTCAAAAATTATCTTTGTTATCGTTTACCTGCTCGGGACGAGCAGAAACTAAGCTTGGGGATGCTGATACGTCTCCGACGTATCGATAATTTCTTATGTTCCATGCCACATTATTGATGATATCTACATGTTATATGCACATTTTATGTCATATTTATGCGTTTTCGGAACTAACCTATTGACGAGATGCCGAAAGGCCGATTCTGTTGTTCTGCTGTTTTTGGTTTCGGAAATCCTAGTAACGAAATATTCTCGAAATTGGACGAAATCAACGCCCGGGTTCCTATTTTGCCCGGAAGCATCCAGAACACACGAGAACCGCCGGAGAGGGGCACAGGCCCACCAAACCCTAGGCCGGCGCGGCCAAGGGGGCCGCGCCCCCTATAGTGTCGGCGCCCCTTCGACCTTCTGACGCCGCCTCTTCGCCTATATAAAGCCCCTGGACCTAAAACTTCGATACGGAAAAGCCACGGTACGAGAAACCTTCCAGAGCCGCCGCCATCGCGAAGCCAAGATCTGGGGGACAGGAGTCTCTGTTCCGGCACGCCGCCGGACGGGGAAGTGGCCCCGGAAGGCTCCTCCATCGACACCACCGCCATCTCCATCAACGCTGCTGTCTCCCATGAGGAGGGAGTAGTTCTCCATCGAGGCTCGGGGCTGTACCGGTAGCTATGTGGTTCATCTCTCTCCTATGTGCTGCAATACAATAATCTCATGAGCTGCCTTACATGATTGAGATTTATATGATGATGCTTGTAATCTAGATGTCATTATGCTAGTCAAGTGGGTTTTACTTATGTGATCTCCGGAGACTCCTTGTCCCACGTGTGTAAAGGTGACAGTGTGTGCACCGTGTGGGTCTCTTAGGCTATATTTCACGTAATACTTATTCACCGTTATGAATGACATAGTGAAGTGCTTATTTATATCTCTTTATGATTGCAATGTGTTTTGTATCACAATATATCTGCATGCTACTCTAGTGATGTTATTAAAGTAGTTTTATTCCTCCCGCACGGTGTAATGGTGACAAGTGTGTGCATCCGTGTTAGTACTTGGCGTAGGCTATGATTATGATCTCTTGTAGATTATGAAGTTAACTATTGCTATGATGGTATTGATGTGATCTATTCCTCCTACATAGTGTGAAGGTGACAGTGTGCATGCTATGTTAGTACTTGGTTTAGTCGTGTTTATCTTTCGTGCACTCTAAGGTTATTTAAATATGAACATTGAATTGTGGAGCTTGTTAACTCCGGCATTGAGGGTTCGTGTAATCCTACGCAATGGTGTTCATCATCCAACAAGAGAGTGTAGAGTATGCATTTATCTATTCTGTTATGTGATCAAAGTTGAGAGTGTCCACTAGTGAAAGTCTAATCCCTAGGCCTTGTTCCTAAATATCGCTATCGCTGCTTGTTTACTCGTTTTACTCGCGTTACTACTGCTGCGTTACTATCGTCCTGGGCAAAGCACTTTTCTCGGTGCCGTTGCCACTTGCTCATACTTATTTATACCACCTGTATTTCACTATCTCTTCGCCGAACTAGTGCACCTATTAGGTGTGTTGGGGACACAAGAGACTTCTTGCTTTGTGGTTGCGGGGTTGCATGAGAGGGATATCTTTGACCTCTTCCTCCCTGAGTTCGATAAACCTTGGGTGATCCACTTAAGGGAAACTTGCTGCTGTTCTACAAACCTCTGCTCTTGGAGGCCCAACACTGTCTACAAGAATAGAAGCTCCCGTAGACATCAATGTTTCTGATAAAGAAGAAGTTGAAGATGAACCTGAAAAGCAAGATAAAAATAAAAAGTATACTAAAGAAGATTTTATTGCTAAGAAACATGGTAATGAAAGGGAACCTTGGGTGCAAAAGCAAATGCCTTTTCCCGCTAAGAAACTAAAATCAAAGGAAGAAGAACACTATAATAAATTCTGTGATTGGATGGAACCTTTATTCTTGCAAATCCCTTTGACTGATGCTATTAAATTGCCTCCTTATTCAAAGTATATGAAAGATATTGTTACTAACAAAAGAAAAATCCCCAATGAGGAAATTTCCACTATGCTTGCTAATTACTCTTTTAATGGTAAGGTTCCAAAGAAGCTTGGCGACCTGGTATACCTACTATTCCTTGTTCTATTAAGAATAATTATGTTAAAACTGCTCTATGTGACTTGGGAGCCGGTGTTAGTGTTATGCCTTTTTCTCTTTATAAGAGACTTTACTTAGATAAGTTGATACCTACTGATATATCTCTGCAAATGGCTGATAAATCTACTGCTATTCCTGTTGGTATATGTGAGGATGTTCCTGTTCAAGTTACTAATAACTGCTTGATATTAACTGATTTTGTTGTGTTGGAAATGCCTGAAGATGATAATATGTCTATTATTCTTGGGAGACCTTTTCTTAACACCGCAGGGGCTGTTATTTATTGCAATAAAGGAAAGGTTACTTTCAATGTTGATGATAGGGAGCACACCGTCTATTTCCCCAAGAGGATTGAAAAAGCATGCGGAGTTAATACTATTTCTAATGTGAGAACTATCAAAGTTGGAACTATCGATTGTCCTATATATGATACTAAAGAAGAATATCAAACTCTTGTGATTGGATCCATATCAATACAATTCAAGGTAACATGATTGATTTGAGGTTTATTTCTTCTTATGCTATGTTAACAAATACTTTTTATATGCATAGAGGAGGTAAACAACATCTCTTTCCTCCTCCACTTGCTCTAGTTGCTGTAGCACTTTTATTTTTCAAAGTTCCTTAGTTAATTAGAGATTTCAAAAATTTTCCTGGCCATTAATAATAAACTTAATACCCAGAAATGTGCATTTTTCAAAGTTTTCAAAAATTCACAAAAATTATACCATTGGTCCTATTTTTTGACGAGGCACCTGGGAGCACCTGGGGATGACCAGTGGGGCACCCAGGGTGGCACCCCACAGGCTGGCGCGGCCAGCAAGGGGGGCGCGCCACCCTGGTGTGTGGGCCCCCTTTACCCCACTTTAGCATCTCTTCCTCCCACACTCTTCTCTCTCCCGAAAAAATCGACACCAGCTTCCTCTCACTCGTGTTTTTGCTCAACAACTCCAGATTTCTCGATCTCTTTGCTCAGCCCAGATTTCCGTCTAAAATTTGGCACATTTGCTCTTCGGTATGTGACTCCTTCGATTATCCAAGTAGAATTTTGTTTGGTGGAGTATATCTTGCATATTTTATTGCTGTAGGTAACATGTTTAGTGAGCTTGCATGCTTGTTCTAAGTGGTAGAAACTAGTTTTGATGCATGATTAGTACTCTAGCAAGTTCCTATGGTAGTTTCCCTCAATTATATGTCACCAAATCAAGTTTTATATTGTTTGTTGAAAAATTTCAGAAAATGGAAGGAGGTAGGCACCAACTCAACCAACAGGAATTGGAGGTGCAACAGGTCATGAGAGTTCACCGAGAAGAAGGAGTATATCCCACTTACTATCCGTGCGTGGATTTTATGAGAAGTGCAGGGATCTTGCAGGATGTTCAAAGTTTAATCTCTCGTGCAGGGTTGGATGATTTTGTTGATGGTGAACCATGCCAATATGCAAACTGACTATGTCAATAGTGCAGGATTTTAAATTCAATTGGTCACGATCTAACCCCATGGTCCAATACAAAATTTATAATAAAACTGTCAACTTGCCATTCAATGATTTTTGTGCAGCAATCAAAGTACCGCAATGGGGATCATGCGAGAAGATAAAGGGATCGCCGCAAGAGTTTTTGGACCTCTTCAAGATGATTTGTCATGGAAGAAGCTTCTCAGAGGATTGTAGTAAAATCAGTAGCATTCATTTCCCAACTATTCGTTACTTTGCTTATTTCATTACCAAGTGTGTTCTAGCAAGAAAGAATGGAAGTAAAATATCTATCCAGGATCTAGCCTTTCTAGCTGCTGCATTACAAGGTAATAGGACTTATAACTTGGGGGCTTTGATAGCCAACAGACTTGCTACTAACCGTGAGAAGGGAGGAATTTGTGGAGGTCTCATCGCCTCTCGCTTATTAGCTATGCATAATGTAGAACCTCACCATCTTGATATTCAACTTCCCATAGAGAAACTTGACATAGTCTCCATGATTAAGCATGAATTTGTTTCCGATTCGTCCAATTTGAGCAACCTGTCTTATAGAATAACATTTTACCAGAAATCTTGGACAATAACTAAGAAAACTGAAAAATTAGTAGGATTGTCTGCACCTGCTCTGTTTAACCTTGATTCCAGGGAAGATTGGTCAGTCACGGAAGGTGAACTGAAGGCATACATAGAGAGAGATGGCCATCGTGCAAGAGACAACACGGATGAGGTCGAGGAACACCTCGACTCGTCATCAGATGCAGCAAGTTCTTCGCATCAACAAGTTGGGCATGAGGAGCCTACACGCTTTTCTTCTGCATCGGTGCCTTATTATGACTACTCCATGTATGATCCACCGGCATGGAACCCAGACCCTCGTTGGGGTTGATCTCCACTTAGGCCAAAAGCCTAAGCTTGGGGGGAGGTATACCGGCATCACTCATTCTTTGCATATTAAGGTTTCTGGATACTTGTACATACTTGTTTAGTTTCTTTGAGTGGTTTTCTAATGAGAGGGAGATGATATTTGGGGAAGTGCTGCCTGAAAACAGATTCTGGACTGTTACTAGAAAAATTCGTGCACACAGCCAGAACGTTATTTTGAGCTGCCAATTTTCGTGCATGTTCCCCAGGTTGTTATCTAACTTTCATTAGTTGAACACTTTTCGATCCGAGCAACGGAAGATTTTTGTAAAAATCGATTTCTGTACTGCTGTCAGGTTTTGCCAGATTTCTGCCATCTCGCTTTTCTGTGTTTCTTTTACTTTGCTATTTCTTGTTTTTGCTTTGTTTCTTTCCCAAAACACAAAAAGACCAAAAATATTTCTGTTGTTTCTCTTCACCACTTGTTTACTTTGGTTTCTTGCATTTGTTTCGCTTTATTTGCTATTGCTAGTTTGCTATAAGAAAACCCAAAAAGATTTTGCTTTGTTTGCTTGTTTCCTTTTATTCTTGTTCTCAAATTCGAAAACACCAAAAATATTTGTTGTTCTTCTTTGGTTTTGTAAAGTTCATTATGAGTTCAATGGTCTTCGGTGGCTGGAGCGTGGTTTTCATTTCATATTATCCAAGCTACACAAGTGAAAAGGCAATAATGACGATATTCGACAATCTAATTATGGTGAGAGGCTGGTATGAACTCTATTTGTTTTCATTTTTGTACATATACTCATCCATGTGAGCATGCTTAGTTGGTTCATGTGAGGTATATGTCATTTAAGAAAGTCTAGTAGTTCATGATCTCTCATGTTTAGCTCCAATTTATTAATATGAGTAGCATGTCATGGATGTTTGCTTGCATTGTTTTATTCATAGATAGGTATGATATTGTGGTATCCTCCTCTGAATAATTCGGTTGAATTAACTTAGCACATGCTCACGCATGCATATGACTGAACAAGAGTCAATTAAGCCTCAATGATTTACATTGCTTCAGAGTTCTTGTATCACTTTTATGCATCAGTTAATTTATTTTGCCGCAAGCATGATTATGACAGTTATTGCTCTCTTGATTTGTCGCTCCCTAGTCTTTTGCTAGCCTTCACTTGTACTGAGCGGGAACGCTGCTCGTGCCTCCAAACACATGAAAACCAAATTATTCCAGAGTGTCCACCATAAATACCTATGCATGGCATTTCAAACCATTCCAAGTAAATTCTCATGCGCTACCTTTAAACCTTCAAAATGCTTCTCAATTTGTGTTAATGTTTCATAGCTCATGAGGAAGTATGTGGTGTTTAACTTTCAACCTTGTCATTTACTCTTGACGGACTTTCATATGGACTAGTGGCACATCCGCTTATCCAATAATTTTGCAAAAAGAGCTGGCAATGGGGTTCTCAGCCCCAATTAATCAACTTTCACTAATAATTCTCTTCACATGTTTTGCTCTGATTCATCAGTAAGCAACTTAATTTTGCAAATAGACACTCCTCCATGGTATGTGATTGATGGAAGGCACCCGAGGATTCGGTTAGCCATGGCTTGTGTAAGCAAAGGTTGGGGGAGTGTCACCCATAATAAAACTAAAATACGTGTGTAAACAAAAGATAAGAGGGATGATCTACCTTGCTGGTAGAGATAACGTCCTTCATGGGAGCCGCTCTTGAAAGTCCGGTTGGCGAGGTAGTTGGTGTACCCATTACCATTCGTTGACAACAACAAACACCTCTCAAAATAATTTTACTCCTGGTTTACAAATGAAAAGCTCTAGCGCATGTTAATCCCTGCTTCCCTCTGCGAAGGGTCAATCTTTTACTTTTATGTTGTGTCTCCATCCTTTCTTTGAGCACTTTGAAGAGAGCACAACTGTCATTCTTAGTATAATATGCTTGTCTCAAAATATGATTGATTGTAGTATAACTTTGACGCTTTTATCTTTGACAATCACTATTTCTAGTCTTTCTATGAACTTCAGAGGTGCCTGAGCATTTATGTTTTGCTGATCAAATATGGGCAAGCGAGATACCACTCTATCATACTCTTTTATGAACATTGCAATCCTGCTTATATACATGATTCATGATGCTTATTATTAATTGTTGGTACCTTTCCATGATTGACATAGCTATTAGATGATCTTATTTGCATGTATCTTATTATGAACTGCCTAAGTGTTAGCCATAGCATGAGAATATTTACATCATATGAACAAATGTGTTCGTGAAAGTTCTTTTATCGCTCAGTTGTTAATTGAATTGCTTGAGGACAAGCAATAAGCTAAGCTTGGGGGGAGTTGATACGTCCAAAACGTATCCACTTTCCCGAACACTTTTGCTATTGTTTTGCCTCTAATTTGTGTATTTTGGATCCAACTAACACGGACTAACGCTGTTTTCAGCAGAACTGTTCTGGTGTCTCGTTTTTGTGCAGAAATCCAACTTTCAGGAAAAACCTCGGGATTTTTACAGAAGGCCCTATTTTTCCAGAAAACTCACGGAGCCAGAAGGGCAAGTCAGGTGGAGGCCCGAGGCCCCCACACCCTAGGGCGGCGCGGCCCAGGAGGGGGGCTCGCGGCCCTAGCGTGTGGCCCCCTCGGCAGGCCTCCGACGCCCTCCTTCGGACTACTTATCGCCCTCGACCTAAAAACGCACGGGGGAGAAGTCGAAGTCGCCAGAAACCCTCCAGAACGCCGCCACATCGCGAAACTCCGTCTCGGGAGCCAGAAGTCTCCGTTCTGGCACTCCGCTGGGACGGGGAATTGGAGGAGATCATCGCCGCCATCACCACCGACGCCTCTTCATCAACCAGCCATGTTTCCCCCATCCATGTGTGAGTAATTCCCCCGCTGTAGGCTGAAGGGGATGGTAGGGATTGGATGAGATTGGTCATGTAATAGTGTAAGATTGTTAGGGCATAGTGCCTAGTGTCCGTAATTGGTACTTTGATGATATTGTTGCAACTTGTTATGCTTAATGCTTGTCACTAGGGCCCGAGTGCCATGATCTCAGATCTGAACATGTTATTATTTCATCGCGATATTCATTGTTTATGGTCTTACCCGCAAGTTGTATACACATGTCGCTGTCCGGAACCAATGGCCCCGAAGTGACGAAATCGGGACAACCGGAGGGGATGGTAGTGATGTGAGGATCACATGTGTTCACGGAGTGTTAATGCTTTGCTCCGTACTCTATTAAAAGGAGTACCTTAATATCCGAGTAGATTCCCTTGAGGCCCAGCTGCCACCGGCTGGTAGGACAAAAGATGTTGTGCAAGTTTCTCATTGCGAGCACGTACGACTATAATTGGAACACATGCCTATTGATTGCTTTGTACTTAGACACCGTTTTATTATTATCTGCAAATGCCCTGCTTGATTGTTACATGAGTTTCTCTCATCCATGCAACGCCCGTTATCCGTCCCCGTGTCTACAGTATTTTAATCCAGCTGTTTACTATAATCACTACTGCTGTCTCTGTTACTCTGCTGCTGTTATTTCACTACTGCTACTGCTATAAAACTCGTTACTATCGATAAACTCTTGCGAGCAAGTCTGTTTCCAGGTGCAGCTGAATTGACAACTCCGCTGTTAAGGCTTTCAAGTATTCTTTGTCTCCCCTTGTGTAGAATCAATAAATTGGGTTTTACTACCCGTGAAGACTGCTGCGATCCCCTATACTTGTGGGTCATCAGTGGGCAAGGCTAGAGAGGAGGTGAGTGAGGGATAGCATGTTTCATGGGGAACATGGCCGGCATGGCATGGCATTGCCATGTCTAGCCCTTTCTAGGTTGGCAAGCTAGTGGCATTGGTGCTGGAGGGGACCAGGGAACAAGGCTTGAGCAAGTGGTGTTCAAAGTTTGACCAAACACTATTTCAAATAGTGAATTTGGATTTGGTTTGATTCTTGCTCACCATGTGTTTGATACAATGGCCGCATGAAATTTATTTTGAATATTTTGAATGATCTTTGGTGGACTTGATTCAAATTATCAAAGACACACAATGGTGGTGGTGGGGTGCAAAATGGAATTGTTTTGCAAAACTTCAAAATTGGCACTAACTAGAATCTGCTTCAAAGTCCCAACTTTGCTTGAACATAACTTTGGATCTAGCAAGAATTTGCAGGGGGTGCTTTACCAAAGTTGTTCACCTTGATGTGGTTTTGGATGAGGTGCAAAGAGTTGGAAGTGTTTGGTTTGAAAAACTCTTAATACAGAGGCTCAAAGTAGGCATCAGGCTAAAAATGGCAGATTTGACCATTAGTGCATGTGAGCACAAATTGATTTCAAATTTGATTTAATTTGAGTTTCTTTGATTCCAAAAGTGTTAATAATTGTTTATTAACATTCTCCAACTAATGGTGCAAGCCAAAATGGTCTAGGTTGAAGATTTGCAAAAATAGCATAAACCATATGTGAGGGTTTTGGTGATTTTTCTATTTTATTTCTTTTCTTCTTCTTTCTTATTTGTGATCTTCCAAAGCTCAAAGGTAGGGTTTGAGTTTGTAGAACAAGGTACAAGGTTGCAAACACTCATCATGGTAATCACACAAAGAATTGAGTATGAGCACTATGCATGGCACATGTATTAATAAAAGTTTTTGTTGATTCTAAAATTTGAGTATTGGAAATCTTCTTCTTCATTGATTTGAAATTTGGGATGTTACAATTTTTTTACGATGTTCTCTACTACCATTATTGTTGCCGGCCCCATTTTTGCAATATAAGTGTATAAATTACTGTTTTTCTATGGTACTTACATGCTATATGCTATCTTGATTGCCCGTAAGTTATATGGATTGCAGTTTTACATGTATAATGTGTACTTACTTGGATCGCACTTCTCCGAGCTGTTACAAGTTATAGTTATGTTGATTCATTCTAACAACAATGGTAGAAATTAATGGCAAAGTTGCATTTCTGTATATATGGCATAGTTCTTATTGCGAAAATTTTCAAGCTAGAATTTCAAATCATAGTGAGTAGTAATTACTTTTTTATGTAATCTATGTAATTGTAAGATTCTTGTCGAGTGTAGATGCTTTTGTACAATTTATCTAATTACAGTTCCACATTTTTTAAGTGCATGTGCACGTGCTTGATTACTGGTACATGCAAAGGAAATATTTAAATTTTGTACTACCTTTATCCATAAAAAGATATCGCAAATTTATCTAAAGTTGGATGTATATATCCACGTTTTAGAGTAACGTGGACCGAGGGAGTAGCATTTAACACTCAAATGCTGCAACACCCATCTGTTCTTAATGTGTCAAAAAAACACCCATCTATTCTTACACATGTTCTCTCAAATTGCACAACACTGTTGGGGTATTTTATAATATACCGCACTTCCCTTTACACCTCCATTATTTGCCACATGACCACTACATGTTATTATCATTGTCAAGATCAAAGAAAAGTGTGGCAAATTATAAAATATTCCCAAATTGCATAGCACAAATAAGATGGTATACCTCAACGGCGGGTGGAATCGAGTGGAGCCCGCGGTCATCGAGGTGGTGGAGGTGTTGTATTCTTCTCTTCCGCTAGGTGTCCTCCCTAGTGGAGCCGTTGTCGTCCCTTAGGGCATCTCCAACGCGGGGACGCAAAACGCAAAACGGACAGCCCGCGCGTCCGTTTGGGTAAAAACATGACCCAACGCGCGGATCCAAATGCAAAACGGACAGCCCGCGCGGTCCGCCACGACCCAAAGCCGGCCTAAATTTAAGAGCTATTTGCGTGGTGTCGGACGTGTCCGCGCGTCCGTTCTTATCCGCTGTGTCCGCCCCCAACCCCACTTGGCAGTGTCTCTTTCTCCCACCTACCCATCTCTCCTTCGGAGTGGCATTCCGGCGTCGGCCTCCGGCGAGGCAAGGACAGCCACGCCCCACCGCTGCGAGCACGAGCCGCCGGGCGCCTCCACGCCGCCGCCGCGAGTAGGGGCCGCCGCGAGCACGAGCCGCCGGGCGCCTCCACGCCGCCGCCGCGAGCAGGGGCCGCCGCGAGCACGAGCCGCCGGGCGCCTCCACGCCGCCGCCGCGAGAAGGGGTCGCCGGGCGACTCCACGCCGCCGCCGCGAGCAGGGGTCGCCGGGCGACTCCACGCCGCCGCCGCGAGCACGGCCGCCGCGAGCACGGGCTGCCGCGAGCCTCGCCGCCGCTGGCCGCGCGAGCGCTTCCACGCCGCCGTGGGCGCCGGCCGCGCGAGCACGGGCCGCCGCGAGCCTCGCCGCCGCTGGCCACGCGAGCGCCTCCGGGCCGCCGCGGGCACCGGCCGCGCGAGTCACGGCACCGCGCGCACCGGCCGCGCCAGCACCTGCACGCCGGTCGCGCCTCTCGCCTCGCCCCGCTGCCTGCCGACGGCGGCCTCGAGCGGGGCACGCACGGGCAGTGGCGGAGCCGGCCGCGCGAGGCACAGGCGGGGCACGCACGAGCTGTGGCGGAGCTGGCCGTGTGCGCCTCGACACCGGCCGCGTCGGCCACGGGCGGGGGCGGAGCTGGCCGTGCGCGCCTCGACGCCGACTGCGTCGACCACGAGCGGGCACGCGCGGGCATGGGCGGACGGAAAGGGGCGGCGCCGGCCACGTCGGGCATTCGCGGGCTTGGGCAGGGGAGGACGCGCGCTGCTGCGGACTGTCCCCGGCCGTGCCCGACCGCCGTGCTCCTCTCCAACTCCAGCGCGAGCTTGGGGTCGTTCCTCTTGCTCGTGCGTGGCCTAGGAGCAGCTGGTCACCACGCCGGGGCTGGAGCTCTGCACGACTAGTACTAGTACTATTTGCAAGCAAAAGGAGGACAGCAGGGGCTCGCGCGGGGCTCGCCGGCCGCGCCGCGCCCACGCCGTCGCCGGCTGCGCCACGCCCACGCCGTCGCTGGCCGCGCCGCGCCCACGTCGTTGCCCGGCCTCTGCCTCTGTTTGGTCTACTTTTGAGTTTGGGTCGTATGTGCGTTGGGGATTAAAAATGTAGCCGGACGTGTGTGGGTGTCCGGGTGACATCCGCGTGTCCGCGCGACGACCCAAACGACCCGAAAGGGACGTCCGTTTGGATCAGTGCGTTGGAGATGCCCTTACGGCATCGGCGCTTCTCTGCCCTGTCGGACGGCACGGCGTACCTCCCTCTCACCGCAGCGGCGCAATGCCCTTTCCGCTCGTTTCCGAACATGCGCGTGGAATGGCTGTTGACCTGCAACTGTACGTTGGATTTACTTGGATGGTGGATATTGGGCTCGAGGCCGACCTGCTTTCTGAACGGCAACGTACATGAAGTGGATACCCGTCCCATACATGTGTACAACTCTTAGAGCGTCTCCAATGGTCACGTTATCCTGCGCCCGCGCTATAATAGCCGTCGGTATGCAACGCGCAAAGACAAATTAGCTCCTCCAGCAGGCGCGCTATCCGCGCCGACGCTATAATTTTTTTGGTGTGCGCTGCGTTTTACCCTATTCGGGGCGTCATATGTGAGGCAACGGCTGCAGCGCACGACATCTTTTCGCACGCGCGCGAAGCTTTAACGGCAAGAAATTTCACCCCGCGCCCTCTCTCTCCCCCACCCGCGCCGCTGACGCACGATTTCGCCGCTGCCCGCGCTCGACTTCTTTGTCGCGCCCTAGATCCGCCTCCCCCGCGCCTCCTCCCGACATTTTTGAGCGCTCCACCGCACTGTACCGAGCCGCCGCCGCCGACGGGTACAAGGTTCGCGTTACCGACGACACCGCGCCTCTCACCTCTTGCTAGCGCCACTCTCCAACGACGACCATGTCATCCTCGAGCCTACTTTCAACATGGCGCGGCCAAGATTCTCGCAAGGTATGCGCCTCCACCGGTCTCCAACATTTTTTGCTCGATTTTGTTTGATTACAACTAGTAGTAGTAAGTCATTTCATATGTATACTTGTAGAGTTCATCATACGATTCATCGAACGATGAGTACGATATAGAGGAAGACGATAATATATCCATACTATTGGCATACCACGCCATTAAGAAGCCAAAAATAGGTGGATAGATGTTCAGTAGACAGAAGTTGTGGAGAGAAAGGATTGAAGGGCACGAGAAGTTGATGCGGTCGTATTTCAATGAAAATCCGATATTTCCCGAAAGCTATTTTCGGCGGCGGTTTCGGATGAGCATCAACTTGTTCAAGCACATCACAACAGATGTGACGAATGTGACGAAGTATGATCGATTCTTTGAGCAACGGAGAAATGCCGCCGGAAAACTTGATCATAGCACCTATCAGAAAATAAACTGCACCTTGCGTATGTTGGCCTACAGTATACCGGCAGATCTAGTTAACGACCACTTGGCTATGGGTCAGAGGACTTCTATCATGTGTGTCAAGCGCTTTGCCGTAGCAATTGTGAATGTTTTCGGATCCATATACTTGAGAGCCCCCAATGCTCAAGACACAGCAAGATTTTTGGAGTTCAACGCTGACCGGGGATTTCCAGGTATGCTTGGCTCAATTGATTGTATGCATTGGAGTTGAAAGAATTATCCTAGCGGCATGGCATGGAAAATTCAAAGGGTACAAAAAGGATGCCACTATAGTCCTTGAAGCGGTCGCTAATCATGAGACTTGGATATAGCATGCATTTTTTGAAATGCCCGGATCTTGCAATGAAATCAATGTTCTTCAACGATCACCACTAATGACAAGACTTGCATCGCGGGAAGATTCATTGGTGAAGTTTGAAGCAAATGACTATAAGTACAACTATGGCTACTTTGTCGCGACGGCATCTATCCAAGGTAACAAATATTTGTGAAACCGGTTATTCAACCACGAGGTAAGAAACAAATCCAATTTCACAATACACAAGCGGCGGCTAGAAAAGATGTAGAGAGAGCATTTGGAATTTTGCAAGCCCAATTTTTCATTATGAGCGGGCCGGCTAGATTTTGGGGCCAAGAGTGCCTTTGCTATATCCTGATTACTTGTGTCATCATGCATAACATGATTATAGAGGATGATCCTGGGAAAAATATGGATCATACCCACTATGAATTGATGGGGCTCCTCTGCAAGTGAGGAGGTCCGCATATAGGATTGTCCGGTTTATTACCTCGTATCATTCCATTCGTTCCAATGAAACACATGATAAGCTCGAAAAAGATCTCATGGAAGAATGGTGGAATTGACATGGACAACAATATTGCCTACTTCTAATTTTTTTTTAGAAACCAGGCAACATTGCCCGACTTTAACTTAATAAAGCCACACGGTAACAAGGTTATGATTACACACTGCTGGGCTTTACAGCTTGGCCACCATGAATTTCAGGAAAAAACAGATAAAGATAGAGCTAACAAGCTACTATGTCCAGCAAAGGAAGCCTGGAGACAAGCACGCCTGGTAGAAACTCGCACTCCCGGACCCTTCCCGAGCCACAGCCTAGTTCTTCATACCACCGGCGGCTTGAGCTGCACGTACAGCTCCCTTAGCTCGCGTGCCATCCAGCTTAGCCCCTCCTTTTCTCTTGCCTTGGCTTTTAGGCTCCACAGCTGCAAAAAAATGATAGTTTTGTAGAGAATGTCAGCTGGGTTAGAAATAATTTTCTTTTCGATCGCAAGCTTGTTGCGCACATTCCATAGCGCCCAAGACTGAGCTAAGAACAACACCCACAGCAACCTCCTAGGATAACCCGAAAAACCCGAGAGGATAGCATGAAACTGAGCAAAATTGGCCGGGCACCAATTGCACCCAAGCAACTGACGCAAGGCCGACCAGGAGAACGAAGCCAGAGAGCAAGCAAAGAAAATGTGACTCGTGTCTTCCGGCGCACCACAGAGCGCACAGAGGCCATTGGACGGGCCATGTCTGGTCAGGATCTGTTGGCCCGTCGGCAGCTTATCGATCGCCAGCTGCCACGAGAAGATCTTAATCTTGAGAGGGAGCTTGGCTTCCCACAAGTCTTTAGCATGGGCAACCGTCGTGCCCCGGGAAAGTTGGGCGTACATGGATTTGACTGTATAGGAACCAGAAGGATCAAGGTGCCAGGACACTTGGTCCTGGTCTGAACTAAGGAACACCGAGGCTAGCAGCCCCTGCAGCTCCCCCCAAAGGCGCAAACCTTCCTGGTCCAGGGATCTCCGGAAGCGGATATGAAGCTCGTCGTGGTGAAGGGCGTCTGCAACCGAGATGTCAGGATTATCGCAGATGGCAAAGAGCAGAGGGAATGTATCCATGATGGGGCCCCTCCCGATCCACCAATCCTTCCAGAAATTGGTGCGGATGCCATTCCCAACCGCGTGTTTTGCACCAACTTTAAAGAGATGCTTGATTTTATGCAGACTTTTCCAGAAGGGTGAACCGCCGCTGCCTGAGCCCGAGAACAAGTCAGAGGCGTCAACGTATTTGGCACGGATGATTCGAGCCCAGATCGTGTCAACTTCCTGATACAACCTCCAGATCCACTTAAGGAGAAGAGCAAGATTCATTTTCTTGGTGTTAAGCAGGCCAAGACCCCCAACTTCCTTGGGGCGGCAGACCGTCGGCCAGTTTACCAGATGATATTTCCTCTTAGGGCCAGCTCCTTCCCAAAAGAACTTGGACCGATGCGTGTCAAACCTGGCATGAATCCCATCATGCAGAAGAAACAATCCCATCGCAAAGATTGGCAAATTGTCAAGACAGGAGTTGGAGAGGATGAGCCTCCCCCCGGAGGACAGCAGTTTACCCACCCAGGGCTCAATCTTCCCAGCGAGCTTCCTAACCAAGAACAGCCATTGCTCAAGCGTAAGTTTCCTGTCTGAGATTGGCATTCCTAAATAGATAAACGGGAAGCTGCCGAGTTTGCAGTTCAGCTTATTGGCAATGCTGTGCCTCTCGCTGGCACGTTGTCCCATGACGAACACTTCGCTCTTGTGATAGTTGATTTTGAGCCCGGACATATCTTCGAAGCACATCAGGAGAAACTTAAGATTCGCAATATCCTCGTCCGACCCTTGGATGAGGATAAGTGTGTCGTCGGCGTATTGCAGGTGGGTGACACCTCCTGGCAGTAAGTGAGAAACTAACCCATGGATGTGGCCTGCCGACGCCGCGGCAGAAAGGAATCCAGAGAGCGCTTCTCCGATAAAATTGAAGAGTAAAGGGGAAAGGGGATCTCCCTGGCGAACCCCTCTCCGATTCCTAAAAAACGGACCCACCTCACCGTTAATGGAGATCGCAGTTTGCCCCCCGGAGACAAGCTGCAAAATCCTGTGGATGTAACCTGCGTCAAAGCCTTTGCAGCGGAGAACTTCCCCCAGGAAGTCCCAATTTACCCTGTCGTACGCTTTTTCAAAGTCTAGCTTGAGCAGCACCCCGCTGTGCTTCCTCTTCCGGATGTCGTGAATGATTTCCAAGAGAGCGAGAGGGTCATCGAGGATATTTCTTCCCTTAATGAAGGCAGTTTGGTTCGGGGAAATGATTCTGTGGGCGATAGGATCAAGTTTGGAGGCATACGCCTTGGAGATGATCTTGAAGATAACATTGATCAGGGCAATCGGTCGGTACTGAGATATATGTTCCGCCCCCGGAACTTTCGGGATGAGCGAGAAAATGCCAAAGTTCAGCCTGGAAATGTCAATGCGCCCCAGCACAAAGTCATTGAGGATGTGCAGGATGCCATGCTTGGTCTGCTGCCAGAAGCGCTTGAAGAAAGCCACAGGGAAGCCATCTGGGCCCGGAGCGGTGTCGGTTTTCATCTCTTTGATGATGACTTCGAGTTCTGATTCAGAGAAGGTGCGCACCAGCTCCCTATTTTCCCTTTCTGAAACACACGCTTCCTCACCCCAGGAGGAAGGCGCCAGCCCACAAACCCTTGGAGCTGAGGAACCAAGAAGGTCCCTGTAGAACTCGTAGACGTGTTTTTGGATCAGCTTAGGTTCCGAAATGATCCCACCGTCAGCGCGCAGTCTAGCAATATTACATTTTCTTCTACGCCCATTGGCAACCGCATGGAAGTAGGCCGTGTTCGCATCCCCCTGCAACGCCCACCTCACTCTGCCGCACTGACGCCAATGCTCCTCCTCCATTCTATAGATATGCAACAGCTGCTCCTCCAGGTGGTATCTCGAGGCCCAGGCGTCCTCGTCAAGGCCTGTGGCGTCGGCCAGCACGTCAAGTTCGGCGATCCTGGTCAGCAGAGCAGCTTTCTCAGCCTTAGAGTCCCTACAGAGGTTCTGACTCCAGCCCCTAAGCAACTGCCTAAGGCCAGAGGACATGAAGTTCCACCAATCAATGATGTCGCGGCCGCCCACCTTGGTCAACAATCTCTCCCAGGCTTGTTGGACCAAGGGGATAAACTCCTGACGCTCGAACCTACTTCTAATTTCTATACTTGTTGTATTGTTTGAAAGCTATGTTATATTGTTGATCCATAAACTTGTTGGATTTGTTGTGAATAATTTAATGTACTTATTGTATTTGTTGCGAATAATTTGCTTATATTGTAATAATAAATACTGCATTTATTCATGAATTTTTGAATCTTATTTGATTTTGTTGAACGGATAGTGATGTGTGAATGTTGTTTTCCGCCGCGCGTGTTAAGCTTCTAATCCAATTCGAATCGAGAAAGCCCTACTCCTACTCCTACTCCTACTCCAACAGGGGAACCACCGGCGGCGATGTGCTCTCCTGCATCGCCGCCATATATAACATAGACTTTTACTTGATCCCCTGTCTCACCAGGTTTAAGTGACCTGGGAGGGTTATCATCAAATCTCCCCTGTCCAATGGAGGAATCGACGGCAGCCGGCCCCGACTGGTCCAAGCTGCCATTCGACATCCTCACCACTGTCCTCGGCAGCCTGGAGTTCCCGGACCTGTTCAGCGCCGCCGATGTATGCGTTTCCTGGCGCTCCATCTCTCGCGCCCTCCGCCGCCTTGGGATCTACAGCCGCCCCCAAACCCCGTGCCTATTCTACACCACCGCCGGCGGCGGCACCCGCGCCGCCGAGCTCCTCAGCCTCGCCGACAAGAAGGCCTACAGGGCGCGCCTCCCGGACCCTCCCATCGGGGAGCGCAACATCGTCGGCTCCTCGCACGGGTGGCTCGTCACCGCCGACGCCCGCTCCGAGCTCCACCTCCTCAACCCGGCCACGGGCGAGCAGGTCGCGCTCCCCTCTGTCGGCACCATCGAGAAGGTAAGCCCTATCTTCGACCCCGCCGGCAACCTCCAAAGGTACGATCTTTCTTTCTACGACGAGGACCCGCTGCCCTACGCGGTGGACGAGCTCCGGGGAGTCCTATATCTCAAGGCGATACTGTCCTGCGATCCTTCCATGGGGGACTGCACGGTCGTGGTGATTCACAATCCCTATAGGGATATCTCCTTTGCGAGAATCGGCGATGAGAAGTGGCACTGGGTCCCTTCCTTGCCCCGTGAACCACCCGAGTACTCCGATTGCATATTTGGCGACGATGGTGCGCTCTACGCGATGAACCGTCTAGGCGGGATCCATCGTTATGCCATCGAAGGCTCTTGTGCGGTGCCCGAAATGATCTTCAAAGACACCTCGCCATTCAGTGCATATAATGCTTACATAGCAAAGACATCATCTGGTGATGTGCTGCAAGTTTGGAGGATAACCAAGAGCACAAGCGGTGAGCAAAAAGGGATACATACAACTCGTTTTGACATATACAAGGCTGACCTTGACAGCCAGCAGATAGTTCATGTGCCAACCTTGGGGGATGATGCATTGTTTATCGGCCACAACTGTACTTACTGCCTTTCCACAAAGGACTACCCAAGGCTGCTGCCAAACCATGTCTATTTTACCGATGACGATGAGTACTTGCTGATGGATGGACACGAGATCCCTCGGGATGTTGGAATATTTAATTTGGAGGATGAGTGTTCTTATGATATAGTGTCTCCCCAACCTTGGTTGAATTGGCCTATCCCCATATGGATCATTCCAAGTTTTAATAAGATCCAGAAATAGGTATGGATTCTTTCACATAATAATTATCCATTTTAGTCAGTGAAATAGTTCTGAGTATATATTTGATATATTTTGCATCATAGTATGGGATGGTGTGTTCCATTGGTGCCATTTACACAGTAGAATGAACACCTATAAATTAAGAGGCGGCGGTGAAAAAACTTGCTCCTTATCATACTTTGCTCTATAATAACTAGCAATGTCCTTTTATCTGTTGCCACTGTTGATTTTAGAAGACCTCATTTCCGTAGTTGCTAGAAAATAACCTGCCTACCCACCTTCAAACTCATATGTCCTAGAAAGGAAATTGGCTTTGGAACTTGCTGTTCTAAAATACAGGCAAAGCATTTCCTGTCTTCTCAAAGTCTATGAAACACAAGTTTTTTTTTTAAAAAAAAGAAGTTTATGAAACACTAACAAACACAATCTTCCTAAATTATTATGACCTCCATTCCAAAATATAAGATGTTGTGGCACACTATTTTAGCCTACCAAAACGCCTTATAACTTTGAACAGAGGCGATACTCTACGGTTCCATCTAATACAAGACAGCACACAGTTGGCTGTTGTGTTTTGGAAAAAAAAGATGTAGCACTGTGAGGTCTTCTGGTCTATATGTCTTTTTACCTTTTCGCATTATGTATTTATGTGAAGCTTTGTTCATGCTTGACAAGATGATGATTTTTTTATATTACTAACTAGTGAATTTAACTCAGGTTTCCAGTATAACTGGGAAGCAACTGCTCTTGCTTGTCAACTTCAGAACTATTCTGACGCTCCTGCTATGTGAATGCCGAGCTTGGTCTGAGAAGAAGACATAGCGGACAACTTGTATGCATGATAAACCCGAGGAATTATTGCACCACTTAGCTGGCAATTGTTGCTTGAATAATAGGTGTGGGAGAGATTGGTTTGGTGCCGCAGAAAGAAAAGACATTGTTTTCGATCCAGTATAAATAACATTCAGAAATGCCCAGTATAAAGAACATTCAAGCTTCAATAAGTTTCGGATGGCATAATGATAATTCATATGGGTGGCAAAGTATGCCCAGTATAAATAACATTCAGAAATGCCCAGTATAAAGAACATTCAAGCTTCAATAAGTTTCGGATGGCGTTCCTCTTAGTTAAAGTGATAAAATATTCTCCATGGAAGAGTTTGCTGGTTATCCATTATAGAGCATTATTGAGCAGGCTGCAGAAATGTTCTCAACATTTATGAAAATTCAACATGGAAGAGTTTGCTGGTTATCCAATTTTGAAGGACTCCGCAAAGATTGATTGATGGAAATGTTAGTGGGAAATCCAAATAAATCGATGTTGACACATCTCCAATTAGCAACTGAAGAATGAAAGCATGGTAAACAAGAGACTGAGCTTATTCCAAAACATGGACAGTAAAAGGGAGAACCTGACGAACGCAGAGAAAAGACAATAGAAATCAGGAGTATAAATCTTTGGAGTTCTATATGCACAGATTTCAGAATTCGACAACTCCCATTTCTTTTAAAAAAAATCGACAAATTTCCACCTTACATGAAAACACACATAAAAACAATCTTTCCCGCATAACATTGTTATGACTTGTGAGACATGATACATGCAAAGGAACAGTAACTAGACAAGGAAATACTGCAGGAGTAAATCAGATATTGCTTAATGAAAAAACAAGGAACTCAGGCCCATCTCCAACAGCCACCCGCATATGGACCGCGGGCGGCGGACACGTCCGCTTCGGAGCAAACCTGACCGAAATTTGGGCCAGGTTTGCGGCAACGTGAACACCACACGAGGGGAGAAATGTGTCCATCGGGCCCGTAACCCTCCACACTCCTCCTCACTCTTCCACTCTCATCCATTCGCCACACCCGTGCCCTAGCTTGATCCATGGAGGCCACAGATCTCACCGGCGAGATCGTAGCCCATGGCGACGCCATGTTGGACGACGAGGTCGAGGCCGCGCCCGACGCTGCGGCTCCCTCCACCCAGGTGACAGCTCCACCACACGCGCGACCATGCAAGAAAGGCCGCCGGAGTCCGCGCGTCGGCTAAGCCGAAGAAGGAGCTCATGCCGAAGGAGCAGGCCCTCGAGCCGAGGAAGAGGGCCAAGCGCCGATTCAACGTGAAGACTAAGCTAGCCGCCGCCCAACTTTCCCAAGAAAGGGCCGACGCGTTCGCGTACGCGGCCACCTTCCAGGTGCACACAAACACCGAGCCCTGACGGCACAACCGATGCTTCTGGTGTGAGGGCAGGGCGCTGGCCATTAGTTGTCGCTCTACCGCGTCCAAACCGTCGGCTGTAAAGGGACAGGTCACCCCGAGGTCGTCGAGTCGTCCCCGCCCCCTCCCGAGCATCGGTCTCAACGTTCCCCGCAACTTGCTCGACAAAATTGCATCGCGAACCGGTTCGCCCTTGCATCCGGTATATATGAAGCTACAATTTCGCTTGCTTTGGTTTATTCATTGATGTAGCAATCCTGATCCGTCCACTAGTCCTACTTCGATGGGGACAAGACCATGGACGCCACCATGGCCAACATGATCAATGGAGGTGGTGGCATGGAAGGTGGCACCTAGGAGCAACATGATGCTACCCAAGGTGGCACCCAGACGCAGCATGATGCCACCCAAGGTGGCACCCATGCCGCCACTATCTCCATCGACGAGGCACCTTTGTTCGAGGAGGAGCAACCTCAAGTCACGAAAGGTGCGTCCCATCGGACGAGGAACTTCACCAAGCCTGAGGATGTGTGCCTTTGCGAGACATGAATGAAACTTGGACAAGATCCAATATGTGGCGCCCAACAAAGGGGCGACACATTTTGGAGGAAGATCAGCACAAGCATTTGGGAGATCACCCATTTGTGATCGATCGGAGTGAGACCTCGCTCACGAAAAGGTGAGAGTGGATCCAAGAGCGGACCACCAAGTTCAATGCCGCCTACGACAAGACGAAGAAGCGTAAGATGAGTGGCCTTGGCATTGCCGACTTGATGACCCAATCTTTGGGTCAATTCAAGGTGGCCAATGAGCACAAGAACTTCAATCTTGTCTGAAGGATTTCCCCAAGTGGCAGGGCCTATATGTGTCCTATGATGCCAACGTGCCCGATATTTACTCAACGCTAAAGAAATTGTCACGTGTCAATGTGTTAGGATATGAAAAGGCATTATGAAGCATTTAGTTGGTGTACTCTGCATGATATTGAGATGCTTTCAACTGCACTTGAAATTTATCTTGTTTGACACATTTGCGTCGATGAGAGTGGATTTGGTGACCGGGTGTATACGTGAGCACGCGGTCATCACCGTTGGATTCGCTTTAAGATGCTAGCCTCACAAACGGAGCCCAAACGGCGTGAAACATCCTTTTTCAACCTATTTTGTCTTAATGCACGACACGACCTGGACTGTGTGTGGGTCACGGGTAGACAACAAACAACTACTCTGCTCGGCCGTGTCCAAGCTTCTGGCATGCCTCCATCGATTCGACGCCATCCACCGCTGCACGTCGTCCGCCGACCGGAGAGCACAAGATCTCTCGTCCCCTGACGTGATCTTGTTCGATTCCGCTTGGTGAACTACTGAAGGCGCTCAATGCGCGTTGACTCGAATTGGGCTAGCGCTGACTGGAATTGGAGAGCCATGCCTCCCAATCGAGCCCAACGAATCTTGCATTGCGGTCCGAGCTGCTCCACCAATCGATTCAACTCGCGTTGAGCGCCTCTCGATTCCGATTCGTGACGCCCGAGGAGGACAGGTCCGACCCACCTTAGCTGTTTCGCGAGCAGCCGCCACCGAAGGTGGCCGTGAAGCTCGTCGGGGAAAGGGGTGAGAGATGGGATGGAGCTCGAGGAGGTGAGAGATGGGATGGAGCTCGAGGGGCGAGAGATGGGATGGAGCTCGAGGAGGGGTGAGAGATGGGATGGAGCTCGAGAGGCGGTCGATTTTTGGGAAGGAAGTCGTGTGGCGGCCGATTTTGGGGAAGGCCGAGAGGAGCAGCTGCGCGCGGACGCGCGACGCGAAACACGGGCGGCGCCGTCCGTCCTAGACCGCCGTGCCTCGTCCGCTCGCCGACAGCAGCCTCTCCCGCTCATGCGTCCTCAGCGACGGGCCTTACCCCGCTGCTCGACGTGGCCTCCTCCCTCGCTGCAGGCTGCCGGCGGCCTCCTCTCCCGCTGCTGCGAGCCGGCGGCAGGTGATACGTCTCCGACGTATCGATAATTTCTTATGTTCCATGCCACATTATTGATGATATCTACATGTTTTGTACACATTATATGTCATATTTATGCGTTTTCTGGAACTAACCTATTGACGAGATGCCGAAGGGACGGTTCTCGTTTTCTCGCTGTTTTTGGTTCCGTAAATCCTAGTAAGGAAATATTCTCGGAATCGGACGAAATCAAGACCCAGCATCCTATTTTTCCACGAAGCTTCCAGAACACCCGGGAAGGACCAGAGGGGGCCACAGGCCCACGGGACCATAGGCCGGCGCGGCCTGGGTGTGGCCCGCGCCACCCTATGGTGCCGCCGCCTCTTCGACCCTCTGACGCCGCCTCTTCGCCTATAAAAAGCCCCTGGACCTAAAACCTCAATACGAAAAAGTCACGGTACGAGAAACCTTCCAGAGCCGCCGCCATCGCGAAGCCAAGATCTGGGGGACAGGAGTCTCTGTTCCGGCACGCCGCCGGGACGGGGAAGGGCCCCCGAAAGGCTCCTCCATCGACACCACCGCCATCTCCATCAACGCTGCTGTCTCCCATGAGGAGGGAGTAGTTCTCCATCGAGGCTCGGGGCTGTACCGGTAGCTATGTGGTTAATCTCTCTCCTATGTACTTCAATACAATGATCTCATGAGCTTCTTTGCATGATTGAGATCCATATGATGAGCTTTGTATCGCTACTAGTTGTGTGCTACTCATGTGATGTTATTAAACTAGTCTATTCCTCCTGCATGGTGTAAAGGTGACTAGTGTGTGCATCGTGTGGTTCTTGTCGTAGGCTATGATCATGATCTCTTGTAGATTGTGGAGTTAATTATCATTATGATAGTATTGATGTGATCTATTCCTCCTTCATAGTGTAATGTGGACGGTGTGTGCGCTATGTTAGTTCTTGGTTTATTTTGCAATGATCTATTATGCTCTAAGGTTATTTAAATATGAACATCGAATGTTGTGGAGCTTGTTAACTCCGGCATTGAGGTGCTCTTGTAGCCCTACACAACGACTGGTGTTTGTCATCCAACAAAAGAGTGTATGTAGCACATATGAGAAAGAGTTATTTATTATGCGATCTATGTTGAGAGTGTCCACTAGTGAAAGTGTAATCCCTAGGCCTTGTTCCAAATACTGCTATCGCTGCTTGTTTACTTGTTTTACTATGTTTCTACGCTGCAATATTACCACCATCAACTACACGCCGACAAGCACTTTTTCGGTGCCGTTACTACTGCTCATATTCATTCATACCACCTGTATTTCACTATCTCTTCGCCGAACTAGTGCACCTATTAGGTGTGTTGGGGACACAAGAGACTTCTTGCTTTGTGGTTGCAGGGTTGCATGAGAGGGATATCTTTGACCTCTTCCTCCCTGAGTTCGATAAACCTTGGATGATCCACTTAAGGGAAAACTGCTGCTGTTCTACAAACCTCTGCTCTTGGAGGCCCAACACTATCTACAAGAATAGAAGCTCCCGTAGACATCAAGCACTTTTCTGGCGCCGTTGCCGGGGAGGAAAGGTAAAAGGTACTCACACTCCGGATCTCGGCTACTAAGCTATTTTCGCCGTTGTAAGTACTCGAAGCTATTTCCTTTAGATCCTGCAATTGCATCCTTTTGTTTCTTGTTTACACTAGTTTGGCATAATGGACAAGAATGAGCTTCTTATTCTATTTCCTGATTTAAAACATGGATTGTTTGATGCGAAAATTAAAAAACCTATGAAATCTTATTTGCATGCTGGTAGTAATATTAGTATGAACGCTTTGAACACCATCGTTGATAATGATATAGAAAGTTCTAAGCTTGGGGAAGCTGGTTTTCATGATCTTTTTAGTCCCCCAAGCATTGAGGAGAAAATTTTCTTTGATGATACTTTGCCTCCTATTTATGATGATTATAATGATAGTGGTCTTTTGGTGCCACCTACTATGGAGAGTAAATTTTGTTGTGATTATACTATGCCTCCTACACTTGATGAGAATAATAATGATAGCTACTTTGTTGAATTTGCTCCCACTATTACTAATAAAATTGATTATGCTTATGTGGAGAGTAATAATTTTATGCATGAGACTCATGATAAGAATGCTTTATGTGATAGTTATATTGTTGAGTTTGCTCATGTTGCTACTGAAAGTTATTATGAGAGAGGAAAATATGGTTGTAGAAATTTTCATGTTACTAAAATGCCTCTCTATGTGCTGAAATTTTTGAAGCTACACTTGTTTTATCTTCCTATGCTTGTTACTTTGCTCTTCGTGAACTTGTTTATTTACAAGATTCCTATGCATAGGAAGCATGTTAGACTTAAATTTGTTTTGAATTTGCCTTTTGATGCTCTCTTTTGCTTCAAGTACTATTTCTTGCGAGTGCATCATTAAAACTACTGAGCCCATCTTAATGGCTATAAAGAAAGAACTTCTTGGGAGATAACCCATGTGTTTATTTTGCTACAGTACTTTTATTTTGTATTTGAGTCTTGGAAGTTGTTACTACTGTAGCAACCTCTCCTTATCTTATTTTTATTGCATTGTTGTGCCAAGTAAAGTCTTTGATAGTAAGGTTCATACTAGATTTGGATTACTGCACAGAAACAGATTTCTTTGCTGTCACGAATCTGGGTCTAATTCTCTGTAGGTAACTCAGAAAATTATTCCAATTTACGTGAGTGATCCTCAGATATGTACGCAACTTTCATTCAATTTGGGCATTTTCATTTGAGCAAGTCTGGTGCCTTAATAAAATCCATCTTTACGGACTGTTCTGTTTTGACAGATTCTGCCTTTTATTTCGCATTGCCTCTTTTGCTATGTTGGATGAATTTCTTTGATCCATTAATGTCCAGTAGCTTTATGCAATGTCCAGAAGTGTTAAGAATGATTGTGTCACCTCTTAACATGTTAATTTTTATTGTACACTAACCCTCTAATGAGTTGTTTTGAGTTTGGTGTGGAGGAAGTTTTCAAGGGTCAAGAGAGGAGGATGATATACTATGATCAAGAAGTGTGAAAGCTCTAAGCTTGGGGATGCCCCGATGGTTCACCCCTGCATATTTTAAGAAGACTCAAGCATCTAAGTTTGGGGATGCCCAAGGCATCCCCTTCTTCATCGAGAACTTATCAGGTTTCTTCTCTTGAAACTATATTTTTATTCGGTCACATCTTATGTACTTTACTTGGAGCGTCTGTTTGTTTTTGTTTGTGTTTGAATAAATTCATGCTTGTGTGGGAGAGAGACACGCTCCGCTGGTTCGTATGAACACATGTGTTCTTAGCTTTTAATGTTCATGGCGAAGGTTGAAACTGCTTCGTTAATTGTTATATGGTTGAAAACGGGAAATGCTACATGTAGTAATTGATAAAATGTCTTGGATAATTTGATACTTGGCAATTGTTGTGCTCATGTTTAAGCTCTTGCATCATATACTTTGCACCTATTAATGAAGAAACACATAGAGCTTGCTAAAATTTGGTTTGCATAATTGGTCTCTCTAAAAGTCTAGATAATTTCTAGTATTGAGTTTGAACAACAAGGAAGACGGTGTAGAGTCTTATAATGTTTACAATATGTCTTTTATGTGAGTTTTGCTGCACTGGTTCATCCTTGTATTTGTTTCAAATAACCTTGCTAGCCTAAGCCTTGTATCGAGAGGGAATACTTCTCATGCATCCAAATCCTTGAGCCAAACAACACTATGCCATTTGTGTCCACCATACCTACCTACTACATGGTATTTCTCCGCCATTCCAAAGTAAATTGCTTGAGTGCTACCTTTAAACAATTCAAAATTTATCACCTCTTATTTGTGTCAATGTTTTATAGCTCATGAGGAAGTATGTGGTGTTTTATCTTTCGATCTTGTCATTTACTTCTGACAGACTTTCATAATGAACTAGTGGCTTCATCCGCTTATCCAATAATTTTGCAAAAAGAGCTGGCAATGGGGTGCCCAGCCCCAATTAATTAACTTGCATTAATAATTCTCTTCACATGTTTTGCTCTGATCTATTAGTAAGCAACTTAATTTTGCAAATAGACACTCCTCCATGGTATGTGAATGTTGGAAGGCACCCGAGGATTCGATTAGCCATGGCTTGTGTAAGCAAAAGGTTGGGAGGAGTGTCATCCATAAATAAAGAAAAACTAAACTAAAGTACATGTGTAAACAAAAGAGAAGAGGGATGATCTACCTTGCTGGTAGAGATAACGTCCTTCATGGGAGCCGCTCTTGAAAGTCTGGTTGATGAGGTAGTTAGAGTGCCCACTACCATTCGTTGACAACAACAAACACCTCTCAAAATTTTACTTTTATGCTCTCTTTATGTTTTCAAAACCAAAGCTCTAGCACAAATATAGCAATCGATGCTTTCCTCTTTGAAGGACCATTCTTTTACTTTTATGTTGAGTCAGTTCACCTATTTCTCTCCACCTCAAGAAGCAAACACTTGTGTGAACTGTGCATTGATTCCTACATACTTGCATATTGCATTTGTTATATTGCTTTGCATTGACAACTATCCATGAGATATACATGTTACAAGTTGAAAGCAGCCGCTGAAACTTAATCTTCCTTTGTGTTGCTTCGATACCTCTACTTTGAATTATTGCTTTATGAGTTAACTCTTATGCAAGACTTATTGATGGTTGTCTTGAAGTACTATTCATGAAAAGTCTTTGCTTTATGATTCAATTGTTTACTCATGTCGTTACCATTGTTTTGATTGCTGCATTCATTGCATATGTTTACAATATGATCAAGTTTATGATGGCATGTCACTCCAGAAATTATCTTTGTTATCGTTTACCTGCTCGGGACGAGCGGGAACTAAGCTTGGGGATGCTGATACGTCTCCGACGTATCGATAATTTCTTATGTTCCATGCCACATTATTGATGATATCTACTTGTTTTGTACACATTATATGTCATATTTATGCGTTTTCCGGAACTAACCTATTGACGAGATGCCGAAGGGCCGGTTCTGTTTCTCGCTGTTTTTGGTTCCGTAAATCCTAGTAAGGAAATATTCTCGGAATCGGATGAAATCAAGACCCAGCATCCTATTTTTCCACGAAGCTTCCGAACACCCGGAAGGACCGGAGGGGGCCACAGGCCCACGGGACCATAGGCCGGCGCGGCCTGGGTGTGGCCCGCGCCACCCTATGGTGCCGCCGCCTCTTCGACCCTCTGACGCCGCCTCTTCGCCTATAAAAAGCCCCTGGACCTAAAACCTCGATACGAAAAAGTCACGGTACGAGAAACCTTCCAGAGCCGCCGCCATCGCGAAGCCAAGATCTCGGGGACAGGAGTCTCTGTTCCGGCACGCCGCCAGGACGGGGAAGTGCCCCCGGAAGGCTCCTCCATCGACACCACTGCCATCTCCATCAACGCAGCTGTCTCCCATGAGGAGGGAGTAGTTCTCCATCGAGGCTCGGGGCTGTATCAGTAGCTATGTGGTTAATCTCTCTCCTATGTACTTCAATACAATGATCTCATGAGCTGCTTTACATGATTGAGATCCATATGATGAGCTTTGTATCGCTACTAGTTGTGTGATACTCATGTGATGTTATTAAAGTAGTCTATTCCTCCTGCATGGTGTAAAGGTGACTAGTGTGTGCACCGTGTGGTTCTTGTCGTAGGCTATGATCATGATCTCTTGTAGATTGTGGAGTTAATTATCATTATGATAGTATTGATGTGATCTATTCCTCCTTCATAGTGTAATGTGGACAGTGTGTGCGCTATGTTAGTTCTTGGTTTATTTTGCAATGATCTATTATGCTCTAAGGTTATTTAAATATGAACATCGAATGTTGTGGAGCTTGTTAACTCCGGCATTGAGGTGCTCTTGTAGCCCTACACAACGACCGGTGTTTGTCATCCAACAAAAGAGTGTATGTAGCACATATGAGAAAGAGTTATTTATTATGCGATCTATGTTGAGAGTGTCCACTAGTGAAAGTGTAATCCCTAGGCCTTGTTCCAAATACTGCTATCGCTGCTTGTTTACTGTTTTACTATGTTTCTACTGCCTGCAATATTACCACCATCAACTACACGCCGAGCAAGCACTTTTCCGGTGCCGTTACTACTGCTCATATTCATTCATACCACCCGTATTTCACTATCTCTTCGCCGAACTAGTGCACCTATTAGGTGTGTTGGGGACACAAGAGACTTCTTGCTTTGTGGTTGCAGGGTTGCATGAGAGGGATATCTTTGACCTCTTCCTCCCTGAGTTCGATAAACCTTGGGTGATCCACTTAAGGGAAAACTGTTGCTGTTCTACAAACCTCTACTCTTGGAGGCCCAACACTGTCTACAAGAATAGAAGCTCCCGTAGACATCAACAGGCTCTTCCGCAGAAGCAGCAGGTGACCGGCGCGGCGGCGTACGCACAAATCGGCGAGGCCTCGCTGCATCTTGGCAGGCGGCCAACGCAGAGCGCGTATCTGGGGAGACCGTCAATGCTTGCCGCAGGAGCTGGCGCACCCTCCGGCGACCCGCAGCTCCGGCAGGCACTCCTTCGTGATGTCCATGAGCACGTGGAGGAGGTTGGGCACCAACGGCGCAGCGCTGAATTGGCTAGCCGGCACAGAGGAAGGCGGGCGTCGTCTGCGTCACGGGAGGAATCCTGTTCCTGGACCTCCGCCGCCGTGGACTGCCTCCTCCGCCACGGCCCTCGCAGTCGAGACACGGTCGCCGGTGCGGCCAACCTACTCCATGCTCCTCGGCAACAGCCTTCTCCTCGCAAGCCTCTCCGGCGCGGCGCTCGTCGACATCCCCGCAAGCACGAGAGCGGCGATTGTGTGGCCAGGAGGTGTCGTTGGAGGATAAAGTTGTCCGGTGATTTTTTTTTTGAGGGAGGGCAGGCGGTGGTTGGCTGGTTGTTAGAGCGGTAGATTTTCGTAACAATTTTTTGGTAGTACATCAGCTCACGGAGAAATGGATGCCATTTGACACATGTCACTTTCTGGGTGCGTGCTCACGTATACACCCGGTTACCAGGCTTCTTTTGTTGCGTCGATACTGCCATCTGCAGCTGCTAAATTTCTCTCTTATATTTTGTGACTCCTATGCGGCATTTGAAAAAGACGCGTGTCACTTTTGAGACCGGAGTTGCCTTATAATTGTTCCCTATGTTCAACGCTAATAGTTTTCATATATCTTTGAGTAATATGGTTTTAGTACTTGGCTATACAGTTGTTCATCCTCTTGAATTAGAGTTTTAGTACCGGTGCACCACTTTATTTTGTTCACGGTCGTCTCTTCAGCGTATGGAGAACCGTGTCCTATTGTAACATCCCAAATTTCAAATAAAGGAAGAAGAGGAATTCAATTACCCAAATTTTGGAACCAACAAAAACTTCCATTTTGCATATAGTGCTATGCATAGGACTTGTGCATTTTTGTGTGATATGCCATGATGATTATTATTGTGCTTATGTACTAAACCCTAAAACCCTAATTGGATCAAGAAAAGATCACATTTCAAATCAAAGAAAAAGAAAATAAATAAAATAAGAAAAACCCTAAAACCCTCACATATGGCTTATGCCATTTTTGAAAATCTTTACCCTAGACCAATTTGACTTTCACCATTAGTTCTAATATGTTATTAAACACTTATTACCACTTTTGGAATCAAAGAAATTCAAATCCAAGCAGATTTGAACTCAAATTTTGAACACATGTAATAATGGTCAATTCTGCCATTTACAATCTGGTCACTACTTTGAGCCTCTGTATTTGGAGATTTTCAAACCAAACAAATCCATTTCTTTGCACCACATTCAAGTACACATCAAGGTGAACAACTTTTGTAAAGACCACCATATCAAATTCATCTTGGATCAAAAACTATGCTCAAGCAATGTTGAGACTTTTTAACAACATCAACATTCTCCCACTTCGCCAATCTTGCATTTCTTGTATTCCTAAAATTCCACCACCACCATTGTGTGTCTCTGGTCATTTGCAACCAACTCAACCAACTCAATTTCAAATTTTGGAACTACATTGCATAGACCAAATTTGGCAAAAACTTGAATTTGCAAATATGCCAAAATCCAAAACACTATTTAGAATAGTGTTGGCCCAACCCTACTCTCACACTTGTGCTCTACCTTGTCCCCTGGTCCCCTCTCCACCTCATCCTTGCACAACAAACCCTAGAGGAGGGCACACATGGCCTAGCCATGGCCATGCCGGCCATGAGCACATGCATGCCACTCCCCTCTCTCCTTCCCTCACCAGCCACGACCACCTTGCCAAATGAAGACACCTCACTCTACTGGACCTACTGGAACGCGCCGTTGTCGAGGAGGAGCCCTGCACGCGCCAGACCAGCTCGCGCCCATGCCGGCCAGGCCATGCCGACGCCGTCGCACGCACACGCCCACGGACACGTACTGGACACGCGCCGCCTGGCCACCTCACGCAACCCCTGCCCCCCTCTCTGCACGTTGAGCTTCGCCGTGCCACCGCGACGCTGCCAGACAACCTCACGACACCGACCCATGCCCGCCGCCGCTGGAGACGAGGACGAAACCCCGCCACTGCCGCGCAACGTCACGCGACCACCAGACCAAGTTGGGCACCGCCTAGCTTAGCTGTCGCCACCCAGAGGACCGCCATGATGTGCTGAGCAGTGCGCCGCCCTCACCTAGCCCAGTAGCTCGCCGGAGAAGCCGCGCTCATGTCGACTTCGCCGCAGCACCCACGGCCACCTCCGCCATTATAAATAGAGGCCTCCATTCTTCGATTTCTTCACACCACAGCACTCCTCTCTTCTCCCTCGACCTCCTGAGCCACTCCACCGTCGACATTAGCCACCGCCGCCGCTCAATTGAAGCCTCACTGCCGTGCTCCGCCGCGGAACATCGCCGTCGATTGGAGCCGCCCCAGGACGCGTCACTGCTACCTGGAGCTTCGCCGTCGTCTACCACTTCGTCGAGCATACTGCCCACCGCCGCTGGAGCCACGGTGAGCTCTCCGACCCCCTAGCGCCGCCGCGCCAGTAGCCTGTTCTCGCCGGAGACGACGACGTCGCTCGTCCGTCCGATCTCAATCTAATCCTACGTCCCAAAATCCACCGTACCGTTTCGGTGTTTAACAGCCGCTGACAGGCAGGCCCCACCCTGTCAGGCAGCCCACACGTGCGTGGACGCGTGGTGGGCTGGGTTGCGCAGTTTGAATTGTTTTGGCCCGTTTAGTTTCCCGCCGGCCCATTTCATTTAAATTTGAAATTCCAGTTTAATTCAAATTCAATACTGGCCCTATTTTTCAAAATTGCATAGATTCAAATTGGCTTAACCAAATTTGATGAATTTTATACCGTTCGAAAGTTAGTGAAAATATCTACACAACCCCACTGGTCTCACTGTGAGATTCTTTGTAGAAATAATGTGACAAAAAGAACAAGTCAGGGACTTTTGCACATTCAAACAATTATTAAAAATCAACCAAAAATGCTTTTGAGTTGATTTCAACTCTCATAGCTCACATTTCACTTACACTAATTGTTTCTGAAAAAATATGGCATGGTTACTTTGAGTGATCATGGCTTAGTTTAAATAAAGGACTATATGGCTATTTTAGTCAAATGATATTGTCCAAAACTATTATGTAAATTGTATGAGAGGCTTGCTCTCATTTAAATCTTGTCCCAAGTACTTTCATATGGAGTTGTGACCCTGGTCTAAATACTCTCACATGGAATTACTTGGTGATATTAAATAATAAGTGGTGGTGTTAAATTGTATGAGGCACTTTACCTCATTTAAATCATTTTCCCAAATGATGATTATGAATGGTTGACCTTGGTCAACAATGGTTCATGTATTATGCATTTGAGGAGATTAAATCTTAACAAGATTCAATGAGAGGAAATTATTTCCTCAAGGACTTAAATGAAAACCCTAAATTAATCTTTGTAATGAGAGGAAATTATTTTTCTCTTAAAAAGAAAACAAAGCTAACTCACATGCTAGTAAGTGTGGAATGCTACGATAGTTGTGTGAACCCATTGTGTGCTTAGTATATCTCTTGAACCTTGTTTGGTGATTGTTACTTCGTATCCGTTTTTAGACGCTAGCACCGAGGAGTACCAGGAAGTGGAGACCTACCATCAAGAGGAGGAAGACCACTTTGACCAGTACACCACTCAAGGCAAGCTAATATTCTTGCAAGTGCAAAGCTCTCTTGAGCAAGGCACCATCCACTTTACTTTATGTCAATGATCCTAGCCCAAGTTTTACAATGCAAGCTTTTACTTGGTTTATTTAAAGCTTACTTTTGTAGTTAAATTTGGTCTAAGTATAGAGTAGAGCAAGAGTATCAAACTTAGCCTAAAGGAGCTTATGAGTTAAGTAGCACCCCTCATGACTAGTTGCTAGTGCTAACAAATAAAATTGACTACTCTAGATGGGAACTTGTGAGTTTGAAATGAACTTTAAAAACTTTGGAATGATGAAGTCATTCTATTGAAAGAGTTTGAAGGTGAATATGACTTGAAAGATATGGTGAATTTTGATTAAAACTGATATTGGTTTGGATGCGATACCTTTCCAATTTTTGAGTACCCCCATAATACCTGATTATGGGTAGGGCTTAACTGAAAGTTTATGCACCTTAGTATGGGTTCCCTCTGAACAAGCATCATAGGGGTTATGCCGAGGCTGCCTCCGTAGTATGAGAAATGATGTGAAACGAGGTGAATGTACGGCCCAAGCCCTGTGCAGTTCCCAGGTTGACAGTTGGTCTTCACTGGGAGGCCAAGCTCATGGGGAGAGGTACCTATACTAGGGTATGTAAGTGAAAGGTTATGGTTGATGATCCGCGTACTGAGTTACGATGATTCAGGGTTATCGCCGACGGATGAAATCAAATGTTGTAGACAAGTATGCAACCTCTGCAGAGTGTAAACATATTCGAATAGCCGTGTCCACGGTTACGGACGGTTGGAAAGGCCATACAGCTTCCGGTGTCAGATATTTCTTGAAAATGTTGATGAGGTGAATGGTGAATTGAATTGAATCACAACTGAGTTGTGGAAATGACACTAATGTTCCCACTTGAGCTAGTTAGCACCTGAAGAGTCTTTTATCAAATACTTGTGAACTAAAATTGGCTTTATGCAAAATAAACTAGAGCTTAGTACCCCAATACTAGAATTGATAGTACTTACACTAGTATTAGTTTGCGAGTACTTTAAAGTACTCACGGCTGTGTCCCTGGCTATTCCAATGGACAGACTATGAAGAGGAGCAGCAGTACAAGGATGACGGTCAGCAGGACGTCTACCACAACTAGGAGTTCTTCCAACGTCAAGCGTTGGCCTGTGGACTATAGAGTCCCCTTTTATTTCGCTTCCGCTATGAACTGTGTTCGTTGATCAATAGATCAACTATTTGTGTAATATGGATCATGTGATCTGAATTTGTAAGACAAGTATGGTTTGTAATGAATGATGACTTATGATATTCGACTGTTATGTCTCGCAACAACAATATTCCTAGGATTGCGATGAATGGCATAATAGGCATCTGGACTTAAAAATCCGGGTGTTGACACCTATTTATGGAGGTGACTACATGGTTGTAGAACACGGCAAAACATTTTATTACCCAACATGGGTGGCAACATAATCTCAGGTCTGGGCCTCCTCTGCCTTAGGATTCGACACAGTTTCACGTGGATTTCATGTGTCGAGCCTTTTATTTTATTATTTGCACTTTGGATGATGAGCGTTGTGTGCATCCTAGTTCTACAAATACCGGTAATAAAATGCTCTTTATCAAAAAAGCAACACCTCTAACCACGGCTTGAAGCACTGCTGTTGACCGGTGGAAGCAATAAAAACCTACTTTTATAGCACTGCCGGCCGTTCCATTAGTACACTGATAAAATGTATACTAACTCTGGAGGGAATTAATCGACGCGCACAGCCGCTAATCACATGCGTGCGCAGCCCTCCCTCCGCGTCGATTAAATCCGACCGGAGGGAGTATTATTTACGCATTAATACTTTGATCAACAAAATTAATTACATAAAAAATACATAGATTATATGAATTGCCAACATTCAATTAGTTATGAGACTAGTGCTAAATCATGGGTTCTCCAACGCACCAGGCTAGTGTCCGGATGAAAAACACTCGGAAAAAGCTTGAAACTCGGCTCCGGTGGTGGGATTAGGCTTTTGAACTGATTCGCACATATGATTTAAGTTTTATGAGGCTGCGAGTTTAAATCCTAAGCTAAATCAAAAAAATTAAAGAATATCTGGGTAAACATTCATTCCGTTGAAAAGATCATGATAAACACTACAACTGAAAATCTCCATGAATGCGAAATCATAGATCAAACTGCTGAATTTGTAACTGAATAGATGATATAAATCTAATTTAATTTGGTAAGTCGGATTATTGTGGTTGCCGGTACTATCTCTTTGAGCAAGGACAAAATACCATTGGGTTGTCGAGTAGCACGTCCAACCGGTGATGGAACACCTCGTCCATGAAACAGGCCATTGTAATCATTATCTTTGTACTGAACTTCTACCAAGCTCAGGTTGGAGGCTGTGCTCCACTTTGGCTTGTCTTCTAACTTTGGAGTTTCTAGAAACTTTTGCATGAAACAAATTTAACCATGTCAGCACCGCCAAGAAATTAAGCAATCCATTTGAAATTAAGCAAGCACTTGTAATAACTAACTAAGGCGGAACAAGACAAAAGGTACATTACACATACCACGCAATGTTGCATAGTAAGCTTCTCTATAGAAGGCGTGTTGTGTATAAAACGACACAACATCTCCATGTTGTCGCCGATCTCACAATCATCAAAGGTCATGGTTGTTAGGTTCCGGAACATTGGCAAGCCATGGTGCTCCTCGTCAAGTATCGCCTGCAACATAGAACGCGGAACAAACGCAACCCTTGCCATCGTCGGATGAGACGGATGCATTGCGTAGGGATAGGGATTTGTCCAGTACGGCGGCGGGAATTCCGTGGGCAGAGGTGCAAGTGCCCCATTCTGGGCTGCCATCTGCATTGAAAATAGCAGAATGGAGTAAATCTGGACGTCAACCATGCAACAAAGTGTAATCATCATAGGGTTAAGAGAAATTAAGAGAAAGGCGCACATACTGTTTGCTGGAAGCCCGAGAGCTCCAATGTACTGACGTTGGACATGGAGTTGAGAAGCTTGCACATAGTTGTTAACAAGTAGGAGTATGTGTCTGGGCTAGCATCCCGTTCCTCCGTTTTCAGGAGACGGATTGATGCATGGACAAGAGAAGGTGCCTCAGCTACGGTGATACCACGATACCGTCCGTCCATGCGGCCACAGAGTTGAAGGCCGAGGTGTAGAGAGGCGAGGCGAGGGGCGACCACGGCAAAGGCAATGTCTAAACCTCTGCCGACATCGGGATGAACTGCCTTATAGGAAAAGCACCTGTACCAATCGATAGTCAATTTCTTGAGACTGCTGGACTCGATCCCAGAGAGGCCGTGTATGGGGGTGTTCCTGATCTCCAAGTCTTCCAGGACAGGGAGGCGCGAACTTAGCAGCTCCTCGATATCCGCCGGGAGAATTACGCGATCAAGACGCAGCTTCGCTAGCCGGTGAGTATTGGTGGAAGCCAGAGGAGGCAATACGATGCAGCTGCAATTCCCTCCATGGCTAATGTCGAGCGCCGCAGGGGAAAGCTTGAGGCCACGGCGAATCCACCTGCCGTAGGTCGTGCTCCGGGGAACATTGTCCTCGATGTGCAACCGCAAGGTGTCCAACTGCGACGAGGACGCAGCAGCACTACGATGAAACAGGAGATTGTCGACGAAGTCCTCGAACTTGCCGAACTCCGCCTGCTGCTCGAGCTCGACCCCATGCACTTGCTGGGAATACATATTCGCGGATCGGATCCGGAACTCTCCGCTGGTTATGTCGATGCACGGCACGTCGAGCCACAGGTATCGCCATCTCCGTGACAGCGCGCAGGTCTGCACCACCTGCCGGGCCTTGAGGTGGGACAGGATAGACTGGAGTAGGCAGTCCGGCAGATTGCTTAGTCGGTCGCCGCCTGTACAGCCGCGACTCCCCTTGCTCGAGATCTCCATGAAGGTTTGGTTGTTCCTGCCCAGGCGACCAGGCCTTCAAGCCGTACGTACGCGTCCGCTACTCCTATTCTAGATCAAAATCAAAATCGATACATATGAGCTCTTTATGTATTTTATTATTGGTGTGGATTGTTTCTTCTAATAGACCAGGACAGTACTTACCTACGATCGGGTATAATTAGAGTTGAACTACAATAAGACTCCCCTCGTTTCCTTTTAAATCCCGGGAAAGCTTCTTCTTTCTAAAGACCATCCGATATAAATAGAAGTGGTAACTAGCATAAAAATGACCTCAATGCACTTTTGTCTGTAGACTGGATTTTCTACTAGGTACTATTCCCGTACGGTTTCAATAAATATGGTAGACTTGGATTCTAAATGACTCAGGGTACGTATACACAACTTTACGTGTTAATTTAGCTGCTTAAGTGAAATAAAAAAAATTGGAAAATAGTTGAAGCGCTATTTCCTCAACGTTGACCTTTCGCTGTGGACTCCAAATACCAGTTACGGAACAATCTCACACTCTTTTCTCCAATGTGGTAAGGAGAGCTTGTTGTAGCCTTGCACGTTTCTGTTGGACTTTTTGCATCTTATTTCGCGTCTTGAATTGTCCCCATCATCGCTTGTCAAAATTGATTTCCACAGAACAAAAACCTGGAGCGCCCGACGGCAACTTCAGCGTTGACTCTTGCCTTTTTTTCCTGGCAAGGATATCTATCCTAGCGGCTGGTATTAGCGGCCTTAGTGTACATGCTCTCAATAGGGTTGTAGCTTTAAATTTCCGGTTTTGCTAATTCTCAGACAAGATTCGATCCCGCGAGTCGTGGTAAGAAAGTGAGTAAAACTTGCCACTAACGTTTTGTTGCTGTTTGGTGATTAGCACTGGCGTTTATTCACCTATTTGCCACAAAACACATTAGACTCGGTTGTTTATTTCTTTGTTGCTTATAGATAGGAGTTTGTTTGGATTTTTGTGTTTCTACTTTTTTCTTTGACATATGTTTCTCACTCGTTTTTATTTATAATCTCCTTATCTAACTTGTTTTGTTCCCTAGACATAATTTTTATGGGAATTGCTAACTCTCGGTAGTCCGGGAATTATCTTAGGTCTTAATAGACGACTTTATCGTTCGATTTTAACATGCTTTAAGATTCGCGCTTGTTCGAATTGTGTCATTTTCAGCTTGGTATCATAATCATTGTCTGCTCAGGCCTCTGTGGTGTTAGGTTGTTTAATGGGCTATTATTTTAGATTTGCTAGTTCTCAATTATAATAAGAGACAGTAAAATTGAACTACCTAGGACCCCTCACAGCGTTTTGAGGAACTGGGCCTCCATTCTCAGCCGGACTGATTCTTGGTCTTTTAGACCGACATCGTGTGGTTCGTCTCCCTTCAGTTTCTCCCCGAGTTACGCTAATAGCAGCGGAGGTCCGTTACTACAATCCCTCAGTTCATGGTCGTTCATAAATCCTCCCCGTTTCTTTCCTCTAAATACTCCTTCCATTAGGTCCCCTTCTCCCCCACAACTAACGTTCTATTTGGTTTTTAAACGGAAGGCTCAAGGTGAGCCCGGCTTTAAATTAATGAAGCCACACAACGGCAGAGTACATAAGACAGCCAACCACAACAGACAACAGTGCAAACATGCTCCTAACCGAGCAAAGCAACCACAGCACATACGAGAGGAGTTGCCCCAACGAGGCCTCTCAACATGCACAACGAACTAGTCCGATACAAGGGATAACAAGGTGAAAAAGAAGAAAAACTAGCTCGACACGGTCCACCGACGAAGGTCCTCACGCCGGATGGTCCCGAATGTTGGCGTGGAGTGAGCGAAGCCTCCCGATCGCCAACTCCAACGCCTCGCGGTCCTGCCGCCTAGCCACTGGCTTCCACACCTGTAAGTACATCAGCATTTTGTATAAGGCGTCAGCAGGCTGCGAAGGGAAAATCCCTTCAATAGAAAACTTGTTCCTAATGTTCCAAAGCCCCCAGCACAGGGCCGAACAGCAAATCCAGAGAACCCTTTTCGTTTGACCTACAAGATCATCCAGGAGCCTATACAGCTCCGCGAAGCAAGTAGGGTTCCATGTGCACCCGAGCAGTTCCCGAACTGCGCTCCACATGAATCTTGCCAGCGGGCAGAGGAAGAAAATGTGGGCGGTGTCTTCCAGTTCCGAACAAAGGGCGCAACGCCCCGACGATGGGCCCCTTCTACGGCGGATATTATCATTCGAGGGAAGGCGGTTCCGAAGGAGTTGCCAGATGAAGATGCGAATTTTCATGGGCACCGCGATCTTCCAGATGACACTAAAGTGCTTACGCGGCGTCCCCTGACAGAGCCTCCTATATAAGGACTTGACAGAGAATTTGCCAGAGGGTTCAAGGGCCCAGGAGATGATGTCCGGGCCATCAGAGAGCTGCGTCCCAGCAGTCTCCGACAGAAGGAGCGCGAGCTCAATGCGGGCCGGAGGTCCCAGACTTTGGCGAAAGGTTGGGATCCCACCCAACGTACCGAAGCATCTGGAAACCGTGATCTGCGGGTCCGCGGTGATAGAGAAGAGTGCGGGGAACCGGGAGCATAAGGGTCCCGACCCATGCCACCAGTCACTCCAGAAAAGGGTGGAGGATCCACTACGCACCTTGTGTCGTGCTCCCAGGCGAAACACAGACTTAATCTTTTGGATGGCGTTCCAGAATTGGGAGCCCGAATGGTGGGAGTCCACCAGGAGGTCCCTGGACCTGAGATATTTGTTTCTGAGGATCTCAGCCCACAGCCCTTGCTCCCCAGCATAGAGCTTCCAAATCCATTTGGTCATGAGACAAATGTTCATGAGCCTGGTGTCGATGATACCTAGTCCCCCCAAGGACTTTGGTTTGCAGAGCGCTTCCCATCTGACCCAGTGGTATTTGCGCCTCGGGCCATTGGCTTCCCAGAAGAATCTAGCCCGGTGTTTCCTGAACGCAGCGTGGACGCCCTCACCCAGGAGGTACACCCCCATTGCGTGGAGAGGGAGATTGGAGAGGCAGGCATTGATGAGGGTCAAGCGTGCCGCGGAGGACATGAATTTCCCCATCCATGGGTCCGCTCTCCGACCCACCCTAGTGGTAAGAGGACCCCAGTCCGAAGCCTTAATGGCGCGGTCGGAAATGGGGAGCCCCAGATAGGTGAAGGGGAAGGAGCCCTTCTTGCAGTTGAGCAAGTTGGCAATAGTTTCTTGCTCGAGGTCAGTGGACCCCAACACCATGACCTCACTCTTGTGGAAGTTAATGCGAAGGCCGGACATGTTCTCAAAACAGAGAAGGAGGAACTTGAGGTTCGCAAGGCCAAGCGCATCTGGTTGGAGCATGATGATCGTATCATCCGCATATTGCAGATGGGTGATGCCGCCCTCCACAAGGTGCGGGACCAACCCTGCAATGTGCCCAGCCCTCGAAGCTGCCTGGAGGATGGCAGCAAGGGCCTCAACCGCAAAGTCAAAGAGGAGAGGGGAGAGAGGATCCCCCTGGCGGACGCCGCGGCCGTTGCGGAAGTAGTTCCCAACTTCCCCGTTGACCGTGATCGCCGTCTGGCCCCCCGAGACTAGACTCATGGCGCGATGAACCCAGCCCGGGTCAAAGCCTTTCCTATGAAGGACTTCACGAAGGAATTGCCAGTTGACGCGGTCAAACGCCTTCTCGAAATCGAGCTTAAGGAAAACTCCCCTAAGTTTCCTAGACTTGGTCTCATGGATGATCTCCTGAAGGGAAACTATCCCTTCAAGGATGTGTCGGCCCTTAATAAAGGCGGATTGCGCGCGACTGATGATGCGGTGAGCAATAGGGGAAACACGAATCGCGTAAGCTTTGGCAACGAATTTAAAGATCACATTAATGAGAGCAATGGGCCGAAATTGCCGAATGTCGTCAGCACCCTGGACTTTAGGAATCAACGAGAGGACTCCAAAGTTTAGCCTCGCAATGTCAACGCGCCCCAAGGCGAAGCCATTCAGAATGGCGAGGATGTGGGGTTTGGTGAGGGCCCAGAACTTCTTGAAGAAGATTACCGGCCACCCATCAGGCCCAGGGGCCGTCTCAACTCGCATGCTAGCAAGCACCTTGTCCAACTCCTCCCCGGTGAAGGACAGCATAAGCCCGTCATTCTCCTCCTCAGAGACCCGCCCCGGCTGGTCCCAAAGGGTATTGGCAAGGGAGAAAACACGGGTCTCCCCTACCGCACCCATCAGGTTGCGGTAGAAGGTGTAGATATGGTCCTGGAGGGCATGAGGGTCCGAGATGACACCTCCCTCAGAGACGAGTCTCGAGATCGTGCATTTCCTCCTCCGGCCATTGGCCATCGCGTGGAAGAAGGCCGTGTTGGTGTCACCCTTGAGCAGCCAGTTCAGGCGGCTCCTCTGTCTCCAGTATTCCTCCTGGGTCCGGGCAAGGTGGGTGAGCTCGCCCTCAAGGTGATAGCGCAGGGCCCAACCATCATCGTCGAGGCCCGAGGTGTCCGCTAGAGCGTCTAAGCGCTGGATCTGGGCAAGGAGGGAATCCTTGAGGTCGCGCCCCTCTTTCCCGAGGTTGGCTCCCCAGCCTCTCAGGAACTGGCGAATCCCCGCGGAGATCTGCTGCCAGGCATCAATAGGGTCGAGCGGGGCGCCCACGGCCACCTCCAAGGAGCGCCACTTGTCGGAGACCAGCTCCACAAAGTCCGGTCTCTCAAGCCAGGCCTGCTCGAAGAAGAAGCGAGGGCTGCGCTTCTTGAGGTCCTCCCCAGAGCTCAAGATCAGCGGGGCATGATCAGAACCGATAATGGTCTCCGCCACTAAGGAGCAGAGGGGGAAGAGTATTTCCCAGTACGGGGAAATGAAAACTCTATCAAGGACGCATCTGACGGGGTTCAGCTGCTTGTTGGTCCAGGTGTATCGAGCGCCGCCCCTGCGGACTTCTCGCAGGGCAAGATTGGCAATGCAGTCGTTGAAACGATGCACCCTAGGCCAGTCAATGTGGCAGTTGTTCTTGTCCTCCGCCCCGCGGATGAGGTTGAAGTCGCCGCCCACCACGAGGGGAAGGTCGCAAGCTTCAACCGCAAGAGTGAGCTCCCCCAAGAACTCCTGAGTGCGACGGTGGTCAGCTGGGCCATAAACGACAAAGAAGGCCCACTTGACATTGTTGTCCAGCTGACGCACGTCGGCCCGAATGAAGAATGTCCCCTTAGTCCACCCTAGGACCTCGAAAGAATCTTCATTAACGCCGAGGAGCATCCCTCCTGAGCGTCCCCTAGCCGGAACATCGCACCAAGCAAAACGGCCTCGCGGATCAATGGCCAGAAGATCCGCGGTGGTGAACTGAGCTTTGATCGTCTCCTGGAAGCCCGCAAAATCAAGCTGCTCGCGAGTCAGCAGCTCACGGATCTGGGATTTCCGCCCAGGAGCGCCAAAGCCACGAAGGTTCCAGATGCCGGCCCGCATCAAGGAACCTGCGACGGTCTCCGTCCGCGACGGGATGCCACCGAGGTACTGGCCGCTCTCCTCCTAGTGGTCATGGGAGAAGGCGGGGCAGGAGGGGCCCCAACCCCATCTGACGACTGAGCTGTGGCAGGTCCCACCACCAAGGGCCCAGCAGGCGGGACCTCAGCCGCCTCGGCCAAGGCCCGGTCCCTGCAGAAAGCAGCATGGGCCAACGCGGCTTGTGCCTCCTCTTTAGCTCGGATGAGCGAGAGGGTCTCCGAAATCGTCCCGGATTCCAGCGTGAACGCAAGTCCTGAGTCATGAGCCACCACCTCAAGGTGGGCGTCCGACAGAGCAGGGAGAGCTGAGAACTGCGCTAGAGTAGAGAGGGAGGAGGGGGGTTTGGGATTACCTTCAAGGTTCTTCGACGCCGTCCTCTCCTGGGCGCGCTGCAACACCGTCGCGGCCGCGGCCGGACCACGCAGACGGGCGCTCTTACGAGCGGGGCCAGCGGCGACAGTCCTGGTGCGGCGGCGGCGCGGGACACCGCCAGCGATAGGCCGGTCGAGGGGGGCGCGCTCCGAGTCGTCGACGTCCTCCAGCTGCTCGTCGTCGTCATCCGCGTCCGCGTCCGAGTCCATGTTCTTGGACGGGGAACCCTCCGAGTCGGAGTCCGTCTCCAGCAGCACCGACGAAACCAACGGAGCAGAGTCCGCTGGCACGTCGACCTCCATGAGGACGGGGGTGGCCCGCCGCTCCAAGGTGGCCAGGGAAACCGGCCAGGCCCCCTTCCGAGGGAGGTTGGACCCGTACTGGTCCAGAGAGGCCAGCCCGGTCGGCGAGCGGTCGAGAGCCCCCTCCCCGGGGGCGTCCTGGCAAGGAGCAGCGCTCCCGCCGACAGCGTCCGACGGCGCCTGCGGGGCAGGGGCCGGGGCCGGGGCAGGTGGCTGGGCCCCCAGCGGCGCGTCGTCCTTCCGCGCGGCATCCTGCGCGCCAAGGTCATCCCACTCGCCCTCGGACGGGCTGAGGTCGTCCACATCCTCATCATCGTCGTCGTCTCCCGGCTTATGAGCGGCCGGGGGGGAAGAGCCACCGGACGGACCCGCCGGCGCCTCCACCGCCACCCCGATGTTGTAGCCCCACTTCTTGTGGAAGAGCTGAACAGTGCCTTTGAGCTTGGCCGGGTTGCGGCAGGCCAGAAGCATGCGGACCGGCATCGGGCGCTTGAGGGAATCCTCGTCGACAGCGATCGGCCAGCCAAGCATCCCCATGCCGGCCAGCAGGCGGTTCGCCCTCTTCATGCGCCGAGGGACGCCAGAGAGCCGCACCCACACCTCCTGCAGCTGCTCTGCGGGTGCAGGGTCCGCGTCCGCGAGCCGGATGTCCGCGACCGTCCCACTGAGAGGAAGATACAGCTTGCCACTGCGCGTGGACATCCGGAGCGTCTCCCGAGAGGGGAAGGTCACCGCGAAGGAGTGACCAAGCAGGGCCTGAACCTGCCAGTCCCACTCCGCCTCGACCAGGTGGTGGAGCTCCCTGTCCAGCTCCCTAGCCGACAAAGAGACGGCGCCAAAGGAGATGATGGCACCGTTGGAGACGAGCTCTTCCTCATCGTCGTCCTCCTCGAAGTCGAGGGAGAAGAAGCTCTCTCCCGCCACGGCCTGTCCCAGGACGCGGAGCGAGGGCTGGCGGCCCTTGGAGGTGCACGCCGCCGAGAAATGCCCCTCGACACCACACAGGAGGCAGACTGGCGGGTAGGGACATTCGGCCTGGAAGTGGCCGTTGCGGCCACACTTGAAGCACTCCATACGGGAGGCCGCAGCGGCATCCTTGGCCACGCCACCGGGCTGGTTGGGCCCCTGCCCGGAACCACCCTTGGGCGCCGCCGCCGGCTGCTTACCGGCGGCAATCTCCACTGCCCGGCCGCGGGAAGGGGCAGCGGGAAGAGGAGCGGAAGCAGCGCCGGCCTCCTCCTGGGCACGGCGAGCGGCCCGCTTGCGTTCTCGCTCCACCCACCACTGTGGGGGAGCGGGGTTGTTGCCCGCTGGGGGCTGGTTGGGCTGGTTGGAGCCGGTCGCACCCTGGCGACGGGCACCCTGCTCAGCCAGCGCGCGGGCGCGGAGCGCCGCCTCCTGCGGCGGTTGGCCCCGGGCCTGGCCCCCCGCCTGCCGGTCTTGGTGGCGCCTCTTGTTGCCGGCCTGGCGACCACCCCCGCCCCGAGCTTGGTTGGAGGGGCCCCCGTTCGCGCCGCCGTTGGTTCCCTGCTGGCGGTCCATCACCGCCGGCGCCGCCGTCACTTGGGCAAAGGAACGGGTGAGAGGAGGGGGAGGGTGCGTGACGCGAACCGTGCGGGCCTTGGCAGAATGGCGGCGCACGTCTCCAGCAGAAGCAGGAAACCCTAGCGAAAGGGTAGAGGTGCCCATTTTGAGCCAGAGCCAACCGGGCTGGGGAGAGAGCGGCGGTGGGTCAGGGAGGTCTGGGCCGGCCTGTGGGAGGCCCAGAAAAGTGGCCACCACCTCAGCAGCAGGTGCTGGAGCCTCCTGGGCCTGGGCCTGGGGCAGGGACAGCCACGGCCCATCAACCGGCCCAGTCCACAGGGGGGGAAACCCTTCCTCCCCCACGCGGTCACGCCGAGCCGCGGGACGCGCCGCCAGCTCCGGACCCCCGACGAGCTGCCGAGGCCGCCGTAGGGAAGCCGTCGGAGCCCGCGCCAGGGGCGGCGGAGGGGCGACGCGGGTCAACGCCCTGGAGACCCAGCCGCCTGCAGCGAGCGCGCCGTCCCGAGCCTTGGCGCGACCGGGCCGACGAGATGCAGGGTTGCCGCCACCGCTGCTCGTGCGACGCCCACCGCCGGTAGAGAAGCGGGAGCCGCGGCCGCCAGGCGCGAACGCCGATCTCCGCGAGGAGCGGAGAGAGCCCCCAAGCTCCTCCGCCGCACGCAGGTAATCTCCCAAGGTTGGGGAAGGAAAGGTCTCAGCGACCTGAGGGGAGGGGGAAGAGGGGGGAGAGGTACTTACCTCGCTGACCGCCTCCTCGTCGGAGAAGCCGGGGGCAAGGGCCCAGAACCGCCCGCCGAGGCCGCCTCCAGGGGAAGGCCGGGAGCAGAGCTCCGGCCGTCGGGTGGGGGCGCCGTCGCGCGGGTCGCCGTCCGCGTCGCCTTGCGAGTCGCCTTCGCCTTCCGAGACGCCCATAGTATCAACACAGTTCAGCTATTTGAAATCACCTTTCCCCCAATGTTCTATTTGGTCCAGATTCATTCGGATTGATGTTGTTTTCTCTCGCAATTTTCTGTAGGCATGTCGAAGTTCTGGAGGCTAGATTTATTCGGTTGATCTAGAGAATACTTCACAAGAGGATTTTCTATTGATGTCAGCCATGTTATCAACTTAATATCCGGTAACTCTTATATTTCATCTCATTTCTCTCAATTTGTGCTACCAGGATGTTATTGATCCCGTGATTCGCACACGGAGGCGGTGACAAGACAAAGTGATGGATATATGGGAAAGAGGAAGCTATGATGATCAGGGGAGCAAGTGTGTCTGCTCGGGCGATCGGCAACAGCGGGTGGTCTCTCCCGCCTAACCCATCAGACACGCCTCACTCCCATCCTGCTCTCTTCCTAAGGTTTGATTTTGAGGTTCAGTTTTGTTCTTTTGATTCCCTTACCTAGGATTTTCAGTTGCCACGTTGATGCAGTTTACTAGATTTTAGCAGGACCATCACATGAGTTGATTGTTCAAGAGGAACCACGCATTCACCAAGACAGAGTGTTGCGAATATCAGTGTATCAGGAACAGTTGAACTCTTGTTTTGGAACATGAATTGCCCTTATTACATTAGAGAGCTTCTCTTAGGAGATAGTAGAGATGAGTGACAACCTTTGGTGAGGTGTCAGGGGTGGATTCCATATGGTAGGACAACATTTTTTGATTGCAATTTCAGTCATCATAATTCTGTTTTGTGTCTCCAGTCATCGCTACCTCGATCCGAAAAAGGGTAAATCCCAGGACAAATCAAATGTACTTGGTTAGTCAATTCTCCTTATTCACGTCAATTTCTGTTCCAGTGTTTTTGCCACTTGTTCTAATTCATGACAACCAAAGTAGCAAAGACCATTCTTCTGCTATAATACAGCTGTGTAATTTGCAAGAGCTTTTGGAGGTAACATATGTTAATGGCCTTGTTCAGCCAACATGACTGATTTCGCAAACAGAGTGGGCATTCCCTCACTATAATACACAACACTTGACCGTCCATCTCAATCAGTGTTAACGGATTCTTCATATGATCATTTTCAAGTCCCGTTTTACTGCTTATTTAAGAGTCCACATCTGAACGGACGCGTATAATTTTTTACACGGGTTTAGGCGACATATTCGTGTATGTATCGCCTATCACCGGCTAGGACAACATTATGTACTCTTATCATTGTATGTAAAACTTGCACCATTTTATTGTGGGTTTAACATCCCTATTACATTTTCAGACATCTCTTATTTGGATAAATCAGTGGAACCTTCCAATCATTGGATTTCAATTGGTAAGAGCAAGTTGCAGCTGTGTTTGCCGACACATTTATTTATGATAATCTTGAAGCTAAAGAAAACTGATTGTTGAGCCTTTAGCTTCTAAATCAACATTTTGCACTATTTGCCACTAACTTTGCGTACCCTGCTAAAGTGAGCTATTTATCTATGAAAATCTGCAATCTCATATGAACATTGGTATATATTTGTCTGACTTCTATATGTTCCCATTTCTGGGCATTCATGAATCTGAATCTCAGGTATTTGTATAACTGGCCATGTAACTGTATAAGTATTATGTATATTTCCTTCTGATGAGCAGATACACATTAAAAAATATAGTCTGTTCTATTCATCGTTTGCATGTTCTACTCTCATGGATTGTAATATATATATTTACTTGAGTATGCATTAGTGATGATTAATGACTTTTATGTTCTTAGAATTTTGGCTTCATGAAACTCGGGTATTTGTTTAACTGGTCATATAGATGTATACATACATGTATGTTTCCTTCTCTTGAGCAGATACACAGTAAAAAAATCAGTCTGTTCTATTCATGTTTTGTATATTCTCTTCTCATGAATTGGTGTATATATAACTTGTGAGAAACATATTACATGACTACATATCAGAGATGATTATTATTGACTTTTATGTTCTCAGATTTTTGGCTTCATAAATTTCGTGTGGTTATGTAATTATTTTCCTTCTCCTGAGCAGATATGCAGTAACAAACAAATCAGTTTGGTCTGTATATTTTCTTTCATATTCTCTTTTCATGAACTATATTATACACAACTTGTAAAAACACATGTGTGTGAGTATATACCAATTCGCTGGTACCACTATTAGTTTGTCTTGATCGATTATGACTTTGTTTTAGATGATGTGTTCATTTGGCTAGGTGTACATATATCTTAATAATGTCTTGATCGATCCATATAATTATAGTCAAATTTGGTTGAGATCTTGTTGCAGAAATATTAACCAAAGTTCAGAATTTTAAGTTGAGGATGAATGATATTGTGAGCACATTAAATCTACAACATACTGTGTAATATGGGTTTGAAGATCGCCTATCGGCTCACAACAGAAGGATTTTAATTGAGGCAGGGAATATAAAACTTTAATTTGTTATTTCACCATAGCAAGTGGATATAGGGAACTATGATCTTAGATTTGCACCCCTAATTTTACAACTGATAATTTCATCACCCCGGCTCCTCTGAATTGAAAAATTATTACAATGCTAGAACTGAAAGTCTCAATATGCCTTGGTAGTATTAAAACACGTTGTCGTAAGACTTGTATTCACTATGTCATAATTGTTCTCTATTTTTCTATATCTTATTGTTGTTATCTTTTTTCTGAATGCATTCGAAAACACCTATGTGATACTTTTGTGCAGTGCAAGAGATAATTTAGATGTTAACGTTTCAGTGCACTGCTTTGTGCGATTCTATACTTTGAACTTCATACATATATCACTACATCCAGGCATATTAGTTTTACTATTATAAGATATTTTGGCTGTCCGCTATCTCATAAATTTTCAAGAGGACGATCAATTACTGATTAATATATTAGAAGTTGATACAAGTTCAAATTTCATGTTTCGTGTCTCTATATATTTACCGAATTTTCATCATTAAAATGGACGGGCGCGGCAACGCGCGCTATTATGGTCTAATATAACTGAGAACTTAGCTTGTCGTTGGATTATTTTGTGTATCAAGAATTAGAGATCTGTGTTTGTGTAGGTTTGTTCTATTTCAGTCTGTTATCCTCATTTGTTGGGCCAAGTTTCTTGTAGGGTTGTCTGTTTGGCCGCCACGGTCGACGGCGCGATGGTGTCAGGGAGGAGGGCAGCCGAGGCTCTAGTCGAGGACAAAGGATTACCCGGTGCATACGTCGATTTGCTTGAAAAGTCCGGTCAAGCTTAGATGGAGAAACTGGTCTCCATGGGAAAATGTTTTATTCATAGTGGCACCGCGAGCACATCTATACTTTGTGTAAATGCTTTCAACGGTCCAATTTGTGTAAATGTTAGTTCCTCTATTCCTTTGACGTCGAAAGAGAGGAGTAGTTGATTTTGAGTCGAAAGAGAGGAGTAGTTGATTTTGACTAAACGTTGTTTTTTTTGCCGGTTTACTAAACGGTGTTAAAATAGTGTACGAGACAATAGAGAATTTTTTTCTTTATTCTTTTATACTTTTGGAGAAGATAAATCATAATTTTAGACAACATAAACCAGCGCTGAGTAGGCTCCGTTGTCATTAGATATTTTTTGTCCATGAAGGTTCATGTTTGTCTGGGTTTGTTCGAGTTCGTCCTTTTATCCTTGTTTTGTTGGGCTACGTTTCTTGATGCGTTGTTTGTTAGGCCGAGTACTAATGTGATTAGTTTTCTCGTCGTTGTTGCTTCTTATCGTTGACCTTGTCATGTGAAGCATCCCTGAAGGTATGAGTCGTCGGGAGTGGCGGTCACCAACGGAGTGGATTGTTTTCTCCATCGTTGTTGTTATTTTTTCTCTCCGCAATTTTCTGATTATTTTTTTATAGATCTCTCCACGATTTTTTTGATTTTGGTTGTCTCGTCTTGTAGTAGGGATTTGGTAGCTAGATCGGTTGAACCGGGGTGAGGTTAATGGGTGGAGGCTCCAATTGCAAGTGGAGCTCCTGGATTTTGTGTGGTGAGTTTATTGTTCTTCTCCAGCGCGAGCTCTATCGAGTTCAAGGACCGGGTTCAGCAGCGAGGATGCCCATCAGTAGCCACTATTTTTGTGCACATCTCGTAGTAGAAAATTGTGTCACATCTCATAGCTGTTTGCAGTGTATCTGATGGTTGATGAGTGGTCTAGTCTTTTAACTTTTCCTAGTGTTATCTATGTGAGGTTTGCAACTGACCTTTGTTGCCAGTTGCAAATGGAATCGCAACTGACCTTTGTTGCCTCGTTGCAAGTGGACTTGCAACTAAGAAAGAAATGCTACGGAATCCGTGCCAACCCCAAATTTCTCTTTATCCCAGTTGCAAGTGAGGTTGCACCTGACCTTTGTTGTTGCAACTGAGAGAGAAATGCTTCGTAACGCGTGATATCCCTGAATTTCTCTTTGTCCTAGTTGCAAGTGAGGTTGCAACTGAGAGAGAAATGCTCGGAATACATTCTAACGCTGAATTTCTCTTTATTCTGGTTGCAAGTAGGGTCGCAACTAGCATTTTATTGCTAGTTGCAAGTGGAGTTGCAACTGAGAGAGAAATGTTCTGGAATCCATGCTAAACCCGAGTTCTTCTTTTGTCCCAGTTGCAAGTGCGGTCACAACTGACCTTCGTTGCAAGTGGGATCGCAACTGACTTTTGTTGCAATTTAGAAAGAGATACTTCAGATTTGTGCTAACTTCGAATTTCTCTTTGTCCCTATTGCAACTGGGGCCTCCACTGACCTTTGTTGCCCGATTTGAAGTGGAGTTGTAACTGAGAGAGAATGCTATGGAATCATGCTAAACCCTAATTTCCATTTTTCTCCACTTGCAAGTGTTGTTGCAACTGACCCCTTTGTTGCCCACTTACAAGTAGGTTTGCAACTCACACCGGAATGCTTTGGAATACGCGCTAAATCATAGTTAGTATTTTTTGTCCCAGTTGCAAGTGGAGTCGCACCTTGTTTGCCAAATTACAAGTGGAGTTGCAACTGAGAACAAAATGGTCTAAAATCCGCGCTAAAACATAGTTTTTTTTTTGTTTTAGTTGCAAGTGGGATTGCAACTGAACGTTGTTCACTAGTTACAAGTGGGATCGTAACTGACTGTGTTTGCCCAGTTGCAAGTGGAGTTGCACTGAGAGAGAAGCGAAATGCTCTGAAATCCACGCTATACCGCAGTTGCAAGTAGGGTCGCAACTGAATGTGTGTTGTTACCGAGTTGCAAGTGTGGTCGCAATTGATCATTGTTGCCTAGTTGAAAATGGGGTCGCAACTGACCGTTGTTGCGCAGTTGCAAGTGGGGTCGCAACTGACATCTTTTGTTGCCCACTTTTTGCAAGTGGGGTTGCAGATGTTTCGGAATCCACACTAAACCCTAGTTCGTCCTTTTCATCCCGGTTGCAAGTGGGGTCGCAACTGACCGCTTGTTGCCCTGTTACATGTGGATTTGTAACTTTGAGCGAAATGCTCTTGATTCTGTGATAAACTATAGTTCATCTTTTTTTTATCCTACTTGCCAGTAAGGTTGCAACTTAGAGTGAAATACTCCGAAATCCGCACCAAATTCTATTTCGTATTTTTGTCCCACTTGTAAGTGAGGTTGTAACTCAGAGCGGAACAGGCTCCGAAATCTGCGCTAAACTGTTGTTTTTATCCTAGTTGCAAGTGGGTCGCAATTGACCTGTTGCCAGTTGCAACCGAGGTTGCAATTGAGAAACAAAATGCTTGGGCTAAACTGCACTTGATCTTTGTTCTAGTTTGAAGTGGTCTTAAACTGTATGCGTGCGGATTAAAGTGTACCGAAATGAGTACTTTGTCTTTGTATCAATTGCGAGGTGTCGCAATTGGACCCTTGTTTGCCGAGTTTCAAGTGGGATGGATGAAACACGCCCGTGTCCCAATCAGCCCCTTATTTGCTGAGCTTCAAGTGGGATGGATGAAACACGCCCGAACACGTACAAGGCTTCCTAGGAGGACCCGGTCCAACTGCAACATGGATACGACGCATCGCGGTGTTCGGGTCGTGGTTATGGAAAACGTACAATAATAGGGTCGCAAATAACCGTGCGTTGTTACCGTGTTGCAAGTGTGGTCGAAATTGACGGTTGTTGCCTAGTTGAAAATGGGGTCGCAACGAACCCTTGTTGCACAGTTGCAAGTGGGGTTGCAACTGATCCTTTTTGTTGCACACTTTTTGCAAGTGGGGCTGCAGATGTTTCGGAATCCGCACTAAACCCTAGTTTGTTCTTTTCGTTCCAGTTGCAAGTGGGGTCGCAACTGACCGCTTGTTGCCCAGTTACATGTGGAGTTGTAACTTTGAGAGAAATGCTCTTGATTCTGTGATAAACTATAGTTCACCTTTTTTTATCCTACCTGCAAGTGAGGTTGCAACTTAGAGTGAAATACTCCGAAATCTGCGCCAAATTTTAGTTCATCTTTTTGTCCCACTTGCAAGTGAGGTTGTAACCGAGAGCAGAACGCTCCGAAATCCACGCTAAATTGTTTTTTTATCCTAGTTGCAAGTGGGTCGCAATTGACTTGTTGCCAGTTGCAAGTGATGTTGCAACTGAGAAACGAAATGCTCGGGCTAAATTGCACTTCATCTTTGTCCCAGTTTGAAGTGGTTTTAAACTGTGTGCGTGCGGGTTAAAGTGTACCGAAATGAGTAGTTTGTCTTTGTAGCAATTGCGAGGTGTCGCAATTGGCCCCTTGTTTGCCGAGTTTCAAGTGGGATGGATGAAACACGCCCGTGTCGCAATCAACCCCTTGTTTGCTGAGTTTCAAGTGGGATGGATGAAACACGCCCGAACACGTACAAGGCTTCCTAGGAGGACCCGGTCCAACTGCAACATGGAGACGATGCATCACGGTGTTCGGGTCATGGTTCTGAAAAAGGTACAATAGTAGGGTCGCAACTGACCGCGCGTTGTTACCGAGTTGAAGTGTGGTCGCAATTGACCATTGTTGCCCAGTTGAAAATGAGGTCGCAACTGACCGTTGTTGCGCAGTTGCAAGTGGGGTCGCAACTCTCCTTTTATTGCCCACTTTTTGCAAGTGGGGTTGCAGATGTTTCGAATCCGCACTAAATCGTAGTTCATCCTTTTCGTCCCCAGTTGCAAGTGGGGTCGCAACTGACCGCTTGTTGCCCAATTACATGTGGAGTTGTAACTTTGAGCGAAATGCTCTTGATTCTGTGATAAACTATAGTTCATCTTTTTTTATCCTACCAACAAGTGAGGTTGCAACTTACAGTGAAATACTCCAAAATCGACGCCAAATTCTAGTTCATTTTTTTGTCCCACTTGCAAGTGATGTTGTAACTGAGAGCGAACGCTCTAGAATCCGCACTAAACTATTGTTTTTTTACCCTAGTTGCAAGTGAGTCGCAACTGACCTGTTACCAGTTGCAAGTGAGGTTGCAACTGAGAAAGAGAAATGCTCGGGCTAAACTGCACTTCATTTTTGTCCTAGTTTGAAGTGGTCTTAAATTGTGCGCGTGGGTTAAAAATGTACCGTAATGAGTATTTTGTCTTTGTACCAATTACGAGGTGTCGCAATTGGCCCTTGTTTGCCGAGTTTCAAGTGCGATGGATGAAACACGCCCGTTTCCCAATTAGCCCCTTGTTTGCCCAGTTTCAAGTGGGATGGATGAAACACGCCCGTACGCGTATAAGGCTTCCTAGGAGGACCCGGTCCAATTGCAACATGGAGACGACACATGGCGGTGTTCGGGTTGTGGTTCTAGAAAAGGTACAATGGGCCGGGGTGATGTGTGGACGTACGTGCTACTCCATCTGGGCTTATTTACATCCAATACGTTCTACTTTATTTTAGTTATCTAATTTTTTCCTTCTCTAACTATTTCTTTTTTATATAATAATTTATCTTACTATTTTAAATAATATTTTGTAATTACATTTTTATTTTACTTTCCAACGATTATATATGTTTTACATAACACATGAAAGTTTTTGTATTACCCGCAAAAAAAAAGAAAGTTTTTGTATTGTGCCACATGGACAATTAATTTGGGCAGTATCGATATTTTTTTGGTCCTCTTGAAGAGGATTAATATTTATTCCGATCATTCATAAACTTATTTTGGACATGATGAACATATATTTTGATCCTCGCAAACAATTATCTTGAAATGTAAGAATATTTAGTTTAAACACCATGAACAATTATCTGGAACTACATGAACGTTGACATTATATCATCGCGCTATAATTATTTTGTATCGATAAACATTTATTTCGACTGTTTTGAACAATTATCTTAAACTCGATGAACATATATTTTGATCCTCGGGAACAATTTTCTTGAGCCGTATTAACATTTATTTTGAATGTCGTGAACAATTATCTTGAACCGCAAGAGTGCTGCTTCCAATCATTGTGAAATTACCTTGAACTGATGACCACTTAATTTTATCTTCATGAACATTTATTTGAACCACGTGAATATTTATATTGAACCTCATGAAATATTTCTTTATTATTGTCATTTGTCACTGCTACGAAAAATTGTCAAAGTCTCTAAATCCGGTTCAGTAACACGGATTTCCAATAAACCCAAGTACCAAATTTTCAAGATGTCAATTTCTAAATTCGTATTTCTTAATCATTTCATGCGGAACACTTTTTTAATCTATATATTTTTAAATGTAAACATTTTTTCAAATCCATGAACAATTTTTTAAAATATATTTTTTCAAATCCGTGACCATTTTTCGAATCCGCGAACAAGTTTTAATATTCTTGAACGTTTTTTATTCGGCAAATATTTTTAAATTCTTAAAAAAAATTCAAAAAACAGTATTAATGAACACTTTCATAATTCTCAAATAACTTAATATTTGTGAATACTTTTTTATTTCTCGAATTTTCACAGTACACAGAAGAAACACATTTGCTGGGAAGAAGAACGGGCAACAAAATACGAGCTAGCTAACCGTCCCTGAGCGAAAAAAAAAGTGAAGAAATCATAGCTTGTTTAATATGGGCCGGCCTGGTAGCGTACGGCACATACGCGCAAGGTACGCGTCCGGCCGCGAGCGAAGCAATGAGCATAGGACCGGCGATCGATGTAGATTGAATACGGGTCATGTTGTGATCAAGGTTCAGGCGCTGGGATACGGAACAAACAGGGTTTTCCCGTCTCTCCTCTCTCAGCCGCCGCCTCCAATTTATCCTCCTTCATAGATTGGTTCCCCCTCCTCCGGTCGGCTTCGCCGGCGTCGGGAGGAGTGGGGAACCCGATCTATGCGTGGAGTTTTAAATAAAAGCATTGTTTTCATTAGATTATGTTAGGATTTTGGTAGCCGTCTTCTTGTTGGTTTTCCCTCAATGGAGATGACATCGTCTGCAATAAGTGATCTTCGGCCTTTCGTTCGGCGACGAGATCGTCTTCCCGGCGTCAATGGTGGTGTTGAACAGTCACAATTTTCTAGGTATGGGTCTTCGGATCTTGATTCGCCAGATCGATTTTGGATCTTTTGTCGTTGTTGCCGCGAGGAGGATTTTTTTTTCGAGAGCACGCAAATTGCGTGCCATATTTTTATAGAAGATAGAGAGTCATATACAAGAGCTGAAATCGGTTGTGAGCAACCTATTCAGCCACCACCCACACACTCCACGGTACACACACAAAAGCCTACTCTCTATCTAACACCTCCCTCTCCTCTCCTGCACCTCTCCTCCTCACCCTTTCCCATATCTTGAAATCATCGTGGATGCGGTCAATCAGCTGTGCCTCACTGCATCTGTCTCTGTTGTTGCCAAACACTCGAGCGTTCCTCTGTTTCCATATCATCCAAGCTGTCAGAATGGTGAGTGTATCGAATCGCCTCCGGTCCTTCTTGGCGACTTGTACCCTGGTACTACTCCACCAACGCTCCCATGTAGTCTCCCCCTGTGGTTCCAGCAAACGCAATCTCGCCCTCCTTAGACACCCAAACCAAACCTGTTTGGCGTAGCTACACTGCACTAGAATATGATCTAGCCGATCCTCCTCCTGCAGACAAACCGCGCAAGCATCTGTCGACGTCTGAAGTCCATGTCGCTGTCTCCTATCCGACGTCCAGAGCCTATAGTTCAGAGCTAGCCAGGCGAAAATTTTACACTTGAGGGGCGCATGAGATCGCCAGATTGGCTCTGCCATGCCAAACTTCACCTGTCCCAGGCAGAGCAGGTTATAAGTGTCTCTGGCAGAATACCTCCCCGACTTCGCTCCTTTCCATAGAAAATTGTCCGGCCTTGTCTCATCCAAATTGATCCCCCTGATAGCAACCCATAGTCGGACACATTGCACGCTTCCACCCTCTGGCCAAACACCTTGACAGTCTAGAATCCATGCATTATTCCTACATGCTTCCTCCACCGTTCTCCTGTTACGAACTCTAGTGGGAACCAATGTGACCAAAAGTGGAGCAATTTCAGCAACCGTGCGACCCCAGATCCATCTGTCCAACCAGAACATCACCCTCGCGCCACTTCCAATCTCAATTGCAGCAAGGCTACTGAAAAGATCCCTGGCCTCCCTGTCTCCGGCCATTGTGTTATCACCAGAATTTGACCAAGTCAGAGGTGGGCCGCGATCGAAGATGGGTGTGAAGGAATATATATATAGAAGAAGTATGTGGATCGGCCTTTTTACCAAGTTGGGCTTAATTGCCCGTGTATCTGTAACATATTAGGTCGTGTTTTAGTTTAGAGATAGAATCTTACTCGTGCACGGTTTAGTGCACGCCCTCATTAGGAAGTCCCCTGGACTATAAATATGTACCTAGGGTTTATGGAATAAACAACAACACAACGTTCACCCCAAAACAAACCAATCTCGGCGCATCGCCAACTCCTTCGTCTCGAGGGTTTCAATCGGTAAGCGACATGCTGCCTAGATCGCATCTTGCGATCTAGGCAGCACAAGCTCCATGTTGTTCATGCGTTGCCCGTACTCGAAGCGTCTTTGATGGCGGGCAACGTAGTTATCATAGATGTGTTAGGGTTAGCATTGTTCTTCGTATAAACATGCTTACGTAGTGCAACCCTTGCATATCTAGCCGTCCTCATGCCTATCTCGGGCATGGGGGCGGCACCTCGCTTGTTCATCGTTTAGTAGATCTGATCCGTTACGATTGCTCCTTGCTCGCAAGGATTAGTTTAATATCTGCAATAGTTAGGCCCTACAAAGGGGGGGAAGATCCAGTGGCACGCAGGGTGGCGTTCGCAAGTCCTAAACAGGATGTTCCGTGGATCAACTACATTGTTGGTTCTTTGGCCTTGTTTAGGATCGGCTTATGAGCACCGTGCGTGGCCGCGAGGCCCAACCTGGAGTAGGATGATCCGATTATGCGGTGAAAACCCTAAATCGTCGTAGATCTCATTAGCTTTATCTTGATCAAGCGGGATCACCAAGTATTCGTGCACCCCGCACGGATCATGGGTGGATCGGCTCTTTGAGCCGATTCACGGGATAACCCGAGAGCCGATCGAGGCTCGTATTTAACGTTTACGTGTATGCCATGCAGGAACTAAGCGAGGCATCCCCCATCACCTTCCCGACCAGGTATAGGTCGGTGGCACGCCCTTGCACTTCGCATCGCCGCGTGTGACCAGAAGAGCATTGCGGGCCGTCGCTCGGAGGGGTCTCAGCCAGCCGCAGCTCTAGACTCTTCCCGGCTCTACTAGTGCTGACTGTCGCTGCCCGACGGTGGGTTTTGGCGGTCAACACATTCTGGCACGCCCGGTGGGACCATCATATCAACCACATCGCCATCTGCATCTGAGATGGCAACGGACGGCACGCCGGTCACCTACGAGGAGCTGCCTGCTGAGCTCAAGAAGAAACATGACGAGATCAAGGCCACCCTCGAAGCCGACCTCATCGGCTCTTTTCAGAGAACCCGTACCCATGGCATCAGATGGAAGGGATTCTCACCACAAGGTGCACTCGATGGGATAGATCTCTCTGCCCCGTCGGAGGAACGCACCATGGCCCTGCGGCAGGGAGATTAACTACTTGGTGGCTCACTCGCTACACCGCCACTCTGAAAACTTGGTCAACGTGTTGGAGCGTCTCGCTCTGCGCGTGATCCAGGAGATCATGAGCCACCAGTACTCGCCGTCCGGACCAGCTCTCGGGACGCACCAAGGAGAGTTGCCACTCCAGTCCCGTCCACCGCTGCCATATGCGTTGGCAGCACCAGCTGAAGTGCCGGCTACACCGGCATTCGTCGTCTACAAGATTGGCGGTGACCCTAATGACTACCAGTTCTTGGTTGAGGCGCCTAAGGAGATCCCTCAAGGATACGCGTGCACGTATGTGCCAGATTGTGGCAACTGGGCACTCTCAAACCAGGCCACAACGTCAGGGACTCCGGCGCAAACAGGAGGAACGTCAGCGACAGAGCTTGAGAAGCAGACGTGGCTAGCTAAGTACGCCACCCCGACGAAACTCCCGAGTCCAGCTCCTGCAGTTGGCTCAGAGCTGGAAAAGCAAACATGGCTGGCTAAGTACGCCACCCCGGCGAATCTTCAGAGCGCATCTCCTGCAGCCAGCACGGCGGATCAGATCAGTACCATACCGAGAGACCGGTTCGGCATTATGCCGAAAAGGAGGGCAATCGGCTATTCCAAGCCGTACCCCGATGAGTACGAGATGATCCCGCTGCCACCTAAATATCGGCTCCCGATTTCTCCAAATTCGGTGGGTCGAGATGGCTCCAGCTCCATCGAGCACATCGGCCGATATTTGGCGCAACTAGGACCGGCTTCGGTGTCGGATCAGCTACGCGTGAGGCTCTTTTCACAGTCCCTCACGGGATCGGCTTTTGGATGGTATACCTCTTTGCCAGCAAACTCCATCCAGTCTTGGAAGCAATTGGAAGAACAGTTCCATATGCAATATCATTCAGAAGCTTCCGATTCTAGCATTGCCGATCTAGCACAACTACGTCAGAAGCGCGGAGAAACGGTGACGGAGTACATCCAGCGCTTCGAGGAACCTTAGGAACCGATGTTATTCGGTTCGTATAACTGAAAAGGAAGCGATCGAGTTGGCGATAGCTGGCCTTGCAACACAGCTCAAGGACATGGCCTCCCAAGCGGATTATCCTCGCTCGGCGCACATGGTTCGAAACTATCAGCATATGAACAGCGCCACCCGGACCTGTACCAAGACAAGTTCAAGCGTGCAGTAGTCATGGTCGATACGGAGGAAATTGAAGTGCCTGCGGGAGACCAAGAAGTGGCAGTGGCTGAGTGGACTCGGGGAGGAACCCCCGTGTCCTGCAAGTGGGTAAAGCCACCAGGGCCGCCCAGGGGATTTGATTTTGACGTGACCAAGACTGAACAGATCTTCGACCTCCTGCTCAAGGAGAAACAGTTGACGATTCCTGAAGGTCTCAAGTTCCCCACGGCGCAAGAGCTAAACGGAAAGCCGTCTTGTAAATTCCACAATTCGCTTTCCCATGCCACCAACGACTGCAGGGTGTGGCGTCAACACATCCAAGCGGCGATAGAAAAGGGGCGTTTGATTTTCAACCAGTACGCCATGAAGGTAGACACCCAGCCCTTCCCCGCCGTTAACATGGTAGAAGCCATTCACCCCGAGGGCTGCCAGCCAGGTCCCACGTTCAGCATCAACATGGTAGGACCTGGGAACCACTCTGGCAAAGATGGAGATGAGGGCAGCTGCTCTCATAGCAAGGATACCAGAGGAGGCCGCTCCACGCGATCGGCTCCATCATGATGGCAAGCGCTACGTCACAGAGGGAGAAGTGAAGAATATAAGATATCAACGACCTCTCTCTGACCACCTCCTCAACAAATATGTGAGTCAATATGACCAACGCCGACGGTCCAACTATGATGATGAAGGAGATCGATTGGCTAGAGAAGCCAGAAGACATCGTCGGCAGGATCGCGATGAGGAGGAGCACGTGCGCCGTGCCACGGAAGCATCAAGGGAGCAAGATGACAACGCCAGGCATTGGGACTGCCCCTTCTTCAGACACTGCTGGGATTCGAGGAATGAGCCGATTGCCCACAATCGGCAATTGCCCAGAATGCAATCAGAAAAAGAAGGGGGCAACCAACGTGTCCGTGTTCGAGCGCCTAGGGCCTCTCCCTCCACAAAGCAAACGCGCTGAGTCACCTCGTTGGGCAGATCTTGAGGATTCAGAAGACGAGGTAGAATTGGAAGAAGATAGGTGCCACCGGCCAAGGTGGTGCCCTGACGGACTCAGCCGTTCCCAAAAGCGCAGGGTTCAGCGATTGCGCGGCCTAGAGGAAGCCGAGAGGTTGTACCTGCATACGCTAAGGAAGGCACGGCCTGATCTGGCTGCAAAGGTCCAGCGAACCCTGGATGAAGAGGGTCGTCCACAGAAAATGGAATGGCGCCTTAAACAGAGGAAAGCCGATGATGAGACATCGGCTGGCACAAACATGGTACTCGTCTTGCCGACAGAGCGTAGCGCTCCACGACTCTACGGAGCACTCAAGGTGGACGACGACAAGCGCATCAAGTCGGAAGTCGGGTTGGTTTTATCCAGCCTGACCAAGTAGCAAGATCAAACCAATGAGCAAACCAGGAGAGGCTGATCCTTGTGATCGGCCCCAAAAAACTTATGAAGGGAACTTACAAAACCTTCAACGAGCAAGCAGCGTGGAGGCCGATTCCAGCGATCGGCCAAAATTATCCTCACCCACCATTCTGCCTAGGTTCAACGTGTTATCCACCAGAGCCGATACCATCAATTCTCTTGACAGAATCGGCTCGGGGGGCACCCAGGTATATGAAAATACGAGGGTATGCAACGGAAGCATCTCATCTTCTGGTGATGGGTATTGGAATATGGGGGGCCGATGCACAGGTCGGCCGTAAAAAAAAAAAAATCGAAGATTTTCGAGCACAGCCGATGCAGCAGGCATCGACTTAAGGATATGACAGCCGATGCGCAGCCATCGACTTTAGTGGAATTGTGCGATGATTATCAAGCCTTCACCAAATCCAGGATTTCCAATCTGTGGGGCTAGTGCAGCTGAAACGGAAGATTATCGGCTGTCGGAGGAAGAAAGAGGAACGGCTGTGGCACATTCTCTCTGACATTTTCGCCTCGAGTAAGACTCGGGGGGCAACAAGCCTGGAAGATGCCCTGTTTTGAAGAGCCGATTAGGGTCACCTCGGTTGCGGCTGCGTTATGGTCGTCTCAGGGAGGAACTGGGGAGGAAAAGCCGTCGTCTAGTACAGGGCTTGGACTGTGCTGTTGCTGCAAGAAAAGGAAAGAAGTCCGACGCATTGCTATCGGTCTTAGCATGACAAACGGGAGGAATGAAATTGGAGCGATTTAAAGATAAATGGAAAGAACAATTTCATCAATTCCAAGGAGCAGCTTTACAAGAAAGGGCCGATGGCTCTCAAAAGAGGGATCTGGTGCCGAGTGCACTGCTACTACTAGTCCTATACTACTAGTCGTCACTGTCCTCGTCATCGCCGCCGTCGACGTCGTCGGCGCTGCTCCCAGGGAGCTCCTCGTCGCTGCTGCCCCAGCCCTTGGCCGGAGCCTCTTCCTCCCCGTCATCATCATCATCCTCGCTGTCCGCCCAGGAGCGAAAGCGCTTGGTCGGCGGATACCCGATGGAGGAGGAGGAGTCATCCTCCTCCTCTTCCTTTTCGTCATCATCTTCGTCCTCGCTGTCCGCCCATATGCGGAGGCGCTTCTTCGGTGGGAGCTGGACAGAAGGGGAGGCCTTGGCCTTTGCTGCTTCTCCTTCTTTCTCCTCTTTGTCAGAGGAGGAGGGATTCACTGCGGGGTGGAGGCTGTCCTCGTTCTTCTTCTTCGGCGAAGGTTGGGGGAAGAGTTTTGAGAAGGAAGATGAAGAGGAAGACATTGCTACAGGAGGAGAGGGTTTTTTGGTGCCGATAGCTGGGATGGAATAGAGGATAGAGAGAGCTAACCAGTCGGCACGGTTAAGTAATGAGGAATCTGGTGAAGGTTTAATGCTAATACAGCTTCCGAGGGATCGATGCTAAAGCTGTCAGAATTTTTAGAGAAGCTGAGAAGACAGGGCATAATGATGACGGATGCTGTAACGGTTCGCGCTCTGCCACGACATGACCCTTCGAAGGGAAAGCATAATGATTTTGGAAATGTTATTTCCAAAACCAGGGGGGCATGTGTTATCACCAGAATTTGACCAAGTCAGAGGTGGGCCGCGATCGAAGATGGGTGTGAAGGAATATATATATAGAAGAAGTATGTGGATCGGCCTTTTTACCAAGTTGGGCTTAATTGCCCGTGTATCTGTAACATATTAGGTCGTGTTTTAGTTTAGAGATAGAATCTTACTCGTGCACGGTTTAGTGCACGCCCTCATTAGGAAGTCCCCTGGACTATAAATATGTACCTAGGGTTTATGGAATAAACAACAACACAACGTTCACCCCAAAACAAACCAATCTCGGCGCATCGCCAACTCCTTCGTCTCGAGGGTTTCAATCAGGTAAGCGACATGTCTGCCTAGATCGCATCTTGCGATCTAGGCAGCACAAGCTCCACGTTGTTCATGCGTTGCCCGTACGGAAGCGTCTTTGAGGGCGGGCAACGTAGTTATCATAGATGTGTTAGGGTTAGCATTGTTCTTCGTATAAACATGCTTACGTAGTGCAACCCTTGCATATCTAGCCGTCCTCATGCCTATCTCGGGCATGGGGGCGGCACCCTGCTTGTTCATCGTTTAGTAGATCCGATCCGTTACGATTGCTCCTTGCTCGCAAGGATTAGTTTAATATCTCGCAATAGTTAGGCCCTACAAAGGGGGGAAGATCCGAGTGGCACGCAGGGTGGCGTTCGCAAGTCCTAAACAGGATGTTCCGTGGATCAACTACATTGTTGGTTCTTTGGCCTTGTTTAGGATCGGCTTATGAGCACCGTGCGTGGCCGCGAGGCCCAACTCGGAGTAGGATGATCCGATTATGCGGTGAAAACCCTAAATCGTCGTAGATATCATTAGCTTTATCTTGATCAAGCGGGATCACCAAGTATTCGTGCACCCCGCACGGATCATGGGTGGATCGGCTCTTTGAGCCGATTCACGAGATAACTCGAGAGCCGATCGAGGCTCGTATTTAACGTTTACGTGTATGCCATGCGAGGAACTAAGCGAGGCATCCCCCATCACCTTCCCGACCAGGTATAGGTCAGGTGGCACGCCCTTGCACTTCGCATCGCCGCGTGTGACCAGAAGAGCATTGCGGGCCGTCGCTCGGAGGGGTCTCAGCCAGCCGCAGCTCTAGACTCTTCCCGGCTCTACTAGTGCTGACTGTCGCTGCCCGACGGTGGGTTTTGGCGGTCAACACATTGGTAACCCTTGCCAAGGTCGCAAAGGATCGGTACGCCTCAGCCATTCCCATCTAACTCTTAAGGCCAGGCCTTGTAACTCCAGGTTTTTCACCCCCAAACCCCCAAACTTTGTTGGCTTGCAGATCTTATCCCAAGCCACCAGACATTGTCCACCATTCACCTTTTTCTTCCCAACCCAAAAGAAGGCCCTCAACCCACTGGCGATCTCCTGAAGTAGCCAGGCCGGTGCCTCTGCAACCAGCATCTGATGGGTTGGTCTTGCGGTGATCACCGACTTTATCAGTATCAGTCTCCCAGCCCTCTGAATTAGGCCCCTCTGCCACGCCGGTGTCACGTTCAGAACTGAATCTAGCAAAGGCTGCCACTCCTGCTTGGTCAACGGACGCAACGCCAGCTGCAAGCCTAAGTATCTGATCGGAAAATCCGCTAGCTGGCAATGCAGGATGTCCCTGACTCGCTCCCTGTCCTGCTCCGAGCCCCTGATGATAGTAGCCGTGGTTTTCCTGTAGTTTATCTCCAATCCTGTCCCTCTGCCGAACACCTCCAAGATATAACGTGTTGCAAGCAATTCCCGCTCCTCCGCTTTGACAAACAGGACCACGTCGTCTGCGTATATGGACACTCTTTGTAGCGGCGAGATACCTGCCAAGCTTGTGAGCAGGCTGTTCGTCCACCGCTTTCTCGACCATCGGGGTTAGCACTTCCATACCAATTACATAGAGCATTGGCGAAGTCGGATCTCCTTGACGCGGTCCCCGCACATGTCCGATGCGATCCCCCGGCATGCCATTGACCGTAATTCCGGTGGTAGCCAGTGTAGAGTAAGAGCCCAATCCACTTACGGAACAGAATTCCAAAGCCCAAATGCCGCGAGCACCTCCAACAGGAATCCCCACGACACGGAATCGAACGCCCTGGCAATGTCCAATTTCAGCAGAACCCCTGTCTTCCTTCTTTGGTTAATTCTCCTGGCCACCTGCCTCACCAACACGAACTTGTCGTGCAAGCTCCTTCCCTTCACAAAAGCTGACTGATTCATGCTCACTAGTTCAGGCAACCTTCTCCTTAGACGATTCGCTACTATCTTGGAAAACAGTTTAGAGAAACTGTGCACCAAGCTGATCGGACGGTAGTCGCCGATCACCTCCGCCTCCTTCTTCTTAGGGATCAAGGTAATAAGCGCACGGTTCAGTTTATCGAAACCCCTGCCGTCCCCAACTGCCAACTTCAGCAAAGCCGCCATGATATCCTGCTTAATCACCGGCCATGCCCTCTGATAAAACGCACCCGTGAACCCGTCCGGCCCCGGTGCTCTATCCGAGGGTAACTCTTTAATCACATTCCACACCTCCTCCTCTGTGAAAATGTCATCCAGCTCCTGTAGATCATGAGATGGCAAACCCAAAGCCTCCAGGTCAATCGCGTGGTCTCTGTTCTGGATCGTGCCCAGTAACCCCGTGTATGCCCTTGTAAATTCATGCACAATCCTATCCTGATCCGTGATCACTTCGTCCTCCACGCGGACTGATGGAATGTAATTCTTGGTGCGACGCCCATTCGCCACCATATGGAACAGCTTTGTATTGGCATCTCCATCCTTCAACCACCTAATGCGAGACCTCTGTCTCGCAATTGTCCTTTCCAGCGATGCTAAGCCTAGCACTGTGAGTTTGAGAGTTTTCCTCAGCCACGCCTCCCCTGGAGATAGACTCCTCCTGTCCTGAGCTGCATCCAGCCTAAAAATAACCGTATGAGCGATAGCAATCTGTAGCTTCACATTCCCAATTTTCTTCTGGCCCCATGTTTGCAAAAAAGGCTGCTGTATTGCGAAACAGCGCGTCGAGGCGTTTGAAAGGATCCGCAATCACAGGGTCACAATTCCATGCCTCCCTCACCGCGTCATCAAACCCATCCAATTTCAGCCAACAAGATTCAAACCTAAACCTCCTCTTGGGCCGAATGGCCGCATTTAGGCCCAGGTGTAGCGGCGCATGATCTGAGACCGATGATGACAGAGCTTGAAGAATCGCATCAGGGTTTAGCAGGTCCCAGTCAACCGATACCAGCGCTCTATCAATCCTAGACATCGTAGGATTCTCCCTCTCATTGCTCCAGGTAAACATGCGCCCGTGCAGATATAGATCCTTCAGTTCGTGCTCATGGACGAAGCGCCGAAATCTCGCCATCATCGCTCTATCCAAGTTGGTGTTATTCTTCTCCGAAGCGTTTAATATCATGTTAAAATCACCAATGATCATCCAGGGCCCATGGCTGAGATTCCTCCGCTCCGATAGTTCCTCCAGAAAGTCAATTTTTTCCTCCGTGGATTGAGGTCCGTAGACCACAGTTAGCCACCACACCTCATTGGCTCGCGTTTTCACCGACCGAGTAACCGCGTAAGTATCCGGGCTGACGTTCGTCACCTCCCGAACCGACGAATCCCACGCCAACGGGATCCCTCCTCTAGTATCCATCGCGGTAGAAACTCAAAACTGTCAAAAGCCTGCCCAAGGCATTGCAAAACATCAAAAGCGTCGATGACGTCCATTCTCGTTTCCTGGAAACACACCAAATTCACACGAAGCGAAGCTACAAACTCCCTAATGGCACTCCGTTTAGCTGGATCATTCATACCCCGAATGTTCCAGTTAAGCAACTCTATGTTAATATCCATCAACAAAAACAGACTCCACTCCAACGAGGCACAATCACAGAGCTGTGATCGGCCCCGGCACCCTCTCCATATCCGTCAGGTTCCTCGGCAGCGTCTTCCCAAAGATTGCAGCTACCACCCGCAGTTGTTGCTCTCTGATCGGAGAATCGAACATCTGTCGAAAGAGCTTGACATCCTCCTCATCTGCCGCTAGCTCCGCCGGCACGATCCCAAGGGCCTTCAGAAGGACCGATTCTGCAGCTGAGGCCTTCTTCGCCTTAGCCGTGCCGCCTGTCTCCGCTCCAAGATTGGAACGACGAGTCACTCTTTTTGGCGTGAAAGGCTCCGCGGTAGCTCTCAGTTTCGCTGAAGATTCCACCTCTCGCAACAAAGGCGGCGCCAGGGTTTTGATGACGCTGGCACAGAAGGCCTTGATCCTTGCCATCTGATCCATGTTGTAGGCACCAGCGTTTCCCACTGTATCTGCACTCCCAGGAACCGTCGGCACCATGGTCTGCAGGGCGGGGGCGCCCGGAGGACACGCGTCTACCTCCAAATTGCCCTGGAGACCCGTACATGGCCTGGCTACGTGGCTCAACCCCGGCCCGCTCCTCCGGCATCGCCTCATCCTCGTTAGCCCGAAGCGCCCGCCTCGCCTTCCTTGTCTTGTCCTTGAAGCTTCGCGAGATTGCCTGCACCCTCGTTCGCCTGGGCCCCCTCCTGTTCCACCTCCACAGATGTGAGAGGAACCTCAAAGTAGCTTGTCTGTCCCACTTGGCTATACTCCACCTTGTCTTCATCTGGATCTGAAACCGTCTGTTCCTCAGACACCGGGTCCACCTCTGGAAGCGTTAAAGCCATAAAGCGCACTTTGTCCTCAGACGACCCCACCCGATCAGCTCCGGGATCAGTGATGGGAGATTCTCCCGCCATTATCCCCTCCTGTGATTGGCTCGGACCGGTCCTCGCGTCCAGAGGCGGGACAGGATCGGACTGTACCGCAGCTGGCACCTCCTCCTGTATGCACCCCTCGGGATTGACCCCAGCTTTTGCAGGTCTTGTCCCCTCTGCCGCGGCGACCAACCCTTTCGTTTGAATCACCAACGGGCCTGGCCTCTGCATGGCCGGAAGCATCCAGGGACGTGGCTCACGATTGGCCAGCTGTCCCATACTCCTTTGCAGACCGTGGGCCCCTCCCGTACCACCACTCCTCCTGTCCGGCACGCCACGCTGCCATGGCAAGCTACGGGCTAGCCGGACACCTCCGCCGCCGTCGCCGCCGTAGTCCTCCTCCGGCAAACCGCTCTGACCGCTGTCCGAGGGTCTCGGGGCGAACCACAGCTCCTCCGGCCCAACCGGCTCCTCAACTCTCGTGACATGGATGAGCACCTTGTATTTCAGTGCCTTGATCTCCTCCAGCTTGGGCACCGTCTGAGCAGAATCTGGCTCCATAGATACCTCGTCGGAGAACTCTCTTGCCGGTGATGGCGTACGCTCTGGCACCACCACCGGCTCCGGCACCACTAGCGTCCTGGCCACCGGAATCTCCTCCACGTCCGTGGTCCAAGCAGTGAGCCTGAACGACGATAGATCTCTCCTGGAGCGAGTTTCCAGCGAGACCTCCTCGACGGCGCAAGACTTACCCAGCAGATCCTCGACGACCTCACAATCCCAGGCGTGAGGAGGCACCCCTTCAAGCACCAGATTCACCTTGGTGCGCATCGAAACGTGAGATGCCTGCGCTTGCCGGTTCCATGGCCGAAAGAACAGCGTAAACGCTCCATGGTTGATGTAGGGGAGCGCTGCCACCTTGTTCCTATCCTCTGCCTTGGCGAACACCACCAAGAAATCCTCTGGCGCGTAGCCGTGCACCGAGACCTCTGCCTCAAGTACACCAGCCGCCGCCGCCAGCGCCCGAACCACGTCAGCACACGAGACCGCCGGCCTGCCACCGCCGACGTACGCCACCATCGCAAACCGGAGCCTCTGCTCCAGGATGTTCATGGTTTCCGTACGCCGGACGACACAGATCGGGGCCTCGAACTCCTCCTCCTGCAGAGAAACCGCCGGCCTACCTGGGCTTCGGCGATCACCTCCAGCACCGAGCGACGGCCACACCGTCCTCGCCGCCATGTGCGTCGCGGGCGGCGGGGGAGGGGGAACCGCAGCTCCACGCATCCCCATCCCCTCCGGTGCCCGTCCAGGCGACGAAAGGCGGGCCCTTTTTGCCAGCGCCCTCCGCCGCAACTCATCCTCCGACGCCGGACTTCGCGGCTGCCCGCACTCCTTGGCCGCATGGCCCTCTTCTCCACACCGTAGGCACAGCGTGGGGAAGCCACACTCCCACTTCATGTGCCCGGCCCTGTAGCAGTTGAAGCAAACACCCTCCATCTCCGGGGACACCATTTTGCGTTTCCCAGTCACCGCGTCTCGCTTCCGCTCCATGCGAATCCGCCATAGAGCCCCCGAAGACGGCCTCGGCTGCTCCCAGCGGAGGCGATCTTGGGCCCTGACACGGCCAGGCTCCTGCGGCGCGACCCCGACCGCCGATGCCGGCCGCACAGGCTGCGCCACCTCCCCGCTCCCACCGGAGGCCGAGGAGACCCCCATGCCGGAGACATGATCCTGTCCAACAGGGCGAACCGAGGACACCGATTCGAGGCTCGCCTCCCTGCGCCACCACTGAGAGAAGCCCGGCGGCCTGGACGGCGAGGAAGACATGTCGTACCGGCTCGACACCAAGAGAAAAAGGGGGAAGGGGAAGGGGAGGGACGCCGGCGCCAAGGACGGCGGCGGCGGAGGGGGGGAGGAGACGCTCCTGCTCTCACCTACCTACCTGCTGGAGTCTGTGTTTGAGAAGTTTGCCGCGAGGAGGATTATCCTCGCAGTTTTTGTCCCGGCTGCTACGTCCTCGGCAATGGTGATTCGTACTCTCGGCTCTCCATCGACGACGACAAAGCTAGTCGGTTATTATTCCCTGATATACTGGTGTTGGTACTCTTGCCGATGTTGTATGACTGCTCTAATGGTTGCGTGCGTGCACACAGTCTTGGCATTGCGGCTCAAAAAATTATGGGAGAACTTTCGTCGATATCTACAGGTCTATGGTTCGCTATCTTTGGCCGCCTTCAGAAGAGTACAAGATTGTGTTCTGGAAGAAGAAAGAAATTGAAGACCTCGAAGATTTGTTACTATCTTTTAGACTTTATTTTGTTATCATTGAAGTCAGTTCATGTATCTCTACCATGTATTATTTATTGCTATGAATATATGTGGTATTGATTGTTAAAAAAAATACGGGTCATGTTAGTTAGCTGAGAGTTAGCTTAACTCTCAGTTAACTGAGCCCTAGATACACCCTTAAATTTTAGATGACTCAACCACTAAAATCACTCGGTTACACAGAAGAAATTTTAGAACTGAAATTTTTGAGTAATTAACACCCATGGTTCACTTGAAGGAAACTGATCACAAATGCACATGCATTAACCGGTAGTTCAGGGATGGACGTTATTGGTTCTTTTTCTTAATTTCTAGGTGAGAACACTGAACCATTTTCTTAGCGGTGGCAAACGTTGTAGTATTCCCTATTGATGCAGGGGTAGAATTGGAAATAAAAATGGTAAACCAACCACCAAATCCCATTTTAATAGTACTAGTACAAATGCCCGTGCGTTGCCACGGGTATTTAAGTTTTATTTCTCAATGCACATATATAATTCAAATTTCTTGAAATGTATGATTTTTTTTGAATCGGTGAACCTATTTTGGAAATAGAATATTTTTGTAAAATAATGAATTTTTTTTGAATGTCCATGAACAATTGTTGGACAATATGACCATTTTTTTGCACGATTTATTTTTGTTACAAACAAGCAACTTTTAGCACGCTACCTTTTTTATTTTCTATTATTTAAGAAATAGTGAAATATTAAAATTTTGAGATTCACTATGATGGTTATTGAAAGCAATTTTTTTTAAATTTATTTCTTTTAGACAACAAACGTAATGTATCAACTTAAACCACGTCGGAAATCGAAGGCAGGAGGGCCCACCATCGTGGCAAATCAGAAGCGAAGGCAACCATCCCCTGCGGCCACCCTCCACCGTGTGATTCCTCTAACTCCCCGCCAGCGTTGTTACCCTATTTGATGGCGGCGTCCGCACTTGATGAATCTATGTACGCAATTTTTTCCTGTCTTGAGTTTTATGCTTGCGATTTTCGTTATTTAAACCTCGCTGCGTCGCATCTATAGTTCATTCGTTCACATGCTAGAGTCCAACGCCATCGATGTCGAGACATCTCGGCTGCCCCCTTCGATGATGAGTGCTAACCAGAGGCAAAAGAGGAGAGATATAGGTAGAAGAGGTGGAGTAGGGAGGCCTCGGCTGCTACGTACAGCCTTTCAATTGTGAATATCTAACAAATTTTAAAATAACTTCACAACTGGAAACTATGTTTCCTCTATTTCCTTATTTTAAGCATAGCATAACAGTTGACCCATCAACTCATTACAAACTCCTAACTTGATATACGTATGAAAGGATCTAGATATAATGCAACATTGTACACACTTCAAAATGCATCTAGATGTAAAATGATACATGTCGTATTTCTTCTCCTTCACAATTTTATTTTTCTTTCAATCGTACTTAACTATGGATTGAACTAACACACAAAAAAGGAATAACCAAACACAAGTTACTCTTAAATAAGTTTTTGCACAAATATCCCTCCAAGCAACCCTCAATTTTGTGGAGACCAACACAAATAACTTACATTATATTAGGCAAAGCAACTTGCCATCAGGTCATTTACAAAAACATAAGATCTTCCAAAGCATATTAGATCAGTCTTGTGAGACATCATTTTAACACAGAAGGTGGGGCCAGGTGGAGTCCCATGCCACTGATGTTCAACCACCAGATACACCAGAAATTGACATGTCCCAGACCTGGCGGGTTACCCCATCCTCTATGGTATAATCAGAAGGCGCCATCTCCTTCCGGAGGAGCCACCCACCCTCAAGCACCACCACCACCATGCCTTAGTCCGGCCGCCGCCACCAATCACCGCGTTGTCTTCCTTACACCCTCTCCGGTTTCCCAGGTCCGTCCTCTGCCTTCCTACTGAACATGCGGAGCACCCCTTTTCTTGTTCATGTAACAAAATAAAAACCAATTGATGCATCATGAATAATCAATAGATTTTATAGGTGAAGGTGCAAACAGAGTGGTACATACTACATACACTTGTTCTCTCCCTGAAAAAATTCATCATGGAGAGATTATATGTCATGTTCTCCAGCTCCACATAAACAGTGCAACATCAAGAAATTCAAGCTCATCCATCAATTCTCATCCAACTCCAGCTTGTCTTCCTGATATGATGCCCTACCTGGAAGTGATAGATACATCAATATAAGCAGCAAGGAAGCAGCTTATAAAGAATGCAGCAGAGATAACTATATGCCTCTATCATAAACATGATGTAGCATCCTTCATTCTCTTAAGTTTCCATAAGCTGGTTTTGGGCCAAATGAGAAGTGACTGGGCTAAAAGTAACTTGGTGTATTAAAAGTGGGACTAAAACTTGTTGTCATCCTGTCACACCCCCTGTTTGTATTGGCATGGGACATCATAAGTGCAGTTAACTAAGAGCTTTTTTATACAACATGTTATGTATCCTGCTTGGATCTTGTAACAAGTCATCATTATCACATTAGTCATGCTTATAGAGTGGTTATACTTACTAAGCATAAGAACACAATTTTTGATTTAAAAATCAGAAGTGAATCTCAATTACAGAGAGAAGAATATACTCCATGAATACACTGCATTCTCACCTTGTGACTTGGACACTCTGTAAACTGGCTAACATGATAATTTGACGTATGGCCCATTCTAAATCCAATTGTAGTTAAGAGTAGACGATAAAGAAGTTAGAGATCCTATTTTTAGACACATCTTAACAGGGGCTGCATAAACTATATTTGAATTTAATGAGGTGGTAATGGCCATGGTAGATCTTCAAACAAGGTATGTAGAACAGCTTACACTCGAGAGTAATAAGATAAAACTTTGTTTAATTGAAATGTAATTTGATAAACAAAGCCATATAATTAACTTGCATGGTAAAAACTCAAAACTCACCTCTTTTTGTTCAAATATCTTGCAATCATAGCACCATGAGGGCATCAAACTTCAAATAGAAGCATTCTGCAGAAGTACAATGAGTAGTATATTGTGTTCACCCAAGAAAATAAATATAATTTGAAACAAATAGAAGAAAAACTGTAACAATGATCAGGTTCTATATTCTTGTAGTGTATTTCTTTCTCCTCTAATATAATGGGGCAGCTATAGTGCTCCTGCATGCATTCGACAAAAGTAGTATGTCAGTCTTTTGACTCTCCATCTGTAGGAATTGCGTGTATGAGTTATTCCTATGCACCCTGATCCGTAGATAATTTCTATTGTTCTGTTGGAAAATGTATATGGTGCAAAGAAACCATGTGGGATTGTAGGTTAGACACGTCCTCATAAACCTTCAATTCTATTTTTCATGTCGATTCGGATCGTGAATAAAAGGGTCTACATGACAAAGTAGCAATATAAACCTCCAAACAGGCCATAAAACAACAGAAATTTGCCCTAAATAAATCTAAAAAATGCCGCAACATGCAAACCAATGGGAATCCCCTCACTTGTAAGCACTACTATGTGTTCTTGCTACGTCATCTCCTTACTGCTGCAGTGATAGCCCACTAATACACTCCTTGATCTGCACCAACAAATCAAAGAACTCGATCCCAGATTCAGTCATATAAAACTCTAGGATCCCAAAGTAAACGAATGCCCGACTATTATTTGCCAGCGTCAAGGCGTCCTCCCCCAAGCCTCTTCGCCCCTCCTGGGTGCACACGATTTCCGGAGGTTCCACCTGGTCAGGGGCATGGTTCAGATTTGTCAAATCGAGCGTGATGTTCCAAAATGATCCCAGGCTTATGTTGTTTGTTAAGAAGCAACTGCTTTCAATATTGATAACCTTGATTACACATATGTTGTAGCTCTTCATAAGGATATGCTATAGGTCACATTGAACTATATTGAAATGATTCAATACACCAAAGCTTCTAATAACATTCAAGTTATAGCCTGACAATAAAGGGAAGGTCCCATGTCAATGACGCTTTGTTTGTGATCATGATACAAATTATAGAAGTACTTGGGTGGTTAGAACTTAATTGGAATCTGTAGCTAGTTTGAAGGGTGGGCTTTTCCGATTTTGTTGGTGCTCAACTAATTGTAGAGGATTGGAGAACCTGAGTTGTATTTGAACTAATTTAGTCCAAGTCTGTGAAAGAGAAAGAAACCATGCTAACCAATTATGTCTACTCGGTGAACATCAAATTACTTTGAAACATCATTGAATTATTCATACCAATGAGAGTAAAGTGGAGTTTGGCATCTACAGTAAGGAATCTGTACACACCTGCAATTGACCTGCTCAGCTGTTCACCTTATATAACTGACCACACCCAAGTCAATTTAATTTATCTGCCCGACTACAATGGACACTGAACCAAATGGAATAATATAACCTAGGATGGGCTTGGGTCCTCGTGTAGGAGCTGGCGACGCTTCTGGTTTGCTCGTTTGGAGGTGTTGACGTACATCGTGCTCACCTAATAACCAATTGTCTTCTGGTGAAAAGATAATATAATTAGCCTGAATTATGGAAGTATGTCAGCAAAATGGTAACATGTCCGAAGATAACTGAAAATTAAGCTGCAGTACTTCATTTTACCCACAACATCCAAGAAGTAGCCAGTAGATGCACTTCTTCTGATGAATCTAATATAGTAATATGTGTTCTCAAAACCGTATCTTATGTAAATGAATCAATAGTTTAGCGGTTCAGTCTTCCATTTTCATGAGACGACAATTTTTAGAGGTTACCTATTGTCTGCTTCTTCTCGATGTGGCTATCTTACAAAATACTTTAGTGTATAGTAATTACAACCTAACACCTTTGCTCATATCATAAGTAGACGTAGCATGGCAAGCATGTATGGTATAGCATCTATAAAGAATTTCTTTAGTCACCAACACTTATTTTGCACAGGCATATAGAACACTTTGAATAGCACTAAAATCGTAATCATAAATTCCCATGATTATGAATACCCCTCATAAATTCTGAGGCTCTGTTTTATAGGAGATGAGGAATTCAAACTTTCAACAGAGATATGAAGAGATCAGCAGAGACATACCATTGGAAACCAATGTAGTGTGAAACCATGGGCATGTTCTGTTTGTTACCACTATCGGGATATGAACTCCGCCAGCTAGAGGGATCAAGGTTCAATGTAAGCATGCTCAAATGGCTACATCCCACACGCTGCCATAACATGGAGTACTATGAACATGGCCACTGCCATATATGAACGCCATCATGCTAGCCTCATGGACCGGTCAGATGGTCCACGGTCGGTAGAAATAGTGATAGATAAAACTATATAGTATAGCCTAGAGTATTCGGAAGAGAATAGTACCATGCAGGTCGGCAGGGCGGCGGTCCTTGCCCCAGCTTCTGGTGGTGGTTGTCTGATGCCCTCAACGTGGTAGCACCAGCAGAGACGTTCGCGGATGATCTAGGCCGTCTCGATCTGGATCCACTTCTCCCGCACCAGGTTCTCCCTATACCTTGCGCAAAATTTCATGAATGAAGTACCACAAGGGCAAGCCATAACCTCAATTACACAATGAAAACAATCAGTGACTGAAGTGGTATTTAAATTCCCATATACTCCTTGATTCGCGAATTTTCTTTATCGAAATAATGAATTTTCTTTATGCAACCAGAATTTGCATATACAGATAAGTTGCTGAAAATAGCATGTTTGCTAATATATATAATGCTAACGGAATTTGTATGCGGCCTTAGAAAGTAAGGACCAATCTGTTCATCCTTTCCATCTGTAAATTTATTTACATTGTGAACTCTACTATAATGATCCATGAGAGCATGTTGTTACACACGGAACTACAAAGAACTTATAGTTTCAACAGTGTATGGCATTGTCTGTCATCATGTCATCACTGCTACAAGTTGGACGAGCTGTTGGGTGTTTGCAGTATCTATCATTTCAACAAATTTATGCATGTAAACTCCCTCTACACACAGTCTATATGTACGATAAAACACCAGTAGATATCAAACCAAGACAAAGAATTAAGTCACTGCTACAATTGCATACAGAAATATCCTAAATTGGAATAGAATGGGAAGGAAGTTATGCTGATGTTCTCACTGAAAGTGATGGAATTCAGGAACCATATCACTCCATATCGTTGTCTTCCTATGCGCAGGACGAAATTACGTTTTGTTTCTCTTCCACTACATAATATTTGTCAAGTTCCTGCCGGAGCTTGAGGTACATGTTCATTAGACCATCAAGAGAGTCATCCCTTTGCAAATCCAGACCAGAATTGTTTTGAAGAGAGGAGAGAGCGAGAGTGAGGCTGAGGTGAGATGTCCTCCACGGACCGCCGCCACCGCCTGCCACTCCGGCAGCGGCGCCCATCACCCAATCTCGCCGGCGGCCACTCCGACCGCGGCGACTGCCCCTCCTTCCTCCCCACCCCCTTCCCTTCCCTTCCCCTATGTCTGCTCCTGCTGGAGATGGCTCCAGCCCTTCGTGCCGGTGGTGGTTCTTGGATCTGCAGTGAGCTCGTTCCCATCAGTGCAGCGGACGAGGAAGGCATCGACATGGGGATTTTAAACGAGATGGAAGGGGACGAGGAAACTAACCAGAAGAAATACAACCGCCAGGCCATCGCCGTCACCGGAGGGGAAAGGAGGTTCTAGGCACGGTGGAACTCGGGGATGAGGACGACCCCCGATCTTAGTCGAAAGCGGAGTGCAGGGGTGCTTGGAGGCGTTGAGGTGACCGTCACCGGAGGAAGGCAGAGGGGCCGCTCTCAGGCTGGGCGGAGGAGATCGGGAGGTGTTGCGCCGTCGCCTCTCGGTCGCGTGTGCGCTCGAGGATTTCCTCCCAAAGAAGCACTTAATGGTGCTTGTGCGTTGATTTGCCTGTAATTAATGTTAATTGATTGAAACGCTGGAGAAAGACCATTGATTTGCTGGACGAGAAAACCAGGGGAGGGACGAGCCTGATGTAGCGTCGGACGGGCGGGATGCGCGACGAAAAGCCCAACGACGACGAAAGGGTAAGTCGTAGTGGCAGAATAGGGAACATCTTCCTCTCCTTTTTAAGTAGTGTAGATAGCAAAAATAATGTGTACAAATTACGGGCACCTACACATTATACGCAAAAGGAAACCTACACATCATCAAATGTAGACGCACATAGTATAACATAAACGCAGATCCAATCTAGAGCATAAGTGTCAGGTATACTAGCAATAATTATAATCAATGTGTCACTTCCGTGTGGAGGTAGAGAGGACACAACAAGGGGTGGCTACATGGGCGTGCGCCGAGCGCCAGCAAATCGAGGGAAGATCTATGGCAGGCCCGGGCCCACAGGAGTGGGCCCGTGCGGCCGCACAGGGCCCCAAACTTTTGGGGGGCCAAAATTTCTTATTTTATATTATATATTCTGTACATCGAAGTAAAAGCTAAATTATTTCAGCCCGACTGGTAAATGCTCCATAAGAGCGTTCGCTTGGCTACATGTAAGTGTTGGTGGAAGGATCGAATCTTGCTGGCCGCGTCTTGCATTTTTTCCTCTCCGTTTTCCTTGCTCTGGCCGCGTCTAGTTTTCTTCCCTCCGATTTTACCTATTTTGACTGATGGCTAAGACGTGCTACGAAATAAATTTCTTGTTCTAAATCTTAAACATGCCAAGATTTCTCAGGTTCAAATTAAATAAAAATAGCACTACGTTTTTAATTCATAGATTGTTAGGTAATTTAATATAGCGTTATTGTATTTCTCTCATGGGATAATTCTTATGATATGCACTACGTATTGGGATAGCTTTGCATGTAAGTCTTTTGAGTTTCAAAAAGTATTTTGCTAGTTTTAAAACTTAAATAGGAAACCGTTACGGTTAGGCTATCAGTCCGATCGGGTTTTAAGCTATACAATATGTTTCCTCTTAAAATAAAATTAAGCTAATTCTATCATAAATTTAGAATCTACATGCGCATGTAGTTCTCATAAATGTCCATCTAAGGCATATATAAATTATAATTATTCATTAGTTATATTTTAATGAAATAGGGGCCATTTAAAATGTCACATGGGGCCTCAAATTTTGCCCGCCCGGCCCTGATCTATGGAGTGGAGGGTTGATGAGCGGGACATGAATCACTGATGGGAGGACGGTGATGACCTAGACATAGCTGACGGAGTGGCATCACGCTCCTGCATACTAACACATGACGATGATTTTCTAAACTACTCATTAAGAACAAGACATCTTAATGGAAAAGGTGTAAAAAAGGATAAATGTGTACAAAAGGTACAGTCTTCAAACTTTTTCGGAAGTGTCTTTTCTTGCTACATGCAACATAGACACGGGTATATTTGCACACTATCAGTTGAGATGTGACCTCCCATTATGGATATATTCTACGGTGATTACACAGATGAGTTTGATCCCTCGTGGCTAGGAGTACAACCATCTACACCAGCAAAGTAGTCTCTATTTCGCGCTTCTCTTTCTTGGAACTTTGGTAGCTTGAATAATTGTAGTCGCAGGCAGTTTTGGTCTTATCATGGATAGAACCGCATCGATTGGTCGAATGCCTTGGAGTTTGAGCTCATGAGCGTCTTTATCCATGTACTTGATCTCTAGCAACTTCAACTCTGGTGGCATATCCAAAATATTGGAGGATAATGGCTTCAACACTGACTTGCCTAATATCACCCCGTTCGAAAACTTTGGGCATTGCACATATTTAAACAAGTCAGCAGAGAGCGAGTAGACATAGAGATTATTGCGTGTATGATACTATATAAGGGTAATATAAGGTAGATTAAATGACTAAAGTTGAATATACCTTGCAATTGTTCAGAGTAATCATCTCAAGGACAGGGGTATTGTGTAGAAAACACCGCAACACCTGGATCTTGTCACCTTCCTGACAATTGTCAAGTGTCAAGGTTCGCAGGTTGCCAAACAGCGGTAACCTATGTCGCTCCTCTTCTAGTATCCAGTGCAGCATAGGACATATGATGAATTTGTCGCTGTGCATCGCACCCCACATATGCTTCGCCTCAAGAAGCCCATCCGTATGTGGCACAGGAAATATAACATCTTTCTCGCCTACCAGCTGTATTTCAAATCAAACATAAGTATATATATATATTATCTCGATTTACTTATGCTACAATATAAGTGAATGAATCGTACAAGTATTTAGTTGGTCACACTGAGAGTAATTAGAAAAAGTACGCACCAGTTTTGGAAAGCCTATCAGCTTCAAGCTTCTCACGGTGGAACCGCGTAGAGAGCCTAGAAGCTTCCTTAGATCTGTTAGGATGGACATGTTCGGTTTAGAACCGAGTTTCCAGTGGCGTGGCTTCCAATGAGGCTTCTTCACGAGGCGTATCGATGCTTCGACCAGAGACGGCGCCTCAGCCACGATGAAACCGGCGTGGTTGTAAAACAGGATGGTAAAATGCAGGGAGGCGAGGCGAGGGGCGGCTATGGTTAAGCTGTTGCCGGTCTTCTGGCAGCAGTCGATTGTAAGGTTCCTAAGCGTGCCAGACATGATCTGTGATAGCGCGCCGAGGTCGGTGTTCTTGAAGCTGAGGTCTTTCAAGACAGGCATCCCGGTGGCGATCTGCTGGCCGAGATCTCGGTGGAGAGTTACCTGGTCGAGACACAGCTTGGTGAGGCGGCGCGTGCCGGAGGAAGCGCCACCTGGAGGCAGCGTGATGGACTCGCCGTGGTGGATGATGAGCACCGCGGGGCCGCAGTCGAGGCCACGGCGAATCCACCTTGGCATGCAGTGGTCGTCCAGCTTATAATCGTTGCCATCGATGCGCAGCCGCAGGGTGTGCAAAAACTTGGTGCTGTGATGGAGCAAGAGATTGTCGACGAAATCCTCAAACCTGCGGAACTCCACCTTGCGCATGCTCCACCTCTCGTAAGAAATTGGGAAGTCCTGGGTGTCGATGTCGAGGTACGGGGCATCGAGCCAGAGGTGGCGCCACCTCCGTGAGAGCAGACACGTCTGCACGACCTGCCGGGCCTTGAGGCGCGAGAGGATGGTGTGGAGGAGGCAGTCCGGCAGATCGCTCAGCCGGTCGTCCATGCCGGAATAGGCACCGTTATGCTCGTAGCAGACTTCTATCTCCTCTAGGGCGTACGTACGCCCGCATCTTTTATACTACTCCGTAGATGAGATGGATGATCAATCATCCCAGCCGTTTGTATGCGTGCGTCTCACGAAGGAAAATTCTATGCATGAATATCCTCTCGATATCCTCTTTTTTTAAGTAGGCGCCAAGCAACCAAAAGTCCAAAACCATATATCAGCCTATTCCCGTATGATTGCTGTACGTAATAAGACTCCACATATGACATTGTGATCCACCTGGTTTTAATTTTCCTTTTGTATTGAATAATAGTATAATTTTATTGGCTATTAAATGAAGTAAGCCGCACGGCTTTCCCTAAAAAAACAACCTTGTGAAATAGCCTCATTTCTTTTTTCCAAATGTGCCAAGCAGCTAGAACAACCACCCACTAGTAGAAAAATTGCCTGTAATCCCGGTTGGTAAGGCCCTTTAGTCCCGGTTTTGGAACCGGGACCAACCATCCGGGACTAAAGACCCTCCCCTTTAGTCCCGGTTGTAAAACAAATCGGGACTAAAGGTCCCGCCACGTGGGCTGTTGGCGCGCATCGAGTAAATGACCTTTAGTTCCGGTTTGTAACACGAACCGAGACTAATGGTTATTTCGTTATTTTTTTAATTCATTTGGTTATGCCCAATTATTTTTCGCTCTTTTTTTTTCCTATTTTTTTGCAGAATTTCTAGTATTTCAGTTATTTAACTAGTTTAGTCTCTAACTACACTTAATCTCTAACTATGCTTAATCTTTAGTCAAATTACTTACTCGTGGTCCAACTTCCCGCTCGGTCATCAATCCTCCCACTACTTCAGCACTAGCACGCTTAACTTTCAAGTTCCTTTCCCGTCCCACTTCCAAGAGTTTCGCGCGCATGTTGTGATACTAGTATCATATCAATCCTATTAACATGTTGGTCGATGTCACACTTATTTATTATTTGAATTCCAAATAATTATTTTAATAAACAAAACTAATGATGTAATAACATGTTGTGGTAATGGTATTATAATTTTAATTTTTTAAAAATATTAATTTTTTAATTTGTATTATAATTGTTTTTAATTTATTATTTTTTTAAATTTTTTTCCAAACTTGAAAATTTAAAAATCTAAAAATTGGCTAACTTTATGGTTAAGTAATAGTAATCTTTATGCATGATGTAATTATTATTTTAAAAAATTTAAAAATATAAAATTCTGAATTTCTGGCAAAAACTAAAATCTTCCTGCTTTCATATTTTCATTTGGAATTTTGAGAATCTAAAAATTGGCTAACCGGGTAATCTCGGGTGGATTCGGATGTAACTTTTTCCCACGATGATTTTGATATATTATACATTTTTTTTCGACGTCATATGCAAAATTTAATGCGGTTTTACCATTTTTCAAACCTTTTTTGCAAAAAAAGTGAAAATTCAAATTTGTTAATTTTCTCTAATAGTAGGTTGCATAACATAAAGGAATCTGAAAATATTTTATTTTTTGAATTTTCTATCATTTTCTTTCATATTTTACAGTGTTAAAAAAGGCGATCCAAGGGGGGTGTGGAGGTGCATGGGGAGGCAAAAAAAAACGGGAAACTCTCATTTGCAACTAGTTGCACCCGCAACCCATTTTATTTGTGACACTTTCAAGTTTCCAAAAAATGCAAACTAAAATTCTAGACAAACATTGTGTTGTATCTTGTGCATCTGTGAAGTTTCATTCAAAAATATGTTAGAATGTGACCTGTGTAAAAAAGAGAAGACATACGTAAATAGTGTCACGTACTATTTACACATCATTTGTTCTTTTTGCGTAGGTCACATTTTGATAATTTTTTGGATGAAACTTCACAGATGCACAAGATACAACACAATGTATGTCTAGATTTTTAGTTTGTATTTTTTGGAAACTTGGAAGTGTGCCAACAAAAAATGGGGTGCGGGCGCAACTAGTTGCGGAATATTCACTCTAAAAAAAAACCCAAAAACCCTTTAGTCCCGGTTGGTAATACGAACCGGGACTAAAGTGTAGACCTTTAGTCCCGGTTGGTAATACGAACCGGGACTAAAGGCTTTTGCCCCATAGGCCACCCTTTAGTCCCGGATTGTATTACCAACCGGGACTAAAGGGTCCAAACGAGGGTTTTCATGATGAATCGGGACCAATGCCCCCCATTGGTCCCGGTTTGATTCACAACGGGGACATTTGCTTCCAGAGACTTGGGACGAAAAACCTCTTCTCCACTAGTGACCTCTCTGAGAAAAAGGGACGAATCTATGTTGAAGTTACAGTGGAAGAAAAGCTGCATCAATGTGGGAAGGCCACATCACACAGTGAATTCATAGGTGACAATGAATTTTTTTTCGTAACATGTCTCTAGTGTTCACCCTGTCACTGACCATAATCCATGCCAACGCTTCAATTCTCAATATTACTTCACTTTTCCAGATCCAAGGATAAGTGATACTAGTAGACACACGCGCCTAGATCTCCCGGACCTCCTCCAACTGCCCCAATATGTTGTATTTGAGACAACGGTACTCAATAGCTGGTGTTTTCATTACAAAACACTAATAGTCTATCGGTGCTTTTGTTACAACAACCTGAGGTGTGTTTTTTTTTTTGAAATTTCGACAACTTTATTACTCAATCAACACACGGCCCTTTACAATAACAGGAATAATAAACGAAGGAGGGTCCGAAAACCAGAAAACTTTAACCCTCTCCAAAGAACCATGGCGAGCAAGCTCATGTGCAGCCTCATTTGCTTCTCGCGGGCAATGCCGTATCGTTGCCTTGCCAAGCACCGTCAACAGGTGCCTACAATCATCAATAACCACTGCACTAGTACCTCTGAACTCCGAAGGATCGAGAACAGCTTAAACTACCTCCATCGAATCAGATTCAACCATCAAGAGGCTTGGTCCAAATTGTTCATCTAACTGGAGACCCGCTAACAAAGCCGAAGCCTCCATCGCTGCAACATCAATGGCGTTGTCAGTAAAGTCACAATAGGCAGCCATGAAATTCCCTCTAGAGTCTCTAATAATAGCTCCTGTAGCTCCACGCCCCGTATCACTATTAAACGCAGCATCCACGTTCAATTTATACACACGAGACGCCGGTCTCTGCCAATCCACCCGTCTGATCAGATTACCTGTGCCCTTCAGCTTGACACCATTAGCCACAATACCTTGAATATTAACAATAGTCCTCTCCGGCATTGGTACCGGCTCTTTATTCTTTACTTGCCTTCTAGACCACCATAAGTACCAACATGTGGTCATGACCAACTCCATAAAATGTTGGTTATTGCATGTGACCCCTCCTGGGGTAGGGGAACATAGAAGCTCTTCCAGAACCAAAGAGCCCGAGCGATCCACTCGTGAGGCTCCTATAATAGCCTCAACAACATTTAGGCCCTCCCAAATCTCCAATGCCCTCGGGCATCCAAATAACATATGTCGTAGATCCTCCGCATCCCGCATACAAACAGGACAATTTACTTCAGACCCAATATGTCTGTTCGCTAAAGCGTAGAGACATGGTACTATACCCTGGAGAACTCTCCAACAGAATATTTGAATTTTTCTTGATACCTTAGCTTTCCAAATTTTCTTCCATACTTCATGAGGTGTAGATCGGTCTGCCAAGTCAGTTCGTTGAGCTCTTCTCCAATACTGAACCCTCCACTCCATATGATAAGCTGATTTCACCGTAAAACAACCAATCTTACTAATATGCCATGCAATGAAGTCAGACTGTCCAAAGTTTGGCAGCGGAATTCGTAGGATACGCTGCACATCCACAACCCAGAAATTCTCTGTGATTAACTCTTCATCCCACCCTCCGGTGATCGGACTAATCAGCTCCTCAACCCTAGTTAGCAGACAACCGCCTCTAGAGGTTACAACCTTCCTCGTTGGGCTATCAGGGACCCAACAATCTGACCAAATATTGATTGTCGCTCCATTCCCTAGCCTCCAAATAAAACCACGTTTGAAAGTGGTTAAACCCGCCATGATGCTCTGCCAAGTGAAAGACGACCCCTTCTTCAATTTTACATTAATTAAATCACCATCAGAATAATATTTAGCACGTAGAACTTGTGCACATAAGGAATCAGGCTCACTCAGCAACCGCCAACATTGCTTTGCAAGCATTGCCTGATTAAAACAGTGAAGGTCCCTAAAACCCATCCCACCTTCATTTTTTTGGAATACTCATCTTCCACCACGCCATCCAATGTAGTTTGCGGGATTCACTTCCACCCCACCAAAACCTTGCAATAGCATTACAGCTCGCCTTACAAACTTGCTTTGGTATATTGAAAACCGACATGGCATAGGCCGGTATAGCCTGCACAATCGGCTTTAGCAAAATTTCCTTCCCTCCCATGGAGAGGAGTTTTTCATTCCATCCATTAATCCGTTGACAGATCCTCTCAATAAGATGCTGAAAACAGTCACTACGGTCAATACCAACCAGAGTCGGGAGACCAAGGTACTTGTCTGATAGAGCTTCCACCATAATATTCAGGTGTACACAAATCTCTTCCCTTACCAACACATGGGTGTTTGGACTGAAAAAGATACTGGACTTTGCAACACTCACCAGTTGGCCAGAGCTTGCACAATACATATCCAGAGCGTGACGGAGAGCCGTGGCGTTAGACATATCGGCCGACATCAAGATCAAAGAATCATCAGCAAAAAGAAGGTGAGACACTGACGGTGCACCTCGGCACATTTTGACCCCTTGAATAACACCAGTCAACTCCTCATACGCTAGAAGGCTAGACAAACCCTCAGCACATAACAAAAACAGGTATGGCGACAATGGATCCCCCTGTCTAACCCCCCTCGTCGGGGTAAAGGTTTCAGTCTCCTCAGCATTAAACCACACCCTATAATTCACCGAAGTGACACACGACATGATCAGATTTACCCATGTTTGGCCAAAACCCAATCGAATCATCATATCATGCAGAAAGTTCCACTCTACACGATCATAAGCCTTGTGCATATCCAGCTTTACCGCACAAATTCCTCTATTCCCTTGCCTCTTATTTTTTATAGTATGAAAACTCTCATAGGCCACCAGGACATTATCTGTGATCAACCTTCCTGGTACAAAAGCACTCTGAGTATTAGAAATAACCTCAGGCAAGATAGCCTTTAATCTCCTCGATAGCACCTTCGAGACCACCTTATAAATCACATTACAGAGACTAATAGGCCGGAATTGCGACACAAGTTCCGGGCTCTCAACCTTTGGGATTAGAACAATAGCTGTCTCATTCCACTTCCCAGGTATAACTCCCGAATTCAGCACTTGAAGCACTTCACGTGTAACCTCATCCCTAACCACGGACCAATTTTTTTTATATAAAAAACAGCATGCAGACCATCAGTACCTGGTGCCTTGAAATCGCCAATGCTAAACATCGCCTCCTTCACTTCCTCAGAAGTATACGGCTTCAGAAGTGAAGCATTCATCTCCGAAGTAACTCTTGGGATAACCCTCTTCAGAAGTTCACCGTCTGTCTGTTGCACCTCAGAAGTAAACAACAACGAGAAATATTCATGGATCAAGGTTCCCATAGCATCATTTCGCTCAATCCACTCCCCATTCCCATCCTTAGGTTTCAGAATGGTATTGCGTTTCCGTCGTGCCTTTGCATAATTATGAAAGAACGTCGTATTTTTGTCCCCATGCATGAGCCAATTAGCACGACTCCGCTGCATATAGTGAACTTCCTCTTGTTCGAGTGCGACCTCAATCTGTCGAGTTACCTCTTTTTGCTTATGAGCAGTATCATCTGTCATTGGCCCACTCAGCAACACTTCCAGTTCTTTTGTTAGCTCTTTTATCTTTTTTGGGGGAGCATTGAGAACTGTTCTATCCCACTCGTGTAGATCCGAGTGTACTGCAGCAAGCTTCGCCATAATGGGAGCACCAGGGGGAGAGTGTACCCAAGATGTCGACACAACATCCCCCACTTGCTCCTCCTGGAGCCACCGTCCTTCAAAACGGTGTCTTCTCCTCCTACTTCCCAGAGACGAGCTGTATGTCTCTGTATCCACCAATATTGGCCTATGATCAGAGCCAGTTGATGTCAGATGATGAACACCAGCATGAGGGAATAGCCGAGACCACCCCGCATTCCCGACTGCCCTATCCAATCTTTCACGCATTTGTCTGCGTTTCCAAGTAAATTTGTTGCCTATATACCCCTGGTCTTCTAGGCCACAATCAGACAGGCACTCTCTGAACGCCTGCATGTACGGTAGAGGGCGTGGAGCACCACCCTCTTTTTCCGATTCCGAGAGGATCTCGTTCATGTCCCCCAACACCAGCCAAGGGATATTAGCTTGTTGGTGCAAATCCCTTAAATAGCGCCACGTTCGATGTTTGTGACGCCATACCGATTCTCCATATAGTCCAGTCAATCTCCAATCTTTCTCCGGATTATCTCCTGAAACAAGCACATCAATATAGTTGGTATGCTCGTACTTAAGCTGAATATTCACATGTTGATCCCAAAGCAGAAGCATCCCCCTGCTCGGCCATTACTTGGAACAACATATTTATGAGCAAAGCCCAATTTGATTCTCAATCTGTCAGCACCATCTCTGTCTAGGTGAGTCTCAGACAGAAATAGTATGTCAGGCATGTGTTGCCTCCGAAGCTTCAGAAGCGAACGAATTATTGGGTCAGACCCTGCACCCCGACAATTGTAACCACATGTCTTCATTGGTCCCGACGGCACTCCTCCAGGGAGCCCGCCAAAGGGTCATAAGATTTTTGCCTCTTAGGAGCTTGGTTCTTCTGTGGAGTAGATTCCACAGATTTTCCTTCAAGAGTCTCAACAACTGCTGCAACGTGAGACCCAGAAGTGATCGCCAACACACCATCTTTCCTCTGGCCCTCGTGAGCATTAACATCCCTCTTCCTGAGCCAGCTCTTCTCATTCTTCCTAGAATTCACTTTAGGATCTACCTCCATCTCATGAAATATATGACTAGGGCTGGACCGGCCACCCGGTCCTCTTCCACCCCCACGGCCCCTCATACTATTGCCTGAGGTCGCACCACATATTCCTTCTTAGGTTGATACCAAAAATCCTCATCAGGAACCATCATGAAATCACCATATTGGTAAGAATTGGGATCATGCGAACCATCGCCGCATTCATCAGCCACATGCCCGATCACACCACAGAAGGCACAAAAGCGGGGCATTTTCTCATATAGAACACGAAACTTTTGGGGCGCCTTCCCTGCATCCACTCTCCCAGTCACAAACCTGAGTAATGGCTTTGACAAGTTAATTCTCAGATATACTCGCACAAACTTGACATACTGCACACCATTAGAGCCCAGTTCAACATCGAGAACCTCCCCCATCTTTGAGGCCATCATCTCAGCAGCTGCTTTGTTCCGAACCAATTCCGGCAGTCCCATAATACGAGCCCATAGCCGTATAGAATCAAGAGCAATAGTTTGAGTATTAATCATTCCATCATACTCCTCAAAACAACCGCATTACGTGAACAGCCATGGACCCCAATGCATTATTGTCCTCCAGTCGCCGAGACATTTAAATTGCGCAACGAACGTAAACTCATCTATATCTCGGAAAATTACCTCCTGAGCTGCTGCCCAAGCCACACGCATCTTCTCATAGAAAGCAATATGACTAAAGGGAGTTTTTAGACAAACCCTAATAATCACCGCCCACTTCATGGACGTTTTGTTTTCGATCAATCCAGTAAGGTCGATCGCATCTTCTTCCTCCGCCGTAATTTCCAAGCGGTTCAGCATCTCCTCGATCGTCTCTTTTGGTTCCGGGGCAGATGAATTTCCCCGTTCTCCCGCACCAGAAATAGGCGAGTTTCCATCCGTCGTCAGCGACGGGGCTGCCGCCTCCTTCGCCTTCCCTGCTTCCTCTGCCATGTCTGAGAGAAAGGGGATCCCCTCCATTTGCAGATCGTTCGCATCTACCTGGTGAGTGACGTTCGACGTCAATCGGAGTGGATCTCCGAGCGGCGGCGCTATGGTGGACTCCTACGGGATCGCCGCAGGAGGAGTTTCAAACCCTAAAACGAAAGGGTACTGCATACCATTGTCGCACATATAATTAGTAACAACCTGAGGTGTGTTTGTGCAATTTACTCTCGCGCATTTTCATGCCCTTCAATTCTAACAAAGATCATGTTTAACCATATTCATATATATACAGAGTGTTCTTGAATTGGACACATGCGCGGTATCAAAAGAGAAGACATTGATTAAATTTTTCGACATTGTTTAATATAGTAACAAGAAGATCTCAGGAGCAATTCAAAAGAGGTAGCAAATAACTTTCGTTTGAGCTAGCAACTCGGATCATAGTAGTCACTGGAAGTTAAATTTTTATCGCCGACAAAACCCCACTGATTTGTTGAGCGTCTTTGCATTTGATTTCCACTAAGTTCAGGTCGGAGGCCGGACTCCTTGTTTCGAAAATGTTAGAAGCTGTCATGGTTGCCTTGTGGTTTTGTTGGTTCCACCTTGGGTACTTTTTGTAGTACTGGTTATCAAAATGAGAAAATTAGGACAGCAACACTTGTAAAACTACTCATGGTAAATCAAAAGGGGGGAAATTAATTAAGGTTAGACATACCTCGCAATTTTGCAGAGTCAGCTTCTCAAGCACGGGAGTGTATTACAGAAAATGCCACGCTGTTCAAGTTTGTCACATTCATCAAGGTACGGAAAGTTGGAAGTCGATGATTATCCTCATCTAGTATCGCTTGCAACATGGGACCTGGGGCATACTCGCCAGGTGACTGGTTCATGCGTGACATCTGCAGTATAGCAAAATTTCGGAGACGCAGATTAATTAAGTGAATCATGCGATTACTGGTTTGGACACGAATCAAGCAATTATATAAGTAAAAAAACAATGGCTCACCATCTCCTGAAAGCCAATCAACTCCAAGCTATTGACGTTGGAGAGAGCGCGGAGAAGCTTGCATAGAGCTCTCAACTCAGTTGTGGGCCAGTACCGTTGTTGTTGGATTGTTCCCACGAGGGAGATGGATGCTTGGACAAGAGAATGCGCCTCCCCTAGGATGATGTCATAGTAGGAGGAGCGGAGGGCGATGTGCAGCGAGGCGAGGCAAGGGGCGACGATGAGTAACTTGCCGTCGTTCTGGGGGCATTCGACGGTGAGGTTCTTGAGAGTGTCGGATGCGATCCGTGATACCCAGGTCATCCGGCAGTTCCTGATCTCCAGGTCCTCTAGCACGCGGAACTCGGAACGAAGCTGCTCCGTCCTCGAAATCGGAGGGGAGACCTAGGCCATCGAGGCACAGCTTTTTGAGCCGGCGAGCACCGCCGGAGCCCACGGGAGGTAACGGGAACGGGATTGGAAGGTTTCCGGCGCCGTGCCTGATGTCGAGCACCGCCGGGCAGCACTTCAGCCCGCGGCGAACCCACCTGCCGTGGGTCGTGGTCTGAGGGCATTCGAAGCGCAGCCGCAAGGTGTCCAGCGAGGCGCCGCTGGTGCTACGGCGGCATAGGAGGTTGTCAGCGAAATCCTCGAACTGCACGAACTCCTCCTGCTGCAGCATCGTCTTGTGACTCTTGGCGGCGTCGCCTGGATCGGCCGCGGATCTGAACTCCCGAAAATCGATGTCGAGAGAGGGGGCGGAGAGCCAGACGTGCCGCCACCTCCGCGACAGCGCGCATGTCTGCACGACCTCCCGCGCCGTGAGGTTCGACAGGATGGTGTGGAGGAGGCTGTCCGGCAGGTCCATCAGCCGGTCGCCGCCGGCAGAGGCGTGTTTCCGCTTGCGGGAGATCTCCATACGAGCTTCCTTGGCGTGTAGGGCTTTCCGGGGTAGGTACAACCGTGCAAGTACATGCAAATCAAGAATACTATGTTTGTACGCGTCTCACAAAAAATCTCTATTCCTTCCAGCTGTGTGACTTGGGGAGCTACAGTCCTATTCCTGAGATTCATGGAGTTCAGACCAGTTCATCATCTCTAACAAGTGATATATAAGAGGACACCTAAAACAGGTGATATAAAACTTATACATTGCAAGAAAAAGTAGGTTTTATATCACATTTTTACAAGAAGCACATACTAGTATCGTGGAGATACCAATTACTTTCAGTCTCTGCAACAGCGCATTAACCTACTGGCATTACGGATGCACACATCAAAAAAAAATTACAAAAAAAGAAAAGTCCCGCTACAATGGTCTATTTCTTGAAACATCGGTACTAACACCACCAAGAAAGCACCATAAGTCAAACTTCTCCAAAAACGACACCTCCAAGAAGGAAAACAGTGCAAAAACGTTGTCGTCGTCCGATCAAAAATCTTAGATTTTCAGCCTGAAAGAAAGTTATCGCTCTCAAAATAATGCCTTCAACAAGATCATTGTCTGGCACAATCAATTAAGGCCAAACCTTGGATTTTCACCCTGAAATGTAATACATTGGTCTTCTCCTATGCGTCGCCCCTACTTGCATGCCGCTACTCCAAGTCACGAATCACCAAGCCAATTCCTCACTGCCTTAAAGATTCGAACCTCCATTGCTAGTCCTTCGATTTCGGCTTTCATGACATTCTCCGCCCGCACCATGGAACGATAACTTGCCCCATGATATTCACATCCAGCAAAGCTTCGAAGCGCTCCCTCTGAAACTAAACGGCCAGAGTAAAACACGGGTGCGCACGACCGAATCCCACCCGATCCAGCATTCTCCAGGCATGAAGCACCCATGGGAGATCGCTGGTGGAGCCTTCTTCACTAGTAGGAAAAGCCTCATCTGTGGCGCACCAAAAAGGACATTCTGTGGCGCATGGGCCACATAATTATCGCCACAAAAATAAGAATTTTGTGGCGCACCTGCCCATGCGCCACAGAAAGTCTTATTTCTGTGGCGCACCAGGCACGGTGCGCCACAGAAACGGAAAGTCTTATTTCTGTGGCGCACCACCGCTGGTGCGCCACGGAATTTTTTTTTTGAATTTCAAAAAAAGTGGCGGCCGGATCTAGATCTAGATCTGGGGCCGCCGAATTTATTTTTTTAAATTTTGCCGGAAGGTCGCCGGAGGTGGGTGGTTGGGTGGGTTGGTTGCGTGGTTGGGCGGGGTGGGTGGGTGGCGGATTAGGCTGGCCGGAGGAGGTGGAGGTGGTGGTGGTGGTGGTGGTGGTAGAGGAGGAGGTGCTGGTGGTGGTGGTGGAGGAGGAGGTGGTGGTGGTTGTCGCCGGAGGAGGAGGAGGAGAAGGTGGTGGTGGTGGTCGCCGGAGGTGGTGGTGGTGGTGGTGGTCGCCGGAGGAGGTCACCGGGTGGAGGAGAGGAGGGAGGAGAAGTGGAGGAGAGGATGAGAAAAGGAGAAGAGGAGAAGTGCAGAAGTGGAGAAGGGGAGAAGTGGAGAGAAGTGGCCGCCAGAAAATTCAAATTTCGAACGTTAATTCTGTGGCGCATGGGCACTTCGTGCGCCACATAATTTTTTTTCGAATTTTCTTTTTTTGCAGCAAAAAATCTTTATTTTGCCGTAACTTTTTACTCTTTTCGAATTTAGGGATTCTAAAAAATTTCCAACCGGGCAAGCCCAGGCGAATTCGGATGTAGAATTTTCTCCCGGTCATTTTGATATATTGTGCGTTTTTTTCGAGTTCGTATGCAACCAGGAATCCAGTTTGATGATTTTCCCACGCAATTTTGCAAAAAAAATCGAAATTCATGTTTGTTAATTTTCATTGGTAAAAGATGACATAATACATGGGCATCTTGAAGGAATTTATTTTTTGAAATTTCTATCTATTTCTTTTATTTTTTACAGATGTAAAAAAGTCGATCCGGGGGGGGGGGGGGGGGAGTTGCGTGGGGAGCCAAAAAAAACTTCTGTGGCGCATGGAACTCATGTGCGTCACATAAATGTCTTATTTCTGTGGCGCACCAGGCAAGGTGCGCCACAGAATGTCTTAATTTTGTGGCACACAGAACCACGTGCGCCACAGAATGCCTTAATTCTGTGGCGCACGTGGTCATGTGCGCCATAGAAATAGTGAAACCAATGATTGGGGCTGACCGGTTGTGGGCTCCACCTTATTTTTGTGGCGCATGGGTTTGTGGTGCGCCACAAAAATAAGCTATTTTTGTGGCGCATCATATCCGGTGCGCCATAGAAACAATTTATGTGGCGCATATGTAGCTGGTGCGCCATAGAAATAAGCTCTCATCTATAAGGCTTTTCCTACTAGTGCTTGAACAAGTCACTATAGCCAGATCGATGGGGGCACGCCTCTGGCAGATCATCATCTTGACGCAAGTTGGAACCGTAGGACTGCCATTATTCCGGCCAAACCAGCAGCCCCCACGCCGCCGGTCGACTCCCGACGATCAGAGGGAGAGGGCTGCCCCTTACGGCTCAGACGAGCCTAGGGATGGACCCATATCGGGCTGCACGACGCGTTCCCAGGAGGCCGCCACCTAGATCGGTAGGCTATTTCAGCACCTAGGATTCAGCCTCCAAAATTGGTCATGCGCCTGCAGAACAGGAACGACCAGCATCGCCGCCACCTCCAGCTCAGCGCTACATGTCCTCCCCCTCTGCGCCACGCCACCGCTCGAACCGCCGACGTGCCGCCCTGGAGAAGACAACCCCACGCGATGGGACCCGTCGAGGAGCATCCACCCCGCCCGCCGCCTTTGGAAGCTAGGTGTGGCCGCCACCGCCGCCGCCAGCGACGGCAGCGGCCTGTGGCGGAGATCAGTGGTGCCTCGCTCTCGGGATCTGGGGCCCTTCGAAGGCGCTCTCCCACAAGCGGCCCGGGAGGGACCAGACATGGGAATTTTTTTGTTTTCCAGGTGATGTCAAATAGGACAACCAAACTGGAATATGTGGCTGTCAGCATGACATTTAGGATTGTGCTGCTCTCTGATTGAGCATGATTTCGGTGAAGGACATCAAGCGGGAACATGGGGTGTTCCACATTCGACGCGGGGCTCCGTGATGAACCAAACATTGGCGGTGATGCGACCTATTTGTCGCTGAAAGGACACGACAAGTTTCCGCGACGGTGGACGGCAGCTCTCGTTGGAACGATGACTCAGAGTAAGAGGGGGGAGTCTTGCGAGGCGGAGGTCCTCAACCAATCATTGTTCACCGGGCGGCCAATTGGTGCTCGCACGACGTGTCGGCCAATTCAGATTGGTGGCGGGGAAGACTTGGCCATGGGAAATGGTGGAGAAGTGTCGAGAGGGGTGGCATAGTCAGGCGACACTTTTTTTAGACTGGCGGCAGCTGGGGTAGGTGATGGTGGAGTGGCGGGAAATAAAATTTAACTTCCAGTTGGCCTCTCGTGCATGACCCAAATTTATTTTACATCACCTCCCAGGTGACGTATATTTACATTACCTATGCCTCACCTGGGGCCAAAATATATTTCACCTTCAAAAATGAAGTATAACCTGATTGGAGACCTCTTTTGTACCAAATGTGATGTAAAATTCATTTAGATGCTCTAAAAACATCTCCAATGTATAATATAAAATTGGGCACACAAAAACAACAGTATTTATCTTATTCTTTTGTGAAAAATCCACCTATCTATTGATAACCATTCATAGTAGTACAAATAACTCAAAAAGTGATAAAAATTACAAATAGGTTTTCAGACCACCTAGCGATGACTACACACACTAGCGTGTGCCGAAGACGCGGAGCCGTCCTCGCCCCTCCATCACCGAAGCCGAGCAAAGTTTGTCATAGTAGAGCTTGTTATAGTAGACAAATGAGAAGTGATCGTGCTAAGGTTCCAAAGAACTAGCGCAGTAGAGAAGCAACCATCGCCAAAGATAAAAATTGTAGAGCAGAAGAGCCAAACCTGAAACCACACCAACTAACATAAAAACCGACATAATCCCTTAGGGCATATAACTTTTTAGGAAAGGAGGGAGTATCATTAGAAATTCAAATATTATAATTTATAATGATGATGACGTGGGCTTAGCCCAGTGGTTGGGGTCGCAGTGGCGCACCCCAATGACCGGAGTTCAATTCTTATCAGGGATGAATTTCGGAATGGTCACGCTAAGTCTCGCTTCTACTATATCCAAAAAGTGTCTAGTTCCTCGTAGATACGGTTTCATTTTTTTTATAATGATAATTTTTTGCATTGTATAGTTTTTATTATATTTGTTAAATTAACGACTTTGGAACCAACAAACCGGGATAGATGGAGTATAAATATCGAGGAGCACACATATTTTACACCCAATCCAAACGGGGCCTAAAGATGGAGCAGTACCGACTCATGCATGGTGAAAGCGTCGTGCGACGGAAGCCACGGATGGTTTCTCCGAGGACTGTGGAACACTAACACTACATAAACAGCGCTCTGCTGCTGCGAACACATAACAAGCTATTAACAACACTAGCAATAGGTTAAATAGGGAGGGTTCCAGAAGACCTATTACCCCAAGAGGAAACAACATTCTCAATAGTCTCCGAGCTCATAAACCCTGTAACCGGACAATGGGACATCCCCTTGATTACTGACATATTCAGAGAGGAGGATGTGGCTGTTATCTTATGTACGCCCCTTCGGAGCGACTTTGAAGACTTCCCAGCCTGGTTCATGAATTCAGATGGGGTCTTCAACGTCCGCTCAGCGTACAAGATGCTCGCAGCACAGAAGTGTCAAAATGCGGAGGATTCAGGGGGGTCGGGGACTGTGAAGGAAGGAAAGGAGTTTAACTGGAAGCTTTTGTGGAGGCAGACATGTGCACCAAAGACGAAGCATTTCCTATGGAGATTGGCACACAACAACCTTCTGTGGAAACTGAATTTTAAACGGAGAGGTATGGAGGTGGATACCAGATGTCCAATGTGTAGCCGGCTAGACGAGGATGGGGGACATATCTTCCTACATTGCACTCATGTCAAGAAGTTGTGGCGGCACCTTGAGATGGAGGAGGTCAGGCTGCGACTATGCCAATGTTCCAATGCACATGATATGCTGATGACCATTTTCGACATGGAGGAGGAGAGGAGGCTGCGGATTATTGCGTTACTCTGGCAGTGGTGGACGGCGAGGAACAAAAGAAATGCCAAGGATGGAGAGAGGACGGTGGATGAGGTTGTCTTCCAGGTGCGAAGATGGGCAATGGAATTTACTGAATTTTATGCACACAAGGGAGTCAAAGCCAGGCAATCCGAGGAGGAAAGAAGATGGGTACCGCCTGCGGGACATGATCTGCTCAAAATAAATGTTGATGGAGCTTTCTCGGACAACCCAAAAAGAGAGGGGTGGGGTTTTGTCATCAGAGATAGAATGGGCCAAGTGGCTGGGGCAGGAGCTGGTAGTATCGAGTTTCCTCAAAGTGTTGTTCATACTGAAGTGGTGGCATGCATACACGCGGTCGAAGTGACATCGAATTGGGGAATGACCCGGATTATAGTGGAATCTGATTGCGAAGTGCTAGTGAATGCTTTGAACAAAGCCGACTACGACAGATCGCCGATTGGGGTTTTGGTGAGGGATGCAAGAATGCTTGCTAGACTAAACTTTGCTGGTAGCTCTTTCATTTTTTTCCAAACGTGATTGTAATAAGGTGGCGCATGCGATAGCGGCGCTATGAGTTTCGGGTATTTATGGTGAAGGCTGGCCAGACGCTGTTCCCAGTGATGTAATGGGTTTGGTGGCTAGCGAGTTTGCTATGCCTACAAGTTAACGGAATATAGAGTTCCATGTCAAAAAAAAAAACACTAGCAATAGCTGGCGTGGCGGCACGCCGCGCCTATGCCATGGCTAGCGCCTAGTGGATGGAAATTGTTGTTTTTAATCCGAAATATGAAAATGATAGAGCAAGATCCGTGAAATGCCATGGATATGTCATCTAGTTTTTTTGTAAACACTGCAAGAACAGACACAGAGTTATGGTGTTCTTTAGAAAGAAAAGCACGCTAACATACACAAGCATGCTATGTTACCATGAGAAAGTATATGAACAGTACATTCAGTTAGGATTCAGACAGACCTGAATCTCTCAGCCAAGGCGGCCAGCCCATGGGCTAACCCAAGACATTAAATTTTATTTTAGAACTTTCTACACGTCCATGTCCATCAATTACATCTGACACAAAAGCGGATCTCGCATTGTAAAGTAGTGTTGTATTAAACCATGATATAGATCTTTGTAGTTTCAAACTGAAAATAATAAACTGGGAAAGTGGAAAGCTAAAAGCAAGATTATCAGTCCCTGAAGTTTTGGTCAGCTTTCAAAATGACAGGGGCGCCCTGTTGAATCTGCAATATAAAACTGGAAACTTTGCGCAAATAGCTAAACATATACCATTTTGTAACAAAAAGGTCAGCATGATCACTTGTCCAAATTAAGCTATTTTGGGGCAGTGGGAGAAATGTAAGCTGCACATACCTACTTGACCATGACATGAGAGCATCTATTTATATACTTGATCTACATATATCAGACAGAACCTGCAATTGGTTTATCTAGACCTTTTCAATTATTTAGTGCTCTCGTATGGTTCATTTGACTAATTTGACATTACCCATCATTAACAAACATAAGGGTCTAAATAATAACCATTGCTGCATACTAATTGTCATTTACTTCAATAGAATTATGGATGTCATATAAAAATGATCATTGCAGAGCATAGTGAAGGGAGAAGGGAGACATTCGATTTCATAGTGTACAAATTATAAACCATAGTAGTAACATTTTGAACATAAGATTAAGTTACTTTGAGCTATCGGTAACATCAGCGAGATTCTGAAGTCATCATGAAAAACCAAGTCTGCATCCGACTTTACATTCAACACCATCCAGAACAACACAAAAAAAAACTATCGAACCTCTTGACTCCACTACTTCTAGCTCCAATACTTTTCGTTCTAAATCACCTCCTGCATCCTAGCATAAAAGGAAATTTTGAAAAGGTCTTTTAACTCATCACATATTCACATATACCTATGGATCATCATCCAATTCATATGAAATTTGTACAACCAAAAAATCAAGGAATAACGCAACCATCTCGAAACTAAAAGGAGACCAAGGAGAATGGCCTGAACATTTTGTCTTCCTATTACTTCAAAGGAAGATAACAGAAATTGAAGCATCCTTCCAGTCCTTAGAATAATAACAAACCCAAGAAACTTACCAAAAGGAGGAGCATACGCTGCTAGTCCAGAGGCATCAAATGACAGACATAATTCAATATGTTGCGCTCATCACCTTCATTTGCAGAAATTAACCTTTTATTGCATTAAACACAAGATCTTATGCAACAACAATATAAGAGAACCAGGTACGTAAAAGAGTATACCTATATAGTTTTTATCTCTTCTGGTCCTTCCTTGAATTATTGTGCCCAAATCAGCAACAACTTGTGGACAAAGACTTACAGCTGAAATCAGCATGAAAAGAAAAGAAAATTTCAGAGCATACACCGCCTCACTTAGGCGTAGTTCATTTTGACCTAATTGCTTCTTATGACTATTCAATAGAACAGAAAAGAAAGAATATGCACTAAAAATAATATGTGCATCTTCATGATCGTTTTTTACAATCAATATGAGTCTAGAATTCTGCATATACATGCATGAACCACAATTATCATCAGTAGCTCAGCTACTCATTCGACCACTCTTTTGACACAATGTCTGCAATGTTTATCTTGGATTATGGAATATTCATGAACCCAATAGTCCCACTATCTGGTAACTCAATCCAAAAAAAAACCTTACGGGACCTGAACTGATCGCATGAACCAACTTATTTGTTGTATCTAACGTATCCTAACTCTCAGTACGCTTTAATCTGAGCAAGAAAGAAAAAGATGGTATTTGAGCTAATATCTCTCTGTACCTAGCGGAAGGACCAACTGAAAGACAGTTCTAAGCTTGATCATCAGTTCTGTTGTGCGATGTCGACACGCCGAGCGTCAACTAAATTTGAAACTGAAATTAGAAGTAACCTGGAAGAATTTGATAGTGGAATTATTTGGATTTCAACTTGGAAGGTGAAGTTTAATTATCCTTTACTGTCGAAGAGCACCATACATAGATTGGTACATACAATTCCATGGAACTACCTCTAATAGTAGGACGGACTTTGGCTGCTCTGGAATACTGCTATCTTAGAGAAACATGAGAATAAGCCTATGCTACACGAATCCCTTTGATATAATCTATTTGCGGACTTTTACATGGAATTTGACCAGATAATTCGGCAGATGTAAAGAGCTACAATTGTAGGATCAATGGGTCAAGTTTTGAGACTCTAGAAAATGCCAAAGACAATTCAGTTGTGTAGATTTGGCAGGTGGTGAAGTGTCCTCTTATCGATCTGACAATAACTTGCCTGAGTTAGATATCTAGCATGCAGCCTCTTCACAAAATTAGCTAAGCCATCTTATTTGAGAACTCTCCCAGCTTGTTGCACACCTGGTCAACACACGTTTGTGTCCTCACTGAACTTTCGAAGAAGGCCGACTATTTTTCTTCCCTGTATGTCCAGCAAAATGCTTATCCAAATAATTCGTACTACATATCTCGTGATTCCATTGTAATAATACTCACAACACAAAATCAGTTATAAAAAGAACACGTGGGGGTTCCATGGTAATATTACTATACAGTGACATGTGAAGAAGATGATTAGACACCAGATATAATTAAATAAATATCCAAAAAATTGTATATATGTAAGGTATCAATAAAAAAGTCTATATATTTAGCGAATCTGTATTAAGTAATCATGCAGCCAACGGTTATGTGTCTATAAAAATGTAAAAGATATACAGCAAAAAGTGATTACAAATAGCATCACCATTTTGTGTTTTAGAAAAAAATCAGAACAGGAACTTAGTGCAAAGGTTGCAAATATCTCCAACTAACCTGAATATAAACCAACTTGTGAAGAATTGAAATATCAGTTTGCTTGATTTGAATGTCAAAGACATGTATGTTGCCCATTCTAAGGATAGTAGCCAAATATTTGCACATGATTTAATAGATCGGCAGTATTCATCAACTTGGGAAAAGTGTTTGGCACTAATCAACGACAACCAGCAGTAAAGCAATTTTTGTCCTGAAGTAGAAGCCATGGGGATGCTATGTCGCCTTCGTCGATCCTAGCACCAACCTGGTAGTTTAGATTAACAAAACGCAGTTCATCCGACTGATATGAGAGTGTCAGACAATTTCATAGTGGAACAACTAAAGTCGGAAGAAATAGTCGTAAAATTTTCATAAATAATGTCCCAAGCCTTCAACTGAAGAAATATGTAGAGATGACAGATTTCTATAAAAACTAACCTAAGCTGTAACCATGGTTTATAAGAATGAGAATTTGTACGTATACAAACAGAGCCATGATTATTGGTATTCCTTAATTCGTGCACAACAGATACCCGGACTTGTAGAGTTTGCAATAATGCACATTCCTTAATGGAGCACTTGTAACCCAAACTAAATGGTCCCTTCCTAATTTATCTATATATGATAGAAAAAATTAATAACTGAAGCATAGTAATATGTGGTTACGGAAGACTAAAAGTTTTGAAAGGGAAGTTCTTATTCTTCTTCTCTCAAAGCTATACAGTCATGCATGAATTTTGTTTTCTAGCAGAAAAGAAAACAGGAATATACCAGCAGCCTAATCAGTTTATGCCTTGATGAAATTCCTTCCTTTGAGGGTCCATATGAATTGTAAACAGTAGACAAATAGCCAATTGCAGGACCAAATACTACAGGCCATTGATGTCATAATTTCCAAACGGAAAGGGGAAGCCAACATATCTTGAATGTCTATCAACTGAATCTATAGTTTTGAAATCTGAACAAATATAATTTTTTAGCACATCCAGCTAACTGACATTGAAAGAATCAACGATTTCCTGTCTCATTATTGAGTTCGTTGCAGAATAACAATCTATGAATGTTCTTCATAATTCTGCCTTGGGAGGGAATAACGGGCAGCGGCAGGTAAGATCCACAGAAAGTAAGCCAATGATGATAAACAAAATTATGCAAGTTGTTCATAATCAGGCCAATGTTATGCTTCTGATATACTCTACAGAATTTGCCAGCTGAACCCTATAAACATCAACCAATTTATAAACAATACGAAACCCAAAATCAAATTGTGAACACAAAGAAGGATCACAGAAAGCCCAAATAACTAACGAATCTTCACTTCAGAAACGAAGACAAACATACCATCTCAAAGAAAGAGGAGACATCTCTCACTGTGACGCTTCACCATGATTCAGAAAATTCTATATCCACATCAGTATGATCGTTCTCTCTCCCAGCAACACCACCAACATAGAAAGATCTAAAAACGAACTGCAAACTTAGAAGAGGAGCCTGTCCTATGACCAAATCTGGAGGAAAAGGTGAGGCATGAGTTATCAGATTCTTGCACCAACATACTGAACTAACAGAAATCTCTATGCTGCATGATGAAATAACCTCAGTCTTCCGCCAGTGTGAATCCAAAGCGATGGCTGTTCCTGTCTTGGTTCCTCCTGGACGAAATCGCGGTGGACGCTGGGTGGAGGCAGCAGTCGCGGTGGACGCACTGGTAGTCGGCGAATGCGCGCACGGCATACCACTCGGAGGAGAAGCCGGGCTGCCTCGGCGGCCGCCGCGACGGCAAAAGAAGCCGATGACCCAATTCACGCTGCCGGCGGCCACGAAGAAGGTCGACCAGGGCAAACTCGGCCGGGAAGAGTTCGCCGTAGGCGGTGGCTCGGGGGAGGGGGAGGCAGGTGAAGGCAGTGCTACCCGAGGTGTGCAGCAGGGAGTGAGGTGCGAGGAATTCTGCCGACGGAGAGAGGCGTTGGGGGTTTGTTGTGCTCCCCCGTTTGCGGACTGGATCCTCTAACTTTGAGTAGCAAAGTCAGCTAAGCTCCAGTAGCCTAACTTTGCTTCTTCCAAACCGTATGATCATGGCCCAAATGGTTGAAATTAATTTGCATAGTACAAATTTACTTTATGCATTTAGAGTAATTATATACAGACAAAGTTATGGTGTAAAAAAATGGATTATTTTTTTATGCCTACAGTAATTACCTAATTAATTGCTAATTTGATCTAATTATGGTACATAAAAAGATATTTAAGCTACAGTATCCTGACTTGCCTTCTTTGTTTTCTCCGACTTTACTTCACAACGTTAAAGGATCCAGTCCCCCCCCCCCCCGTTTTGTCAAAGCGGCGGGGGATGAGGCCAAGCAGATGGGTTCCATCGAGCTCCACCCCACAATGGCCCACGACCATGTCCCAGCATGTCCCGAGCTACGGCCACACCACCAAAATGTCCGGACAATCCACCGCGGAGTCAAAATGACTGTAGCCAAAAATCTTACAGAGCGCCAAAATTACACATGCAGAAAACACAGCGGAAATCAGAGGTCTCAAAATTCTACCAAAAATCGAAGCTGCTACACTTTAATATAGTAGTTATTAACGGTGCATTATCAACTTCTGTGCATATAATGATTCAAAAGAAATTTATGTGCATAATTGTTGCCTTGCTCATGAAGAGAGGCACATGAAGCACAGTGGCGGACCTAGGATTTTAGTCGACTATGCCGCACCAATATTCTGAAATGCCTATTGACAACGAGTTTGTCCCAGAATAGAGAAGAAATAAAGACTATGAAATATGATAAAATAATTAGATAAAAGGATTTTCATTATATTCATAAATGCAAATTCTTGAACACATGCAGCGTCGATGGGGCGTTCTAATATTGAACTAAATTCCTGTTGTTGCGTGCGATCATAAATTTCTAAAGTATCCGATCGCGGGATAATCATTCCGACAACACTATAAAATACAGTCAGATTGTTGACAGAACTAAATTATTAACCCCATATACGCAGAAATAGCTAAAAGGCAGAGTTCCTTTAGTTAGTCACCGTAGCTAATGAAGTCGAATCCATTATCAAAATAGCTACATCCATTCATGGTGCATGCTTGGCCATAGCTGGCATGCAAGAATAGTAAAGACTCACTAGTAGAAAACCTCTCATCCATCTAAGCCATTGGTACCGGTTCTCTTACGAACCGGTACCAATGGGGTCATCTATACCGGTTCAATGGCTCTGGCGGGCGAGGAGATTTGGTACCGGTTCGTGAGGAGCTTTCGTACCGGTTCGTGTTAGGAACCGGTACGAAAGGTCTTCGGCCAAAATTCAGACGTGTGGTGGGGCCCGGGCTGGACCTTTGGTACCGGTTCGTAACACGAACCGGTACCAAAGGGTACCCAGCTATATCAAATCGCCCAGATCCCTTCCCGAGCCCCCTGGCTCTCATTTTTCTCTTCTTCCTCACACTCTAAATTTTTCTCCACCTCTCACACTCCAATAATCTTTATTTTTCTCCACCATCTTAACAAGATTAACATCATACATCTATCCAAGGGTTAGCAATATCATCCTTCCTTCCGGCGTTTCTAATTTAGCTCAGTTCTTTGGTAGTTTTAACTCGTACTATTTTTGTAGTGCAAGCAAGGTGTTCGATTAAATGCCTAAGTTAGTGATTTTATTTTTTTATATGCAATTTGAGCTGAAATTATGGTATTTTTTGTAGGTTTTAATTAGTATCATCCCCGTCCTTACCGCTGTCGATCGCCGCCGTCGTCCCCTAGCCGGCACGGTACCACCTCGGTGAGCCCCTCTTCTTTTATAAAAAACAATTAGTTTTATGTGATGAACTTGAATATTAATTAAGTTGGTCACTCATATATCCATGATGTTGTGTACTTAATGATTTTTGATATATATAAAATGCAGATGAGTCGACAATGGATGTACGGTGACCGGTGCCATCCCGAGTTCATTATCGGCATGCATTATTTTCTCAACGTGGCTGAGGCAAACAGGCGGTCGAATGGTTTCATGTATTGTCCATGTAGTTCCTGTAAGAATATGAAGAATTACTCTACCTCGAAGACCCTTCACGTCCACCTGCTGGAGAATGGTTTCATGCCCAGCTATAATTGTTGGACCAAGCACGGAGAAAGAGGGGTTATATTGGAAGACAACGAAGAAGAAGAGGATAGTGACAACTATCCCTTATTCACCGAAGACGGTGGTAGTAGAATGGGGGAAGACGAAGCTGAAGAAGAGCTCATTTTCGATGAGCCGATTTTTGATGACCCGGATGACGATTTGGGTCGGGCCATTCTTGATGCGAAGATGAACTGCGGAAATGAAAAGGAGAGGTTGAAGTTGAAGAAAATGTTAGAGGATCACAACAAACTGTTGTACCCAAATTGCGAAAATGGTCAGAAAAAGCTTGGTACCACGCTGAAGGCAGAGAATGGTACTTCTGACAAGGGATTTGAAAAGTTGCTGAAAATAATAAAGAAGATGCTTCCAGGGGAGAACGTGCTGCCCTCTAGCACGTATGAAGCAAAGAAGGTTGTCTGCCCTCTAGGATTAGAGGTGCAGAAGATACATGCATGCATCAATGAATGCATCCTCTACCGCGGGGAGTACGAGAATTTGAATGCATGCCCGGTATGTAGTGCATTGAGGTATAAGATCAGGCGAGATGACCCCGGCGATGTTGAGGGTGAGTCCACCCCCGGGAAGAGGGTTCCTGCGAAGGTGATGTGGTATGCTCCTATAATACCACGGTTGAAACGTTTGTTCCAGAACAAAGAGCATGCCAAGTTGTTGCGATGGCACAAAGAGGACCGTAAGAAAGATGTGATGCCGAGACACCCCGGCTGACGGGTCGCAGTGGAGAAAAATCGACAGAGAGTTCAAGTCATTTTCAGATGACGCAAGGAACTTAAGATTTGGTCTAAGTACGGATGGCTTTAATCCTTTCGGGGAGCAGTAGCTCTAGTCATAGCACCTGGCCGGTGACTCTATGTATCTATAACCTTCCTCATTGGTTGTGCATGAAGCGGAAGTTCATTATGATGCCGGTGCTCATCCAGTGGCCCGAAGCAACCCGGCAACGACATTGATGTGTACCTGAGGCCATTGGTTGAAGAATTTTTAGAGTTGTGGCGTGACGAAGGTGTACCTGTGTGGGATGAGCACGAACAAAAGGAATTTAACCTACGAGCGTTGTTATTTGTAACCATCAATGATTGGCCTGCTCTTGGTAACATTTCGGGGTAGTCAAACAAGGGATACAATGCATGCACACACTCGTTTAGGTGAGACCGATAGTAATTATTTGGGAAACAAGAATGTGTACCGGGGCATCGTCGATTTCTTCCAAAACAACATCACGTAAGAAAGAGAGGAAAGCATTTCGGAGGTGAGGCAGATAACCGAACGAAGCCTACCCGCCCTAATGGGGAAGTTATATATGATATGGTCAAGGATTTAAAAGTGATCTTTGGAAAGGGTCCCGGCGGACAATCTGTTCCGCATGATGTTGACGGACACGTACCCATGTGGAAGAAGAAGTCGATATTTTGGGAGCTACCCTACTAGAAATTCTTAGAGGTTCACTCTGCAATTGACGTGATGCACGTGATGAAAAATCTTTGCGTGAACCTGCTAAACTTCTTGGGCGTGTATGGGAAGACAAAAGATACACCGGATGCACGGCAGGACCAGCAAAGTATCCACGAAGGAAACAACCTGAATCCAGAGAAGTATCAAAGTCCTGCCAGCTACGCTCTTACCAAAGAGGAGAAGGAGATCTTTTTTGAAGTCCTGAGTAGCATCAAGGTCCCATCTGGCTTCTCGTCGAATATAAAGGGAATAATAAACATGTCAGAAAAAGTCTCATGACTGCCACGTGATTATGACACAATTACTTCCGGTTGCATTGAGGGGGCTTCTGCCGGAAAATGTTCGAGTACCCATTGTGAAGCTATGTGCGTTCCTCAATGCAATTTCTCGGAAGGTGAGCAATCCACTTACTCTACAAAATTTACGGAAGGATGTGGTCCAATGTCTAGTCAGCTTCGAGTTGGTGTTCCCACCATCCTTCTTCAATATTATGACACATCTCCTAGTTCACCTGGTCGAAGAGATTGGCGTTCTCGGTCCCGTATTTCTACACAACATGTTCCCCTTTGAGAGATTCATGGGAGTCTTAAAGAAGTACGTTCATAACCGTGCTAGGCCGAAGGAAGCATCTCCAAGGGCTATGGAACAGAGGAGGTCATTGAGTTTTGTGTTGACTTTATTCCTCGACCTTAAGCCGATCGGTGTTCCTGAATCGCGCTATGAGGGGAGACCGCATGGAAAAGGCACGCTAGGAAAGAAATCAGCAACGTGTATGGACGGACATTCTTTCACTCAAGCACACTACACAGTTCTACTTAATTCCATCTTGGTGGCTCCGTACAAAGAGGAACACAAGGAGATCTTACGCTCTAAATACCCGGATCAACGTGAAGATTGGATTGATGGAGAACACATGAAGACTTTCGGCGGTTGGTTGCAAACACGTCTCATGAATGTCACCGATGACGAGCAGCTGTACTTGTTGGCCAAGCAACCATCTTCTACTATATCGACTTTTCAAGGGTACGAGATTAATGGGAACACATTTTACACTTTCGCCCAAGACGAAAAGAGCACCAACCAAAACAAGTGGTGTCCGCTTTGATGCAGAAGATGGCAATGGGAACAAGGTCACATATTATGGGTACATAGAGGAGATATGGGAACTTGACTATGGACCTAATTTCAAGGTCCCTTTGTTCCGTGTAAATGGTTCAACCTGAAAGACGGGGTACAGGTAGACCCGCAGTACGGAATGACTACAGTGGATTTCAAGAATCTTGGGTACGACACCGAACCATTTGTCCTAGCCAGTGAAGTGGCTCAGGTTTTTTATGTGAAGGATATGTCCAGCAAACCGAAAAAAAGAAAAGAAAGGCAAGAGGACACATCATACGATGAGCCAAAGCGGCACATAGTTCTTTCAGGAAAAAGAAACATCGTGGGAGTAGAGGACAAGACAGGACATGTCGAAGATTATAATAAGTTTGACGATATTCCACCCTTCAAGGTAAAAATTGACCCAAGCATCATCTTAAACAATGAAGATTGTCCATGGTTGCGTCGCAGTAAGAAGAAAGGGAAACGGGCGAAGAAAACTCAGAAGACTAGCTAGCTACATATAGGGATCATAACTTGTGTATCTCAATATGGAAATCACTTTTGTGTAATGATGTTACTGTATGTAAGATATTAACAATGGAGATGGTTGGCTTGTTTTACTAGTTAAGTCACGGGCTTGCAGTGGAAATTTTTCGAGGCGGAACTTCCGAATATGCCATATATAGGGCATGTGCACCAAGGGCATATTCGAGAAGTTCCGCCACGGGAGATTTCCCAACCCTTTACGCAACATTGTTAGAGGAGATGGAGTCTTCCACGGGCTTGCAGGAAAAAATTCCGAGGCGGAACTTCCGAAGATGCCATAGGGCGTGTGCACCAAGGGCATCTTCGACAAGTTCCGCCACGGGAGATTTCCCAACCCTTTCCCCAACATTGTTAGAGGAGATGGAATCTTCCACGGGCTTGCAGGGAAATTTTTTCGAGGCGGAACTTCAGAAGATGCCATAGGGCGTGTGCACCAAGGGCATCTTCGACAAGTTCCGCCACGGGAGATTTCCCAACCCTTTCCTCCATCCATGGTGATGAAACTCTCCATCCATGTTGGCTTGTTGAGCTGCTTCCCATGGTCTATCGATGCTCCTTTTATAGGCAGAGCGTCCTTATCCTGCCGACAGCTTTAGTACCGGTTGCAGACACGAACCGGTACTAAAGGTTACCCACGCGTCCTTATCCTGCCGACAGCTTTAGTACCGGTTGCAGACACGAACCGGTACTAAAGGTTACCCACGCGTCCTTATCCCACCGACAAGGCGTCGTGCGCTACATACTTTATCTCATCGAGCAGGGCGTCCTTATCCCGCCGATAGCTTTAGTACCGGTTGCACCCACCAACCGGTACTAAAGGTTACCCACGCGTCCTTATCCCACCGACAGGGCGTCGTGCGCTACATAATATATCTCATCGAGCAGGGCGTCCTTATCCTGCCGACAGCTTTAGTACCGGTTGCACCCACCAACCGGTACTAAAGGTTTGCCTCGATCTGTCTTCCCGCCTATTTTCTTCCCGCGCTTTCCACCGGTTCCCGCCTCTGTCTTCCCGCCATTTTTTCACTATATATATGTAGGCTTGGCCACCATTTACATATCACATCTAGACTCATATCTGCAAACCTCATCATTCTCTCCCATGGCTTCCATCGCATCTCTAACCCTCCGGGAGGCGGAGGCGCTTTGCGCGTCGAACTACCCCTGCCCGCCGGGCTACCGCGTCCCTACCGGCTGGTTGCTGAGCGTCGGAGGCGTACCGGTCCCTCCTGTCCCTCTAGGTGTGGCGCGCGAGATGGCCATCACGAACCACTACTACTTCGAGCTCACGCCGAGCAGCGGAGGAATCCCCGTGGCATCCCGACTATAGCCCGACTTGGGAAAGCTTCTTCATCAATCGGCGTGAGAGGGCGCTTGCCGTGCACGAGGAGGGTGGCCCGCCTCCTCCGAACTTCAACGAGGCCGGCCGTCGGCCGTGGTGGCGCGGCCGGACTCTCCAGTGGCGTCATGGCCTACCGTGGCCCCCGCCTGCGCTACCCTCGGTCCCAGCCCACGCGTGCTCACCCGCCGACGTTCGAGTACCGCGACCCCGATGCCGCCGACGATGATGACGGCGACTCCGACGACTACGAGGGCGACTACTATAGGGCTAGGCACGAGTATGACTGAATGACTCCAACAGTCAAATCTGGCACTGTATCTTAATTTTCAGTTTAGCTATGTACTTTTATAAAATTTTATTCCCGCCTTTTCTTTCCCGCATTTTTTCTCCCGTGCGGCGTCGTGGCGGGAAAGTTTCCCGCGCGACGTCGTACGTGGCGGGAAAGTTTCCCGCGCGGACGGCGTCATGGCGGGAGTAAAGAATAGAAATAGAAAATATATAGAAAAAAAGAAAAAAGAATTAGAAAATATATAGAAAAGAAATAGAAAAAAGGTTATAGAAAAGAAATAGAAAAGAAAACAAACGGAAAAGGAAAAAGAAATAGAAAACAAATAGAAAATAAAAAGAAAAGAAAAGAAACACAAAAGAAAAGAAAAAGAAACAGAAAAGAGAGAACAAACAGAAAAGAAAAAATAAATAGAAAATAAATAGAAAAGAAATATAAAAAGGATATAGAAAAGAAATAGAAAAGAAAACAGACGGAAATTGAAAAAGAAATAGAAAAGAAATAGAAAAGAAAAGAAATAGAAAATAAAAAGAAAAGAAAAGAAACACAAAAGAAAAGAAAAAAGAAACAGAAAAGAAAGAAGAAACAGAAAAGAAAAAAGAAACAACAAAAGAAAAGAAAACAGTAAAAGAAAAAAGAAAACAAAAAAAACCCTTTGGTACCACCAACCGGTACGAAAGGTCTTTCGTACCGGTTGGTGGTACCAACCGGTACCAAAGGGGGTTTCCTCTCCATTTGACTTAGCCGCACCGCGAAATCACCCCAAATCCTCCACAGACGCGCAGAGACCGCCGCGCCCACGCCGTCGCCGTCGCCCACGCGTGCTCCCACGCCGTCGCCATCTTCGCCGCCGTCGCCGACGCGCAGAGCCGACGCGCCGTCGCCGTCGCCCACGCCGTCGCCAGCCGCTCTCCCCTCCTCCGCGCGTCGGCAACCCGGCCAAGGTGAGCGCGCCCCTCTCCCCCTCCTCCTCCGGCAACTAGCTGCGCCGCCGCCGCTCTCCACGCTGCGCGCGCGCCGCCGCGAGACCACCTCGCCGACACCGCCGTCCGCCTCGCCGACGCCGCAGACGCCCGCTCCCCGGCCACCGCCTTGCACACGCCCCCGCTCCCCGGCCGGCCCCTAACATGTTCGATGAAATGCCCAGCCGCCCCGCCGCACCTTGCTCGCCCGCCTCGTGCGCACATCGCCTCACGCCACCACCTCCTCGCTCGCGCGCTTCGCAAGGCCGAAGCCTGCAGCCGTCGCTCGCTCGTTGGCCCACGCGCCACCCTCCACCGGCCGAACTGCCACGCCCAACTCGCTGCAAGCCGCCCACGCCCACGCATCGTTTCCGCCGCCGCCAGCGCTCGCCCCAACCACGCCCAAACGCAGCGGCAGCAACCGCCCCCGCGCACGAGCCGCGCCGCGCCCACGCTCGCTCCGCCTTGCAAATCGCCCAAGACAAACTGTGGGCGTCTAGTAGCACAGCTAGCGTCGCGACCCTGGAGCTTGAAGAGTAGCATTGGCTACAAAGGTGATGCAAGGGACAACTGTGTCTCCGGTTTGAGTTTACTCAATTTAGCGATTGGTTTACTCAATTTTGTTTTGTATGCCAGAAAATCGCTTTATGTTTCCAGGCTGCTATATAGGAGCGTTGTTGTTCACACTTGTACGTGCATGAGTTTTCTAAATTCTTGAAATATGCACACAAAAATCAGGACGATTCTACGAACGGGGAAGTTATGATACCCGAGAAGCCTTTTCCTATATTCTTGTTTGTTTAACTCATCTCTGATTTCACCGCTATTTCCGCAATGTACACGATGTAAAATTAATTTAGCATAATGCATGTGAACGGCCAAATGTTGTGTTTGAGTTTCAGGATATAAACCACCATTTTATCTTATCTTCTCCACGCGATTGAAAAAACTCTCAAATTTTCAGGATATAAACCACCATTTTATCTTATCTTTGTCCTAAGTTTGACCGGATTTAAAGAAAAAAAAGGTATGTCGTGGATGTTGGTATATATTTCTATCTCGGTCAAACTTACACTAGTTTGACTTAGGACAAACCTACGACTTGAATTATTTTTGGAACAAAGTGTGTTTCATCCAAGATGTGAACTACCAAAATTTCCATGTGCCAAGGTTATCCGTGAAACTAGAGAAACCTCACTGCTAGGGTCGAGAAAAAGAGAGAAGAGCGAGAGGAGGACCGCCGAGTGTTAGGGTTAGGGTCCGTAGCGGTGCCGAGTACGTGGCGGTGCCACCGCGACATAGAGAGAAGAGCGCGCCGAGTGTTAGTGTTAGTGTTAGGGTCGAGAAAAAGAGAAGAGCGCGCCGAGTGTTAGGGTTAGGGTTATTGTTTTCTTCATTTGAATTGTTTTCTAATTGTTTTCTTAATTTTACAGTGACATTGAGGTATGGAGGACGGCACCTTCGTCCGAGATGAGGAGGGGGAAGAAGCGGTGCAACAATTGATCTATGAGAGTGCCCGTGGTCCGGAACCCGACGATGGAGATGACAACGATTTCCAAGACTTTCTGAATGATTTCGGCGAGGGACTTGAGTCTGAACAAATTAGAAGAGACAACGAAGTGTCCATCACAAACTCCGGCGAGGTGTATATCTATGTATCAATTAGTCTATATGTTCATCCCTAGATGCATTCATTTATTTGTATTGCACTTATTAACGAATAATTTTTTCTTTTAGCCTTCTGGATCATCGAGCAAGTCTGTTAGATCAAAACGAGGCCCGACGCGGGTGCTAAAGGGCGAGGGCAGGTTAGCCCTCACGACATTCAAGGATAATGGTGAACCAGTGGAGCCCAAGGAGTTTTGCCGCAAATTTACAAGTCAATCCGGAGTTATTGTTAGGGACCATGTACCGATCAGCATTCAAGAGTGGCATAAGCCGAAGAACCCGGAGAGTGGTGCTAGTTATGTCAACGACAAGTTGAAAAAATTTCTTTGGGACACGCTACTGACAAAGTTCAGCCTACCGGAAGACATGACGGAAGGCCAGAAGAATAAAGTCAAGGAATGGACATGGAAGAAGATAGCCATACAATTCCAGACCTTCAAGAAAAATTTATGGGACAAATATAAGAATGAAGATCCTGTATTCGATGATAATCTAGTGAAGATAAAAGATCACTGGGCCGCATTTAAGGAGTATAAGCAATCGTCTACTTTTGTGTCCCGATCGAAGAAAAATACCGAAAATGCTGCAAAGAAGAAACTTCCGCATCATTTGGGGTCAGGTGGCTACAAGAGTGCCATTCCGAAGTGGACAGCGTTTGAGAATAAACTGATTGATCATGGAATCACTCCACATACATGGGACTGGCCCGAACGGTCCAAGTTCTGGTTGTTCGCTCATGGGGCAGGGTTGGACCCAAAGACAGGGCTGATCGTTGCGAAGGGAAAATGGAAGGAAAAATTGAGGCAATTGTACCGAAGCTTGTAGATGCAATTGACAAGGTCAGAAAGGGAGAGTACATTCCCGATCGAGAGAATGACGAGCTGACACTCGCTCTGGGGAACCCTGAACATGTTGGACGAGTACGAGCTCGCCCAGGTCTCACCATGAAGGAAGCGTGGCCGGACAGCGCTGACACTTATAGAAGCCGTTCGCGAAAGAAGAATAAGGACGCCGACATTGTAACGGAGTTGTTAACTAGGGTGGAGGCTCTTGAGAGAAATCGAGAGGGCACCCGATCAGCCGCTGTTTCTACAGGATCCACAAGCCGATGCTGCCCCATCTCAGCGAAGAAGCGAGTGTCGGTTCCTCACATCTTGACGGATGTGGAGGAAGCTACCCCGTGGATTATGTCACGGAGAAGACAGATTGCGAGCTACATATGTTAATCGGGACCGCGTCCGTTAAGGTGGCGGTCGGCTATGTGTACCCAAGTGAAGATGGAGCAATGCACCATCATATGCCCATTCCACCTGGTTGTGTTCGTGTCGGGGTGGATGAAGTTGTTTCGGGTTTTGAAAAAGTGGAGCTTGATATTCCTAGAGGTGAAGATGAGAGGACACCGGCCGATGTCAAGCACGGTTTCGCCCTATGGCCGAAGAAGTACGTCGTCCTTTTGCAAAGGCCACCGACTCCTACACATGAGCAGCAAATGCCATCGACTCCTCCCGGTGGCAGTCCCGGTGAGCAGCCAAGTCCACACCTACCCGAGAGGGACCCCGGCGTGAGTCCACCATCTCGAGATCCTCCGCGTAAGACAGCGTCCGTTAAGCGGAACGGTACGCCGCCTAGGAAGAAAGCTAGAAAGGAGAAACAACTGCCGCCTACTGAGAAGTTACCTTGGGAAAAAACTCCAGAGGAAAACGCGGAGGCCGTTCAGGCCGAGGTGAAGAAATTTTTTGCACCGAAAGTGCCAGAGATACCTTTCGAGAAGACACTAGATCGGGAGAAAGTTGTGCGTACCGTTGACAATCTATATGACCCTGTACCATCGCCGCCATCTTACTATGTGCGTTCTATTGAAAGGTCGTATGACAAGATGATCGAGGCGACAAAACCCGTTCAATCGGGTATCAGGGAGATAAAAGGGATACACAGTGTCTACCAGCTCGGACAACAACCCGTTCAATCGGTCGCCCCTCTCAAGGTGTTTGACGGGAAGACCGTTCAAAGTTCTCGACAAGACGCAACTGATTACGCCTTAGCTGAACGAGCATATCAGTTTGTTCAAGGGAAAGATTTGGTCGAGAATCTCGGAAGGTACCAACAAGTATGCGTAACTTGCATTCGTGGTACCTTAAGGCCTCAAAGGAAGGGATCGAGACTATCATGGTGCGAGTTAGGGAAGAGCACTACTTCCAGGAGTACTGTGTGAACGTTGACTTCGCCGAACTCTTTCAGTTATACAATCTCCGGGCCCTCGACAAATCAATCATCAGTTAATATTGTCTGTAAGTGATTTATTTATTTAATTTGAGAAGTCGTTCATTGTCTGCAGATTATAATCTTTTGTGCGCTATATTATGCAGATCGAAGATGCTCGAATGCAAAAGGGACGATATCACAGACATTGGGTTCATTGACCCGCACACAATGCATGTTAAAACCATAGAGAATCCCCTCTATAACAAGGATACACCGCAGACTTTGCTAAGGTTTTTGAAGCGACAACGTGACAAAAAGCTAATACTTTGGCCTTACAACTTCGAGTGAGTCTTACTGTCTTATAACACATTATATTTTGCTCACCGTATGTCAAAATTTCCACTAATGACTTATGTATATGACACTACATATTGAAACGTGCGTAGGTTTCACTTTATTCTTCTCGTCATCAATTTGGAAATTGGAGAAGTTGAAGTCTTGGACTCACTAAGCAAAAAAAAGGATCTATACTTGTCTTGTTTTTTAATGTTCAGAAGGTAATTTTAATTCTTATCGGTTTGTTTCGTTAATTTCCTGCTTTGAACTAATTGATGACTCTTTTATGCATTTTCTTTTGTCGAGCAGCGTATGGCAAACTTTCATCAAGGAAGATACGTCCCGTGAATGGACACCGAAGCTGCGATGGCGTGCGAAAGTAAGTAGTACTACCTAGGTCCACACACCTTTTAATTATCATACTTGACTATTGTTTGATTGAATTATATTCTTGTAAAGAAATGCCCGCAACAACCTTCGGGAACCGATCTCCGTGGATTCTTCGTTTGCGAGTACATCCGCAGAATTATCAACGAGAGAACGAATAATGAAAGAAATAAAGAGGTACAAAAACAATCTTCACAAATTTGTTTTGTTATCATAAGTTGTGCTGAGTTTCAGTAATAGTTGTTTCATGTATTCATTTGTATCTTATTCTTTTATAGTTGGCAAGAAAGCGGAACAAGCTCTCAATCGATGACCGCTTCATAGCAATAGGCGAGGAATTGGCGGGATTTTTCCTTCGGGACGTCATACCACCACTCGCAGAGTTCCACTATGAATGAAGATGTACATGTTACATATATAGTTGACTCGAAGAGTACCACTATGCTACATGTAATAGACATATATAAAGTACGCCTCGGAGAGTACCACTATATATGCATGAAGATCGATCTTCATGCATAGTGCTACTTAATTTGCGATCTTATGCAATAACATGTGTGTTATATTATATGCACCAACTGTTGAAATATTGGGCCCACTTTTAGTGGCCCAAATTAGATTTCAGTTTTTCCTATAAATCTCAAAGCCCACATAGTGGCAGCCTTGTGAGTTTGAGCCCAAGTTGGTGGCAGCTCACTAGGGAGTGGCAAGAGGTGGGAAGTTTAGTCCCACATGGAAAGTTGGGAGGAAGTTAGACCACCTTATAAGGTGGGTTGTTCCACCACTAGTAAGTGAGTGAGAAAAGGAGTGCTACACGCGCGCGCTCCTCCTCCTCCTCGCTCGCTCGTCTCGTCTCGACTCGACTCGACACGTCACGACGCGCGCCGCGCTCGTGGTGAGTGGATTGAGCCTCGAGCCGAGACTTTCCTTACTTTTGCGGCTCGGGAAAACGAACAGAGTCCTAGACGGACGCGTCGCAGTTAGTCGGTTCGGGTCGCTCCCGGATCTATCTGTAACCGACTCGAAACGTTCGTGCGACGTGGGCGTGGCCCACGTTGCCTAGGGTTTCCCGAGCCTATATAATCTCCTGTCCGGCTACCGCAGAAACACATCCAATACACGAGTTAGGGTTTCCACCTCTCTCTGCTTGAGCCGCCATCGTAGCCTACTCCATCCCGCGAGCCGACGTGCATTGGCGAACGGGAGAGCAGGTCTCCGGAACCGCTCGTCCTTGCGATCCTGTACGGGAGAGGGCGAATTAGGTTTTTGGGAAGCGCTTTGCGCGACTCGCTCAAGCTCTTCATCACGGGTCGCCTTCCGTCCAAGTCGGGCGGTGCTGCCTACCGTCGTCTTCAACGCCGTCTACTTCGACCCGTCGTCCCCGTCGTCAACAACGTTGTCATCAACAACGTTACTCGCTGCGACATCATCCGCTACACCTCCACCGCCACCACCACCGGATCGGTACGTGCGACATATCTCGATCCGTTTAGCGATGGATGCTTTACCGTTTGCGCTGCTGCTACTCATGTTGATTAATGCATCTAGTATGTTTGAGTTTCACATGTTAGTAGTTACTTTCGTCATGCTTTATATTCTGGAATTAATCATGGAAATTGTGCCTAATTATCCAACAATCCAAAAACCTAAATGTAGGCAATTTCCTGAGTTAACAATGGCTGGTTTTTCCGATGCACCGAGGCCGGATAAGTTTACCGGTGTGCACTTTAAGAGGTGGCAGTATAAGGCCATGCTCGGCTTACTCATCCGAAAGTGTTCGAAGTTACCGATGGTTTACCCGAAGGAACTATATCGACCAAGATCGAACAAGTTCAAGGAAAACAATACTCTCTTCGTCGGATGCGTTACGAGTATTCTTGCCGATCGTCCGTGTGATGTGTACATGCACTTAACGAGATGGTAAAGAGCTCCGGGATGCACTGAATGCTAAGTTCGGTGCAACCGATGCAGCAGATGAACTCGTACATCATGGAGAGCTTCCATGACATCGGGATGGTTAACAACCGTTCTGTAGTCGAACAAGCTCAAGAGATACGGTGCATTGCGAAAGAGCTTGAACTCCTTAAGTGTGCCTTACCTGACAAGTTTGTGGCTGGATGCATCATCGCTAAGTTGCCCCCTTCATGGAGGAACTTTGCCACAACTCTCAAACACAAGAGACAGGAGATATCAGCTGAAAATATGATAGCGTCTCTTGATGTTGAGGAGAAAGCTCGGGCTAAGGATAATACTGAGAAAGGAGAGGGTCAGTCTAGCGCCAACATGGTGCAAAAGAAACCCTACAGCAAGAACAAAGGGAATAACAAGCCCTCCTTCAATAAGCCTATGAAGACTACAACCTTCAAGAAGAAGAAGATGATAAACAAAGCAGATCTGAGCTGCTTTACCTGTGGAGAGGCTGGCCATTTTTCTAAGGACTGTCCGGAGAGGGCAGACCGCAAGAAAAGGGGAGGCAAGTCAACACGGTGACCGCTAGCAATGCTCGATGGGTACGGTAATCTCTTTCTTGTTCTTTCGGTAATTCAATCTCCATGTTGGTGGATTGATACGGGTGCTAATGTTCATGTGTGTGCTCGACATATCCATGTTCACTTCTTACCGAAGTCGCCCGGGATTCTTCCGTCTTGATGGGGAATGGGTCACATGCTTCGTTCGTGGTGTTGGCACGGTAGATCCGAAGTTCACTTCGGGGAAGATCGTGCGGCCGAGGAACGTGCGAGCATGTCCCTACTATGAACAAGAATCTCGTTAGCGGCTCCCTTCTATGCGAGAGATGGGTTTAAGGTTGTTTTAGAGTCGAATAAAGTAGTTGTTTCCAAGTTTGGACAATTTATTGGTAAAGGCTATGAGTGCGGAGGCTTGTTCCGCTTTTCGCTTTCGATTTCAGTAATAAGTCACGTGAACCATATTTGTGGCAATGTTAGTGATGATACCGGTGTTTGGCATTCTCGTTTATGTCACATTAATTTTGGTTTAATGTCTCGGCTATCCAGTTTAAGTTTAATTCCGAAATTCACCATTGCCAAAGGTTCTAAGTGCCATAGTTGTGTGCAATCAAAGCAACCTCGGAAGCCCCATAAGGCGGCCGAGGAGAGAAACTTGGCACCTCTAGAACTCATACATTCCGATCTATGCGAGATGAATGGTGTGTTGACAAAAGGTGGAAAGAGATATTTCATGACATTGATTGATGATGCGACTAGATTTTGCTATGTTTATCACGTTGCGAACTAAAGATGAAGCTTTAGACTACTTTAAAATTTATAAGGCCGAAGTTGAAAATCAACTAGAGAGAAAGATCAAGCGTCTTAGGTCGGATCGTGGTGGCGAATATTTTCCTAAAATCTTTGATGAATTCTGTGAGGAACATGGCATTATTCATGAGAGGACGCCTCCCTATTCACCCCAATCAAACGGGGTTGCCGAGAGAAAAAAACCGCACGCTGACTGACTTGGTGAACTCCATGTTAGCCACTGCTGGTTTATCTAAGGCATGGTGGGGGGAGGCTTTATTGACTTCATGTCATGTCCTGAATAGAGTTCCTAACAAGAATAAAGATAAAACCCCTTACGAGGAGTGGTCCGGGAGAAAACCATCACTTTCGTATTTGCGCACATGGGGATGTTTGGCGAAAGTCAATATTCCAATTACTAAGAAGCGCAAACTCGGACCAAAGACAAGTGGATTGTATCTTTCTAGGTTATGCTCCGCGTGAGTGTAGGCTATAGATTTTTAGTAGTTCAATCGAAGTACCCGATATGCATGTTGATACTATTATGGAATCTCGTGATGCAACATTCTTTGAGAATATGTTTCCTATGAAAGATATGCATAGCATTGCTAGAATTTCTACCGAGATAGTTCCCTGAATCTAGTACATCTAATGAGTATTTTGAACAATCACATGAGATTGTTATTGAGAAGGATGACAATGAAGCTCCTAAACGAGCAAGAGACGGAGGATTGAAAAATCCTTTGGTGATGATTTCATTGTGTACCTTGTGGATGATACTCCCACGTCCATTGCGAGAGGCATATGCATCTCCAGTATGCAGATGATCTGGAAAGAAGCTCGTCCATAATGAGATGGACTCGATTCTTTCTAATGGAACTTGGGAGCTATCAGAACGACCTCATGGATGCAAGCCTGTGGGCTGCAAATGGGTGTTCAAGAAGAAGCTAAGGCCTGATGGTACTATTGAGAAGTACAAGGCGCGGCTTGTAGCTAAAGGCTACACACAGAGAGAAGGCGAAGATTACTTCGATACCTATTCACCTGTCGCTAGACTTACCACCATTCGAGTACTACTGTCCATGGCTGCCTCCTATGGTCTTATCGTTCATCAAATGGACGTAAAGACAGCTTTTCTTAATGGAGAGTTGGAAGAGGAAATCTATATGGATCAGCCTGGATGGGTTCGTAGTAAAAGGTGAAGAAAGAAAGGTGTGCAAGTTGCTGAAATCTTTATATGGCCTAAAACAAGCACCTAAGCAATGGCATGAGAAGTTTGACAGAACTTTAACTTCTGTAGGCTTTGTGGTCAATGAGGCTGACAAGTGTGTTTACTATCGCCATGGTGGGGGCGAAGGTGTTATACTGTGTTTGTATGTGGATGATATTCTGATATTTGGTACAAACATGAGAGTAATACACGAGGTCAAGTCTTTCTTGTCAAAGAGCTTTGATATGAAAGATCCGGGAGAAGCCGATGTGATTTCGAACATCAAGCTGATTAAGAACGAGAGTGGGATTACTCTAACGCAATCCCATTATGTTGAGAAGATCTTGAGTCGGTTCGGCTATATTGATAGCAAGCCTTCTTCAACACCTTATGATCCCGAGTGTGACACTACGCAAGAACCGGAGGATTGCCATAGATCAATTGAGATATTCTCGGATCGTTGGCTCACTCATGTACTTAGCGAGCGCGACTAGACCCGACATCTCTTTTGCTCGTTAGCAAGTTGAGTAGGTTCATGTCAAACCCGGGTACTGATCATTGGCATGCACTTGATAGGGTCATGCGCTACCTATGTGGTACAATGAGTTATGGGATTCACTATTCGGGGCACCCAGTCGTGCTTGAAGGATATAGTGATTCGAATTGGATCTCGGATGTAGCTGATCCGTACGCCACAAGTGGGTATGTATTTACCTTTGGAGGTGGCGCAGATGTCATGGAGATCTTGTAAGCAAACCATATTGACGAGGTCAACTATGGAAGCAGAACTTCTTGCTTTAGACACAACCACCGTTGAATCGGAATGGTTGCGTGAGCTCTTGATGGACTTGCCTGTGGTTGAAAAACCTGTTCCGGCAATCCTTTTGAATTGTGACAATCAAACTGTAATTGTCAAAGTGAACAATTCTAAGGATAACGCGAAGTCATCAAGACACGTCAAGAGACATTTGAAGTCTGTCAGGAAATTGCGAAACTCCGGAGTAATAACTGTTACATATATTCAAATAGACAAAAACCTGGCAGATCCCTTTACAAAGGGACTATCACGTAATGTGATAGAAAGTGCATCGAGGGAGATGGGTTTGAGACCCGTTGATGTTACGCCATAGTGGTAACCCAACCTTTGTGATCGGAGATCCCGTGAATTAGGACCCGGGAAGAACAAACTAGTGGTTTAATTGAGGAGAGTATTATGTAACCCTCTCTATGTGAAGATGCACAACTCTCAATTGCTCGTAAGGCAGGTTGGCAAAAGCCTTAATGTGTTTATGTTGGCTATTTTAGCAAAGATGCTCGTCCTACGAGCATTCTTGAAATAACACACCTATATGAGTCCGATTGTTAAACGTCGCAATCTATGAGATTTGGGTGATCTCTAGTAAACTCATGAAGAGACCATGAAGTATGACGCATATGCTTCACCCGCGGGGTAGGCTACCGGCAGCCATGTACCGGTCATGACTTTGAGTGAAACCCCGTTCACGCAAAACTTGCAATTCAAGGCTTAGTCCATTGTTCAAGTGTGAATGGATGTAGCTTAAGGTTCTAGGCGGAAGTTCAACTTAACGGTCTCCGCTGAAACACTGGTATATAAACAAGCGAGTGAGTATTGGTAAATCTCTAAATGGGGATTTGAGATGCGGTGGGGGATTGTTGAAATATTGGGCCCACTTTTAGTGGCCCAAATTAGATTTCAGTTTTTCCTATAAATCTCAAAGCCCACATAGTGGCAGCCTTGTGAGTTTGAGCCCAAGTTGGTGGCAGCTCACTAGGGAGTGGCAAGAGGTGGGAAGTTTAGTCCCACATGGAAAGTTGGGAGGAAGTTAGACCACCTTATAAGGTGGGTTGTTCCACCACTAGTAAGCGAGTGAGAAAAGGAGTGCTACACGCGCGCGCTCCTCCTCCTCCTCGCTCGCTCGTCTCGTCTCGACTCGACTCGACATGACACGTCACGACGCGCGCCGCGCTCGTGGTGAGTGGATTGAGCCTCGAGCCGAGACTTTCCTTACTTTTTCGGCTCCAGGAAAACGAAAGAGTCCTAGACGGACGCGTCGCAGTTAGTCGGTTCGGGTCGCTCCCGGATCGTGGGCTATCTGTAACCGACTCGAAACGTTCGTGCGACGTGGGCGTGGCCCACGTTGCCTAGGGTTTCCCGAGCCTATATAATTTCCTGTCCGGCTACCGCAGAAACACATCCAATACACGAGTTAGGGTTTCCACCTCTCTCGCGCTGAGCCGCCATCGTAGCCTACTCCATCCCGCGAGCCGACGTGCATTGGCGAACGGGAGAGCAGGTCTCCGGAACCGCTCGTCCTTGCGATCCCGTACGGGAGAGGGCGAATTAGGTTTTTGGGAAGCGCTTTGCGCGGCCGCTCAAGCTCTTCATCACGGGTCGCCTTCCGTCCAAGTCGGGCGGTGCTGCCTACCGTCGTCTTCAACGCCGTCTACTTCGACCCGTCGTCCCCGTCGTCAACAACGTTGTCATCAACAACGTTACTCGCTGCGACATCGTCCGCTACACCTCCACCGCCACCACCACCAGATCGGTACGTGCGACATATCTCGATCTGTTTAGCGATGGATGCTTTACCGTTTGCGCTGCTGCTACTCATGTTGATTAATGCATCTAGTATGTTTGAGTTTCACATGTTAGTAGTTACTTTCGTCATGCTTTATATTCTGGAATTAATCATGGAAATTGTGCCTAATTATCCAGCACCAACTTGCTATGCATCATCTTGATCTTCATGTACTACCTAAACCCAAACGCGTTTCTGGTGCATCGACGCGATATGAAACAAACCGATATCCCTAAACCGCTCCAAAAACCCTAAAAAACCAATTCTCTGCCGCGGCAGAGATTTGGGCAAATTCCCTGCCGCAGGGGGAACCTTTGGTACCGGTTCGATCCTTAGCCCTGAGCTCTCCTGGTGGCCCACGTGGAGGCCCCTTTTATACCGGTTCGTAAGCAACCGGTACGAAAAGGTGGGGGGCTTTAGTGCCGGATAATTAATACCGGTTGCTTAACCGGTACTAAAGCCCCTCTGGAACCGGTACTGATGAGAGATTTTCTACTAGTGACTACATCTTGATAAACATACGTGTAGATTAATTGCCAAAGCCAACGGAGTAATTAAGCGGAACTACCAAATCTAATCAATCCATATCCCTGCATGGATACAGCCTGCATGTGTTAGCTCACCTTGCTAGCTTAACCTGCCAGCTGACTAAAACAAATGGGGATACGCTTGCACAGCTCGCCGCAGGGTATGCCGTGGCATATACGGCATACCCTGTAGGTCCGCCGCTGATGAAGCAGACGGCGGATTGAAACATGAGCCGATTGACGACAGTGGATCCACCATGGTTACCTCACCGAGCCGTACTGTTAACGCAGAGAATTCAGGGGGTAGGGCAATCACACTCCTCACAATTGCTTGCGCATAGCATTTGGTCTGACAAGTCGCATCAGAAGTGAAAGTAAACAAAAGCAACAAACACCGATCAGTTCGCCTAATAGCTAAGCTTCTCATGCAGTAGCATGAGAGGAAGAACCAATAATGAGGAAGAACACGCACAGTGCACACCCTTAAATACAATTGACGAGTCAGAAGTACAGGATAGCCCATTACATTAACATCATGGTGCGCGGTAAGCAGGTTGAGTAGCAAGCATCAGACAACCCAAGAAGGCTATTCAGTCCCATTCAGAATCGGAATCTTCAGAATCGGAATCTTCAGAGGGATACACGGTAGTGTCGACTTTGGTAAGCGTTATAGTATTCTTCGGTAGACGGTCTGAAACTTGAATTAGAACATTGACCAGTGGCCCAATATTGTCGATGCCCTTATATATGATTTCAGTATACTTCAGCTTCCAGCAACTGAAATGCACCGCAACCTGACACTGGGACGATGCCTTCGACCTAGCCTTTCCTTTCCCTTTCTTCGAAACTTTTGAGAACTTTTGGCAGCAGCACACCGTATTTGTGTAAGTTACAAGCTGACAAGAAAGAACTGCGGTAATGAAGGAAAAAATACCTGACAACACTTCACGGTGAGCTTCTCCAGATTAGGTGAATTCTGCAGAAAGTGCCGCAGAAGCTGGAATTTGTCACCCAGTTCACAATCATCCAGCAATAAGGTTGTCAGGTTTTTGAACATAGAGAAGTTAACAGATTCCTCGTCTGGCAGTAACTGAAAATGGAAAATTAATCCTGAATAATGCACACCAATTCGATCATACAGAACAGGTGGAAAGTAAACTTAATGCAAAACATTATGCAGCTCCATACATGAGCACCACATCCTACTTGATCACAGGTGGTCTCAGCTAATCAAGAGGAAACATGGAGTTATCACAAAATTTATAAGAAGAGCATTATCCACCATGGGAAAGAATAACGAGTCACATGGCTCATTGGAGAAAGGAAATACTTGAACCAAAGTTTACAAGTACACCAACATAGATACAAAGTTGTCAATATCAGACCCTATCAAGGGGAGTTATATTGCATATGAGTGTTAGGAAAGAGCGAAATGTAAGGATAAAATCAAGTAAGAAACAAAATAGAGATCAGTTGCAAATAAAAATTGCATTCCAAGGTCGAACTACTATTAACTGATTAATAAGATAAAGACATCTCTCTTTTTTTTTGCGGGGGCAAGTTAAACATATCCATCTATCAGCTAGAAAGTCATACCCGTATAGGGAAACCCAACAGCTCCAGACTTGTCACATTAGATAAACTGCTCAGAAGCTTGCAATGATTGTCGTGGGCAACATTACCACGATAGTCCATCCAGTTATGTATGGAAGCTTTTACAAGGGATTCCATTTCATTTACTGATACTACATTGTTATAAGAAGCCTTAAGGTTTAGATGCAGAGAACCCAGATGGGGAGCTATTATAATCAGCCTATGATGAAAAGCACAACAACAATCAATAATCAGTTTCTTCAGCGAGGGTGATGTAAATTCCGTAAACCATATTGAGCAACTTTTCAGTTCCAGTTCTTGTAGAGCATCACACACAGAACTGATCTGCTCCGCGAAGCTGGATTTCAATGACAGATCAAGCAGCTGTAACTTTGTGAGGCGGCAAGAACCAAGAGGTCCACACCGCAATTCCAAAGGCATTTCAGCCTTGTGACCGTAACCTTCTCGTAAAGAGGAGTGAATGTGAAGCACTCTAGGGGAGCACTGGAGACCACGGCGAACCCATCTAGCAGCATCCGCTGGCCTTGCTTGATGTGTAGCATCTACATGCAGCCGGAATGTATCCAAGAGTGTACCATCCTGATGGCGATGGAACATCAGAAAATCTGCGAAATCCACAAACTTCTCATACCTCGCTTTGATAGCGTCCGAGCCACGCTCAGTCATTTTAGAGTTGAATTCTGGCAGGTCGATGTCAAGATTCGGCACGGAACGCCAGATGTGCCTCCACCTCTTGGCCAGCACGCACGTCTGGGCCACCTGGTGTGCCTTGAGGAAGGACATGATGGTGTGGATGAGGGCATCCGGCAGGGCGCTCAGCCGGTCCTCGGCAGAGGTGCTACCTGTACGGCCCCTTTTCCTGTAGATTCAGTGGGGCGAATCCTGCAAACCACACGTTTTTTTTTTCACGCAAAAGCCTTGCGTTTTGATGCATTGATAGATAAAGAAGAGTTTATGTACAAGCCCGAGGAACGGACACACCACGCCGTACAACTCGACCCAAGAAAAAGGAAAAGCCTAAACTAGGGGAGTAACTGGCGCACACCCCGGGCTCCCGCGTCCGCCCAAAGCCGCGCGTCGGCAGTGATGTCGTTGAACAAGGATGCCACCGAAGGCCGCGTGTTATCGAAGACCGCAGCGTTTCGGTGTTTCCAAATCCACCATGCTGTGAGCATGATAATCGACGAAGTGCCCTTGCGCAGCTGGCGAGGGGCGGTCCGCACCACCAGCGACCACCACTCCGCGAAGTCACCCTCAGCCATGGGCGGGCCTGAGGTGGATCGGATCCACGACACGTTGCAATTAAAAACAACACATTTATACAAATCAAGAAGGATATCTACATCTAGCAACAGATCAACAGGGAAGAAACACGAATTAAATCGACGAACGGAGAGATTGCACGCATCAAGGAATGTAACTGAAGAAGCCGAAAGCAACCCGACCCCGATGCAATCAAGCGAATGCAGGATCTACAGGGGGGAAATGAGGAGCAGTGATGGAGCTAACCAGGGAAGGGTGCTTGCTTCAGAAAATGGTTCCCCGTGGTGGAGAAAGCGGGTGGCCGGCGGCCGAAGACCTAGACCAAGCTCGGTGCGCTCACTCTACAGTTCTGTAGTCTGATTTCCCGAGACGGCCAGGAAAAGGAGAGGGCTGCTGGAATGGGCTGCCCTAGCTGGCGCTCGATCGCTAGGAGATTAGCGAGCGATCGGTTTCAGACATGATTAGGAGCAAACGTGTTTTACCTTGCCGTACATTTGCATGCATGCAAAAAGGAACAAATTTAAAAGTTTAAAACGTTTTAACTTTCAAACGACAACTCCAAATTAAGATCCGCTTTCACCATTAAATCCGTCTCGACGAGATCTTCAAAACTAGCACCCATGTTAATATGTTTCGACGACTTTTTTTCGGGCTAAAAGTTATCAACACTCTCTATTTGAATAATCAACCCTTCCGTACTTGAGTGATCAACGGCAAATGTATAAAATTATCAACCTGGTGCAGGGTATTGAGGGAAAGTTCTGCATGCATGCACAAATAGACGAATCTGCTGATGTCGACGAGAATCTTTTCCAAATTTGAAAATTCAAAACGTTTTAACTTTCAAACGACAACTCCAAATTAAGATTCGCTTTCACCAATAAATCCGTCTCGACGAGATCTTCAAAACTAGCACCCATGTTGATATGTTTCGAGCAACTTTTTTTCTGACTAAAAATTATCAAGCCTCTCTATTTGAATAACCAACCCCTCCGTACTTGAGTGATCAACGGTAAATGTATAAAATTATCAACCTGGTGCAGGGTATTGAGGGAAAGTTCTGCATGCATGCACAAATAGACGAATCTGCTGATGTCAGCGGAATCTTTTCCAAATTTGAAAATTCAAAACGTTTTAACTTTCAAATGACAACTCCAAATTAAGATTCGCTTTCACCAATAAATCCGTCTCGACGAGATCTTCAAAACTAGCACCCATGTTGATATGTTTCGAGCAACTTTTTTTCGGACTAAAAGTTATCAACCCTCTCTATTTGAATAAACAACCCCTCCGTACTTGAGTGATCAACGGTAAATGTATAAAATTATCAACCTGGTGCAGGGTATTGAGAAAAAGTTCACGCATGCATGCACAAATAGACGAATCTGCTGATGTCAGCGAAATCTTTTCCAAATTTAAAAATTCAAAACGTTTTAACTTTCAAACGACAATTCCAAATTAAGATTCGCTTTCACCAATAAATCCGTCTCGACGAGATCTTCAAAACTAGCACCCATGTTGATATGTTTCGAGCAACTTTTTTTCGGACTAAAAGTTATCAACCCTCTCGTTTGGAATAATCAACCCCTCCGTACTTGAGTGATCAACGGTAAATGTATAAAATTATCAACCCCAAAGTTAATTTTATTTTAAACATTTTAGCGAATCTTTTTTAGTTTAGAAGCTATCAACCCGGTGTCCTGATATTTATCAATAGTAAATATGAATAACTACCAACCCTAAAAATCTAAATTTATTTCAAATATTTTGGCGACTCTTTTTAGTTTACAAGTTATCAACCCGGAGCCTAGTTATTTATCAATGGTAATTATAAATAACTACCAACGCTAAAAAGTATTCCATTTAGAAATATTTTAGCGAACATTTTTTTATTTTACAAGCTATCAACCTTGTGCCTCGTTATTTATCAACTATAAATATAAATAAATAATAACGCTAAAAAGTATTTCATTTAGAATATTTTAGCGACTCTCTTTTAGTTTACAAGCTATCAACCCGGTGATCCGCTATTTATCAATGGTAAATATAAATAAATATCAACCCTAAATTTTTTATTTAATTTAAAAATATGTAGCGACTCTTTTTTTGTTTACAAGTTATCAACCCGGTGCCCCGTTATTTATCAACGGTAAATATAAATACCCAGCAACCCTAAAAAAGTAAATTTCATTTAGAATATTTTAGCAACTTTTGTTAGCTTACAACTTAAAAATAATACTTAATTTGAGTAGCAAGTGGTAGTTCATTTGAGTTGCAAGTGGATCTTCCCACCCGTTATTTCCCCCCTTAAAAACCATCGACCGAAAAAGGGAATTGCAAAAGGATTCCCTTAAACATGAATTACCGTACGAAAAAAAACCAAAAGGGAATTGCAAAAAGAGAATTGAGAATCCGCCTCGTCTTTGAAGAAAAAAAGTGAGATGCTATGTGTGTGCATGCAACAACTTACGAAAGCATGCTGAAAAGTTAGCTCATTAAATGCAAATCAATGAGATAATCTGTGCATGTGCATGCATGCAGTGTGAACGGTCTTTACTGCATGCAACTTGCAAAGTAGTAATACAAGCTGTTAGTGTGAACACATGTGAACGCAATTAAACACTAGGTGATAAAAAGAGAATTGACTCGCTGCGCGAGCGCTTCCGCGCCACAGAAAGTGATTGCTCGAGCGCTCGATTGCCAGGGAGGGGATTCGTGCTGGAATAGCCTCCGCAAAGATTAACTTGCATAGCTAGTGGACGGACACGTGGGCGCGCTTCCGGGCCGACTCGTGACGCGTGGAGGATGCTTTCGACCTTATTCTGACTCCCTCTTTACCGTATCCACCAAACTCTCTCCCTCTTTACTCCTACCTTGTGTTCTAGCTCTAGATTTAGTTAGACTAAAGTAATAGTATGAGAATGGATTTATTAGGACAAGCTACATGTAATTTTTAAAAAAGGTTCTAAAATGGTATTTCTAAGGTTTTGAAGAAAATATAAAAAAAATTGCTGTAGACGATTTGAGTTCTATCAATGTGCAAAACTTAAACTCCGGTTTTACTGGGAGTGTCTAATTATCATCTAGCTGAAAATCCAATTCGCCTCAAGTCAGATTTTCCCAACACCGTATACTAATTGTCAGTCGGGCCCACGCCCTCCTTCCCGCGCCTCATTTCTCATTTGTGTTTGTTTCCTCAGTCCGGTTTTTTTCTGGAGCCCACTCAGTCTGGTTTTTCCTGGAGTTGACTGAGTCCGGTTTTCCTGGATCTCACCTGCACCTCTCCCCGTTGCTTCCTAAAAAGCCCACTAGACATAACAAAAAAAACTGAAAAAAGAAGGCCTGTAAAAATATGGGCCTTTTACATGAAACGACAACAACAAAAAATGGGCCGTTTACACACAGACGTAATCAGATCTGAAAGAATTCCTTTCTTCCTTGTCATCGTGGTGAACAGACAGATGCCATAGGATGGCTTAGATTGGGGCCGAATGGACGCAAGAGGATTCGGGGGAGGGTTTGTGATTAGATGGGATGAACTTCCGGATGGTTTCCTCAAGAACTTAACCAAGGCTAGAGGTTCAAGAAGAAAGACATAAGGAAGAACTCGCTCTAGATCATCTTCTTTATTGATCTTAACAGGATACAAGTTTCTCAGTACAAGTGTTCTTGTGTGTTCGTGTCCGCCCGTAAGAGGGGCTGCCCCCTCTCCTTATATAGGGGAGAGGTGGCTTACAGGTCAAGAAACCCTAATAGCATCTTTGACTAGACAAACTACTTTACAAAGCTACTTTAATCATAGAAGACACCGGAGGCCTCTTTAATCAGGGATGCTGACGTCCTCCGGCTTCTTTGACCGTCATCCTTCTCTTTATCATCAGCCCTTCGTCTAAAGTTACTTTGCTTAGCTCATCTTTGTCTTCTAGCTCTGGAGAGAATCTTTGACCAGTCCTGCCGACCTGCTCTTCTTTCCAGTAACCCGGTGTCTTCTCATCCGGTTCCGGCATACCCCTCTCGGGGATACCGGCTTAGCCTCACTTGGCTAAGTTCTTATCTTTAAGTTCCGGTACGAACATTAAACCGGTATCTTGATGGCTCAAACCATCCGGTTTGGCATGCCTTTGGCATACCGGGGGTTATCCCCCCAACATTAGTCCCCGAAGGTAGTATGGCCTGGAGGATTCTATCCTACAGACCATGCCAGGTTTTCATCTCTTTAAGATACCGGTTTAATCACTCACGCCTTGAGCTTGGTTCCGGCACCTTTACCCTTGTTCGTTTTCTTCTCTTTGCGAGGCACGTTCCGCCATCTCTTTTCTCCGGTATCATTTGCATTTATTCTTCCCTCGGCGAAGTCGAGAATATTTTGGGCCCCGCGCCTGTCAGTGACATGCGCACTGCTAACTGCTGCACCAGTGTCAGTTGTCACTTCGCTTCGACTCCCGCGCGTCCATTTAATGCGCTGCTGCGGATCCCACTAGGCGTTTTGGATTCCGTGTGCGCCTCCGTGTGGCCTCCCCTTTTTTCGCGTGTACCTCTCTGCCACGTGGCGGCCCGTGGCGCGAACCGTCGCGGGCTGCGAGGCGAACCGCCGCGGCCCAGCGGTTTTCAGCCCATCTTCTCTCTCCTTTATAAGCACAACTGCTCCTTCTTCTTCCTCTTCTTCGCATTCCTCATCCTTCGCGCACAGTGCTCCTCGCCTTTGCGCCTTCGCCGCTCTCCATCCGCCGTTGCTTGCTTGAGCTTCGCCGCCCGGCGAACTTACGCCGTGCTTCCGCCGGACCTCGTCGTGTAGGAATCTTCTGCAGCACCTTCTTCGAGCGCGCTGCATTCTTGCTTCTTCGTGACCTTCCTCGCCTTGCCGTCGACGGCGCTCGTCGGCGACCGCAGGTCCCTTCCTTCGCCGGCGAAAGTCTTCCTCAGCGACTGCGACGCTCAAGGTTAGTTCCAATCTTACTTCGCTCGCCATCCGCTTGCTTTTCAGATCTTGGGTCTACGGTGTTCTTATTTCCTCTTTTTCTTTGGTTTTCTTCTTACTCGTAGATCTTCACGCGGGGTCCAAGTGTGGGATTTCTGTTTTTTCGCCTACCCATCCAATGTCTGATGAGGAATCTTCCTCTGCACCTTCTTCTTCTTTTTCCGTTAAGCGCCGTAGACAATCTCCCGGCGAATCCACGGCTTCAGATCCGATGGAGACCGATTCCGGCAACCAGCAGGGATCCGGTAGCCACCAAGAGTCCGGTGGCCATATAGAATCCGGTAGCTTTAGCCAAGCATCCGGTAGCCACCTTGAAGCGAGTAGCTCTGGCGAAGCATCCAGTAGCTCCAGCCAATCATCCGGCGCAGAGCCTTCCCCAATCACCCGCGGAGCCTGGATGGGCTCCAGTGTCACCGAATATGAGATCGATTGGTTGTACCGGTCCCGCAGGATTCCGGAAGGAGTCACTTGCCGGATTCCTGGCGATGAAATCGAACCGGACCCCGAGCCCGGTGAATATGTTGTTTTTCTTGCTCACTTTGAGCGTGGCTTCGGCCTCCCTGCCTCCCCTTTTTTCCGGGAGTTTTTAGATTTCTACAAACTCCAACCTCACCATCTTCCTGGCAACACCATCTTCTACCTTTCTTGCTATGCCACCTTCATGGAGGCCTATATCGGCATTCGTCCCACTCGTGAGACGTTTGCCCGCTTCTTTTGTCTGCGGATTAACTCCGTCCAGGGCAAGGAAATCCCTAAGCCCAAGCCGCCCGTGGAGTGCGGATCTTGCATCGTTGGCTCTCGCCAGGGGAGCACTTTCCTTAAGTTTGCCGGCCTCGAATCCTGCCGCGCCTGGCAAGGAACCTTTTTCTACGTGAAGAACAGCGGCCGTGCGATCTTATTGATCTTCCTCCTTTCCAAGCGGGGCCTCCCAGCAGAACCAATTGGAGCTACAACCCGAAGACGGACCATGTTGAAACCAACCGGGTGGTACGCTTCTTGGCCTCTCTGAAGAAGGAGACCAACATCTGCTCGGATGATATTATCCGCACCTTTATTTCACGCCGGGTGCTTCCTCTGAAGCGCCGTGCGCATAGGATGAGCGAGATGTATGGTCCTGGCGATCCTACCAAGATCACATGCCGTCGCCTTAGCAAGAAGGACGTTGTTCGCAAGGCTAAGCAGATTTGCCAAACTGCTATGCCATTTGACTGGGAATGGGGCCTCCTTCCCCTCAGCACTACTAACCCTCCGACCCAAGAAGTAAGGGATTATGCAATTGGGGTTGTTTTTTGCCGGTAACTTTCTGCTCTTGCTAATCCTCTTTTTTCATGTTTCAGGCCAAGGACCGCTTCCCCCTCATTGAAGCAGAGCGGCGAGGAACTTGCCTGAAGCGCGCCCTTGACTCCTTCGACCCAGATCCCTACGTCTTTTGGAAGGATCTGAAGATGGGCAAGACTCCGGCTGCGCGTCTTGGCCGGTCTCCGCCAGAGCCAACCGGGTTGTGGTGACCCGGCATACCACTGCATGGTGTAGTATGCAAGTCTGATATAACACCAATGAAACACCGTTCCACTAGTATTATATCGCTCAGAGTGGTACAACAGAAACATATGCGGGTCCAAGGTATGTCTATAGAATTACAACATTGACTCTATTACATAAGATCAGCACAGCCTCCTACTTTACAATGAGGTGAAACTGCAGATAACTCCAGAAGAACGACTCGTAGTCTAGTCTTATCACGAACTCTATTTGAAGAGTATTTCACTAACTACAGAGGCTAAGAATAGACTCTAGCTAAATAGGGGCTAAGTTTAGGAAACTTGTTCCCTTCTATGGCTAAACTAGGTTTTCTCCTTGATGTATGTGGTATCTAACTCCTCTGACAGGGTCCTTTCTCTTGAAGTAGTTGTTGACTCCTCGGCCTTCGAGTTGCACTGTAGATCCTCCTTCGATGCCTTCATATCTAAGCAGGGGATTTAAGAGTGGGATGAGTACGAGCGTACTCAACAAGTTCATTATAGGAAAGAGGTGTTTAATGCACTAGCTACGGCATCAGACTAGAAAGTCTAATACCAATGCAAGTTTTCATAACCATTTCTTCAAAAGGTTGCTTTTATTCAGAAGAACTATGTCCGTCAGCCTTCACCGGTTGACTAGAACTTCATGGAGCTCCTTTCCGGCCGCGTTCGCAGTTCCATATCCCGGAACAGGGAGTGACAGGTCACAGTTCTTTACACTCTGCAGAGGTGTGTTGCTTTACCCATAAGAGATCTTAACCTTGGTGCTAACCGGGCGCGCAACCCGTCCACACTTCCTATGGTGTGAGGCCCGGTATAAGGTCTAGCCAATCATGTTCCTCCGCTACCTCGAACACCCACCCGTTGTTGCATGCCCCGACCCTGGGTCCACGCCGGTCCCATTATTCCCGTAATTTCGGGGTGGACCCCGACCACGACAACAGTGCTGGGCTCTACCATACACTCCTACGCCGGTAGCTGCAACCCATCATAGACCGCATTACCGTGGGGAATTAGAATGGGATCCCCACCCTCCGGTTGTTCCGCAAGACACAACTGCTACGGCAAGCAATGCTTTACCGTGGGGAATTAGAATGGGATCCCCACCCTCCGGTTGTTCCGCCAGACACAACTGCTACGGTAAGCGCATCCGTTGATGAACGAGAGGTGGAAAAACTTTTGACTACTCCGTCCCACTCCGGATCTTATGGTTAACACGGGTATTACGGCACAAGAATCACTGGCGACATTTGTTGTTTAATCCTAGATGGATATTAACCCTTGCAATGGAACCTCCACCATATCAACACAATCCATGGTTCCATTGCCCACCACATAGTCATATTCATAGTTATGAAAGTAGTGGTTTTGGTTTTTATGCAATAGTGATAACCATAGTACTTTGCAAGTAATTTGATAAAGATACTCAAATGACATGAGCAAGCGATGAACTTGCCTTTCTTGACTGCAAGATTATGCAGGCAAGGTCTTCGATACGCAATAACTCCAAATTCTGAAATAGCATCATCGTCCGGTAAGGACGATGTTTAAAAGATTGCCAAGGATGCAATAATGCATAAATATGCGATGCAGTTGCTCTAAGCATGACCTAACCCCGATGATTTAGGATTAGTGAGTTTAAATGATTTGTTTAGAGTGTGTTGCACTTTTAGAGTGATTCACAAACAAGGTTCTTATTAAGAATTGGTTGCTTGTTATCATAAGCAGGTGCTGTAATAAATCATAATAACAACAATAATAGCACACAACAATAAGGTTTGGTGTAATCCTAATAGGTACTGAATAGTGGTTAGTTTTAGTACTATATGGCATGGTTAATGATTAATTATCATATACTTCAAAAGAATAACTTTTGAAGAACATATTCTTAAATAAAGAACAAGTATGATAATTAGGTTGGGGGTTCTATGGTTGACTATGGTTTCATGTAGTTGTTGGAGTAAGTATTAGATGGATCCCACCAATGTTGGATTCATCAACACCTAGGGCTTGTAAGTTTGAGTTAAGCCTAGGCATCCTAAGCAAGTATTTATACATGGTTGCTATCAAGGTTGATTCATCTGACTGGTGATTGCTAGCTAGGGTTTATAGGTTTTTATTAGCAGGGTTGGTGATGCTTCTTTATTTACTTCAAAAGAATAACTTTTGAAGAACATACTTCTTAAGTAATAAGAAGTATATTAGTTAGGGTTGAGGTTGTCTAGGTTTTACTATTTGATCCACTAAGTAAGGAATAATTGGCTCCTAAATAGGATGGTGGATCGGTATCCAACACTAGTAGAGTTTAGTGGAATATGGTTAGGTAATGTTCAGGATTTGGCATAGTTGCTCCTGAGGTTCATCACATTGATGTGATGCTGAATAGGAATGAATAGGAATGACGGTTTTGGGTAATAGGATCTAGGGTTTACACTTGGTTGACCCTACCTAATTATTTAGGTCTGATGAAGATGAATATATGGGATACCCATATATTAGTGATAGGTCTTCTACATTTTATGTGACCAAGACAAGTATTTAGTTGCTACTATGGTTCCATGCTTTGAAAGAAGGTACCATGATCACATGCTCTAACCTAGGGTTTAGGTTTAGAGGAAATTTAGGGTTCACATGAAATAATGGAACTAGATGCTAAATGGCATTAGGGTTTTAGGATTACACATGAAATGATGAGGTTCTGGTTTTCTTTCATATGGAACTAGGGTTTACTAATTACTCTATAGTTCTTGAATTAATAACTTCATTAATAAAGTTGAAGTTATTAATAACTATGAAATAAAAATAATATTGGATTTGTCCTATTATTATTTTTAAAGAATTCAATAATTAAGGTAATTATTAATTAGGGTTTAAATCCTTCTAATAAGGATTTAATAAGTTAATAGTAAATAAAATTTAATTTTAATGTTTTACTTATTTACTTACTGGTTTTAATTGATTTTAGGAAGGTTTTCCTAATTATTGAATTGTAATTCAATAATGAATAAAAGAAAAGGCTTAATTATTAAGTATTAAATAATTAAATTTTTATTAAAAATAAAAATTTCATATTATATTTTTATTGGATAGAGATTAATTTTCTAAGAATTTTGATATCTTATATTTATTTTTCTCAGCTATATTGGATTTTCTACAATTTGTCAAAGTTGCAGCAATTTTCTGGATTTGGATTTAAACAGAAATGACTAAACCTACCCGGCTAATGTACCCACAGAGGCACTGACCAGTGGGTCCTGGGCCACGTCAGCTGCCACGTAACTTTGACCGAAGTCAAAATCCAGGACGTGGCGCTGGAGCTCTGGCCGGCGGCCAGTCGAGGAGGGTATCGACGGTAGAGGGTTCCCGCGACACGGCAAGTATACTCGTTTGAACCAGCGCGACTCAGTGAACCTAGTGGTGGTGGTGTTGTGACCAAATGGTCGCCGGAGCCTTGCCGGCGGCAAGCCTGAGCGGCGGCGGACAGGGAATAACGACGAGGCGGCACTACGGGGCACAATCGAGCAGGCCAGGGACACTGCGAGATGTAGGAGCTCACTAGGAGTCGGTAGAGCTGGACGGCGAGTTCTGGGAAGGTCCAGGTCGCCGGAATCGACCATCACCATCGTCGGATAGTAGGAGCTCACTGTGAGTGATTTCGACCTCGGAAGCTCGATTCCTTGATCAGGATGACCAAGTCGAGGGTGTAGATGACGATGGCATCCACGTCGAGTCGCGGGGAAGCTCCAATCACCGGCGAGAAGAGTTGGCCGGAGAAGCTAGGGTTTCGGTTTTTCCGAGTGTGAAGAAGATGAACGGGGAAATTTAGGGTTAGGGTTCTAGGCGGCGGCTCAGTGGTCTTTATAGGCGCCAAGGAGCGGCGGCGAGTATCTTGGCGTGGCTGGTGGCCGGGAGGCTGCCACCGAGCTGCTTGCAGTGAACGAAGGAAGAGGATGACTCCTCCCGTGCGTGTTGACGATGCGAAGGGGTATGATGGGTTGGGCCAGGCTGCTACTGGGCTGCGTTGCTGGGCTCGATTGCTGGGCTGCTGCGGCCAGGTAAGGTCCAAGTGGGTTTTTCTCCACCCCTCTTCTTTTTCTATTTTATTTTCTGTTTCCAGTTCTGGTTTTTTATAATTCAAATTTGAATCTTTTTATTTTGCAGGTGTTAAATAATTGGAGTTTACTGAGTATTTAGTGCTATGACCATTACACCACTCTCCCAATTGAGAAAAGCCTTTTATGGTTGATTAAATTTCACATATGTGGCCTTATTCAATATAGCAATTAAACATGAGTTTGTATTCTCATTTTAATTCCCTTTTTTTATATGAATCAACTCTATTTGGAATTAATAGAGTTGATAATCTCAACTCAAAGTATTTCAGAGTTAGTTATTAGGAGTTGGTTTCTATTTGAGAAATTGGTTGTTCACATATGATTTTATGTGAGCATTAGATCTATTAGGGTTTTATGGTTTCTATTTCAAGCCCCTTGTAAAGTTAACACTATTATTATTATTGAAAGGATTTAGGGTAGGTAGTGTTCCATCATGGTTGTTCTTGGTTACCAAGATAAATAGTTGATCACTACACATATGGTTTTAACCATATAATGTAGCACAATGTTCTTCTTATGTTGAAGAATTGAAGCATAAGATTTTAGTTAGTGAGCAATTCTAGGGTTAAAAGCATATTCACCTAATGGCACATGGTTTGGAATTTAATTGTGGCTTAGTTCATATTATGATCACCATAGTGGTACATAAACTAGGTTTGAGATTCAATTCTAGGTTATAGAGATGGGGTGTCTCCATATTGCATGTGCTAGGGTTTAATCTCCCTTAACCATGATAAGGTGGTTGTTTACTTAGCATTTTATGTTCTCCTTTAATTAGTAAGGACTTGAGAATTGGTTTTTATCTTATACCAATAGATTTCTATTATATTCTTAATCTATTGTTTAAAGTAACTAAAGTAGCTATAATTCTTTTTATAGTTAACTTTGGTTATAATGATGAATGGTTTCTCACCATAAATATTATAGGCTTTAACTCTAAGCTTTACTTATGAGCTTATATCTTCTACTTCAAGTTCTTAGGGTTTATGATCATTACACAATTTATAATGATCAAGGTTTGGCTTCCTAAGTTATTACTAGAAATATTTAGATATGGTTGTACCAATTACCCCTCTCACTCCACAAGGACTTGGATTATAATCTAATGTTGTACTCAAGGAATGATGATGTGATTATCTAAATATGTGGTCTTCCTTAGAATTTCTACCTTGCTATCTTTTGTAGCTTGTTCTTCAGGAATTCTGATAAACCTGCATCTTGTGGCATGCCTCCACCTCCTAGCTGCTTCATCTTGATCCTAACTAATTTTATGGAGTGGATCAATGTGTTGGTCTTCTTGCATCATGGTGCAAGATGATGAGATTAATGAGGTAGAGGGTTCCTTTTATAGGCTTGGGCATGCTCTAATATCATGACACATAGGTGGATGACTCTTGTTTTAATTTGATGAGTAAGGTGCTTGGTTGTCATGCTCTTATCCATAGTAATCCTTTAAGCATGAGGTGGCATTGCTTAGGATGCAAGCTATGTAGATATTTTCATCCTATGTGGCATGGGTATTATCCTCTCTTGTGATTTGTTTTTGGAGAGCCAAGTGGCTTTTGTTACTAATTGTCTTATGAATGATCTTATGCTTATGGTTGAGTCACTATATCATATGTGATTGTATTTATATTATAATTGGGATCAAAATGTCAAGAATAAGAATTATACCCCAATTTTGAATGATGATGTTTAATTTCACCAAGGCATGATCATATGAGTTTCAAAGTACTCATAGTTTATTTTATTCAAATAGTTTGAACTATAATTCGTAATGTAAATGAATTTAGTTTTGTGATATTCCACATATTTAAATAGTTATGCTTAAAATTAGAATGTGGGGCTTTTATGCACTTAGGTCCTTGTGTTTTATCATATTTGGTAATTAGTTTTAAAGTGAATTCAATTATACCCCAAGTGTAGTTTCTTAACTTTTAAGTATAAATAACTTAGAGTTTGATTATTATCTATTTGATGGTTATAGGCTTCTCCCATCTCTAGGGTTTAATGATAAGTTTGTGTTGGTGTTGAGTTCAAGAATTTAGTTCAAGAATTACCATGAGGTTCATGGTAGGAATATTTATTTGTTAAAGACATGGAAAAGATAAGTCAAGAATAATTCTCTCCATTTCTTATTGTTAGTTGATTTCCAATTAAATAGATGTTCTTATGTTATGGCAAGGAATACCATGTTATGATCTTTTATAAGATCAAACAATTGACCATTGATTAAAGTGTTGTTGTGTTAGTTCCATTTGATCTAACCCCTTAGATCAAATCATCTCTACCCAAAGCAAAGTTTTGGCAAAGTCACATTGAGGTTTTTAGCGCTTGACTTGATGATCTACTTCAATTCCACCAAGGTCAAGTGAAACTTCAGTTACTGTGACTGTTTTACTTTAAAGCGCGAAAATTCCCCAGATTTTCTATGCATGAATGCAATGCACACATCTGTTTCCTCTATTTTTGTAACCCCAATACCTGGGATATTACACGGGTCCTCTGATGACCTGACCACGCTTGAGGTATTTTCTTTTCCGGTTTCTTTTACTTTTCCACTATTGCTTTCCTGCGAATTGCTTCTTAGCCATATTCAATTCATAGATCCACGAGCGTGTGCCGCCCCTGCGCGCCGAGGCCGGCTCTGAGTTTGTGGACAAACTCATGGCCCAGGGTCAAAAGAACAAGCAGCCGGCATCTAATGCCGGTTCCAGCCAGGCCCCTCCCTCCAAGCGCTTCCGGACCGAGCCCGTGGGGGAGAAGGAAGTGGGCGTGCGCCGCTACGGGCGCAAGGCGATGCCAACTGCTTCCGGGTAAGTTTTTCATTTTCCGGCTTGCCTCTTTTTTGCCAAGTTCTTTTTCGGTTGCTTTTTCCAATTATCTTTCTTTCTTTTTCTCAGCCCTGCGCTCAAGCTTGGCCCAAGGCCATCGGGCTCTGAAGGTTCCGCAAGGACTTCAACCCCTCCTCCTCGCTCAAGCCCGGCACCATCTGGTGCCGGCTAACACCTCTGCCTCCCTTTCGGGGGCACAACAAGTTCGGGCGTGCGGCCCCTTCATCATCAGATCACCGCACGGAGGAGGATCTTTCCCTCTTCCCGAGAGAACCAGGATACCGGCGCCAGCAACATCGGCGCCGGAGAAGAAGAAGCTGCCGGGCGGGCGGAGCCTCCGGCTCCTCCCGTCCTTGAAAAAATGACAACTTCCGCGCCGGAACCTTCCGCGCCGGAAAGTTCCAATCCGGGTGATGCGCCCAGCGCTCCCCATTCTCCACGAACCATCCTCATGCCGCCGCCAGGTGCTCCTCGCGCCAAGCCTCCCGGGGCCGCTCCTAGCGCGCCGCCGCCCAAGACTTCCAAGCTCATTAAGGGGAAGGCGACGGCCTCCAGCGCCGCTTTCGTCGGCCAGCAGCCTCTGGTGCTGCATGTCTCCAAGGCCGCCAGGGATACCGCCTCGAAGGCCACCGGTCTTCTTGGCCGTATTACTGAGTTCCAACGCCAAGGCCGGGACCTGGGGCATCTCCTGCCCTACGCCCAAAAGTGGAACGCCGCGGACATGACTCCGGCGACCCGCGGTCTGGGCAAGGACAGGCTGCCGGCACACGACCACTGTCGGGGACCGGTCTTCCGAGGAGCACTTCATGCGGCTTCGCGGCGCCGTGAAGGAGCTCGACGGCCGCGTGGTACGATGCCACGAACAATCGATGGTACGTTTAACTAACTTTTTCAATTTTTAGCGGTTTCTTCGTTTCCGGCTTTGTTCTATCTTTTCTTTAGTTTCATGCCGGTTTCTCTCTTGTCTATCTTCCCAGTCCCCGAGTTTTGTGGTGAGAGCGCAGCTCTTAGCGCAAAACTTAACTTAAAAACTTAGCGTGAAACCGGCACTGCCAGTCCCCGAGTTTCGGGTTAAACACCTTTCTTCCTCCTCACGCAAAAACTCCTCCCATCGTAGTGTCTCCTCCATCTCAACCAGGAAGAAACAGAGGGGAGGTCGAGAACCAGAGAGAAACAACAAGATCCAAACGATGGTGGGGAATGAGAGAACCAACCTCAACCGATCTGGATCTGGACCTTCTCGATCTGCACCTTCCAGCACACAGGTAAGTTCTTCTGAATCGTCCTGCACCTTTTTGATCATATTGTACCATGCCCTCTTACTGCTCTTGATCTGCAAAAAAAGAAGAAAAGGAACAGAACTAAGTACCCCATTTAGATAACAGAGTACTCTAGATCAGCGAAAAAAAGGCAATGCCCAACTTCAAAAAACTATCTGGGACTAGGCAGAATCTGGCATGTGAACATGTGTTGCTACTGCAGTAAATGAAATTGAAAGACATGAATCAAATACTAAAACAGTGAGGACTGAGATAAGAAACTACAGTGAGGACTGACCAAACAGTAAGGAGGGATCTACAGTGAGGACTGATTACTGAGCTTAGAACTGAATGAGTTTAGGAAATGCATCTTAGGAGTCTAGAGTACAGTGATACAGTGATACAGAACCAATCCTACTACTTCATTCTAGATCTGTGCTCCTATTGTTTCATAAAGCACTTAGAGAGTAGGAGAAGGAGCTACCTTGATGAGTACCAAAACAGACCTGTTACCGCCCGATTCGTGCAACAGCTGGAGTGGCGCATGGACGGAGAAGAGCAGCTGGATTGGCGCATGTAGTGTAGGTCAGATAGGATCCAGTAGGTGAATGTAAAAAAAAGAGAGACGATATCATCCTAGGCAGCATTACAAAGGGTGAAAAAATGTACTTAGAGAGTACCTTGCCAGAGAATTCAAAAGCTGGTTCCTCATTTAGTATCTCTTCATTATCATCAGTATCACTGACAAAACGAGCGGGGTGATTCCGCCTATGGGATTCAAAGGATCTGCAAACATGCACCAAAATGAAGAACGCAGAAGCAGCTGGGCACCAGGTGGCCATGAACTAAACTGCAATGGATGCTAGCATCACTAAGAAACATACTGACACACTAAAAACTGCAGCACAGATTGCAGGTGACAAACTAGTGTGTGCATGACTAGTGAAAAAAAGGTCTACTTCCTACTCAGTGTAAAAGTTTTTCCGTGGACACAAAAATAAAAGTGCCAAACATTATTCTACCCATAGTAGAGTAAGTAGACTTTCTAATCAATGTATATCTGACATAGGTGCCATTCTACATCGTGCATATCCTTGTATGTAAGCTATACATTGTGTTGGGCCTAACAATGGAACTTTGCTTGGTGCAACACTGGTAGAAGCCGACATGTATATGTGTCTAGCTATGTTTGCCACGTGATCATGATCGAGGCTAAAAGAGTAAAAGCTAGGAAGAAAGAAACTAATACACCGGCTCTCGACTAATTAGGAAAATCGAATGACGAACAACAAGTGACGGGATATGAGTGACACGTATTTAGAGAGGTAACTATAAATGATATATAGGTTCTCAACATCCGTCAAAACGTCAAAAAGCAGAAATGACGGATAATAATTCTGTTTGTAGGAGCGGATGACACATACCAGGGGGTTGGTATTCCTTGAAATATTTCCCGCTTGCTTTCTCACGAGCGTAGTAACCCATGATCAACTCTGTACTTGAGTTATTTCCTAGGATATTAATCATGGGGCACCATCACCATGCAAAAGATAGCAGTAACAAACTCAGGGGGCTAGTGACCCTGGGGATGCGGATGGCGAAGATCAGCTATGGCGCAGCAAAACAATGAAAAAATGATCATGATATATAACCGCAAAACAATGGAGAAGTATGTGTTTGAAAGAGGCCAGAATCGTCGAGAACATCAGAGATATATAACCGCAAAATGAAGATGACAGAAAATGTGTCAAAGATTCACGAGCCTAACAATGTCACTTTGCTTGGTGCAGCATTGAGAAGCTGCCATGTATATGTGCTCTAGTTTTGACACACACTCCTGGTCAAGTGGAGGAATAGCATTCATCTGTGTGGCGATCTAAAAGTGTTATGCCTGGGCTCAAAAAATGAAAAGAGATAAACTAAGATGAAAGAAACTAAAACACTGAAACTGAACAATGATAGGCTGATCCAAAATTATGAGAGCCAGCGAATCAAAGACGAAAAATGAGTGACAGAGACAGACCAAAGCTAAAATAATGACTAAAGCTTGGAAGACAGAGATAACTGAATACTGACATGGCGGAGAATGAGTGACGGGGAAGGAGGTGTAAAATGAGTGACGGAGAATGACCAAAGTAGGAAAATTTGAGCAATAAAAACAATAACTTCATTCTGAGCAAATAAAACTGAGAAGAAATTAAAAACCAATAACAAGAAAGATTGATAAGAACTGAAGAAAAAGTGAGAACAGAGAATGAGAAATCAAGAAAGAGTGACAGAGTAATGATAATGCTGAAACTAAATGCTGAAAGATTGAGCAAATAAATAATAGAAAGTAAGAAACAGGCAGGGATGAACTGAAGAAGGAAGGACTGAGCAAAGAGGAATCAAACGGAGAATGAGAACACATACTAAGACTGAATTGACTGAGAGACGGAGAATGAGAACACATACTAAGACTGAAGAAAGAGTGACAGAGAATTAAGAGAATTAAGAAGGACTGAGAAAGGAATACTGAGAGACTGACACTGAACAAGATGACTGAGAAAAAAAAAAGATAAACTGAAGAAATGGAACATAAAAAAAGAAGAAAGAAAACTGAGATAAGAAACTAAGAAACTGAACAATGAAGAATTAATAATGAAGACTGATAACTGAGCTAACAATGACAGAATAAGGAAGAACTAAGAATTCATACTGAAGAATGAAAACTGATAACTTAAACTGAAGAATTACTATAACTGAAGAATAACTAAGAAACTGAGCTAAGAAACTGAGAAAAAGAAAACTGAGCTAAGAAACTGAGAAACTGAGCTAAGAAACTGAAAACTGAAAGAATGGTCGTACAATGAAAACTGAATACTGAGCTAAGAAACTGAGAAACTGAGCTAAGAAACTGAGATCAACTTGTTCCTTCATTTTCCATTTCTTCTTCATCCTTTTGTCGCTGAATATATAAATAGATAGCATCTCATTTTGCTTATTAGGTCTTTATTCAAGTCATGGTACTACAGGTTTAGTGTTTGGATTGTGTTAATTCAACATATGACAGGCCTAGAGTAAAGATACCTTGATGCCTAGTATTCTAACTGGCACAAAGAATTTTGTGCAAATGATGTAATATTTATATCTATAGTTTTGTACATAAAACTGAAAACTGAGACTGCATTTTGTACATACTACCATGTTTTGTACATATATCTGTAGTTTTGCTGCTTTCTTGATGCACATCACTAGTTTCACCAATAATTCTTGCTTTTCTAAAAAATGCAGGTTGAATCAGGGATATACTCTGCAAGCTTTGATACAGACATTGATATCCAGGATGAATACTTCACACAGGTAAGAAATCTAAAATAAAATAAATAATTTAATTACTTAACAAACGTAACAAAAACAAATCTTACAAATGCTATGGTTTCAAAACAAATGCAGGATGGGTTCACATACACTGGATTGCTGCTTGGTGCTATACAACATCCTCCAGGATATGTTGTACAACAAAGAGTCAACGACTGCGGAAATGAGGAAATGTCAAATAATCTTCAAAGCAATATGGAGTTCGGAAATAGGAAGCAAAGTAATGAAGAATCATCTACAACATTTGAAAAACAACTTGACGAAGATCCATGGAATCTAAGCATGTTTGATGACATACAGCTAGACCAGGTAGAAACAAAGATGCAAATTTATTATACAAAGAATGTATTATACAAAACATGTTTAGGTACTTATACAAAAAGAGCCTAAATGCATGCAGATTTATGATGCTGCGCCAGTGGACAAAAGGAATCAAAAGGATGAGCAAGACAAGTCAATGGAGAATGAAGATAACACAGATCAACAGAGAGAAATAACTGAAGAGGACATAAATATATTCCTGAACAATGAGAAACTAGAAGCTGAGGGAGTGAAGCAGGATGAAAATGCAGAAAATGAAACTGTGAACATCTTGAAACCAGAGGTAGGAATGGAGTTTGGTACAAGGGAAGAAGCGCAGAAATTCTTCAACCTGTACGCTTACAATGATGGGTTCTCAGTCATCATTGTTTCATCTTACCGAACTGCAAGCAAAAAGAGAAACAATGAGGTGATCAGATTTACAATGAAATGCAACAAATATGGGAGAAATACTGAAGCAGAATCAGAGCAGATTGTGTCGCAGAGACAGAGCACAGTAATAGCAAAATCTAACTGCAAAGTTGAGATGGTTGTCAGTGAGAAAAATGGTTTATGGAAAATCACAGGACTTCACCTACAACACAACCATGCACTATGTCCGCGAAGCAGATTCTACAGGTCACACATATACATGTCGGACAGTGAAAAAGAGATGATCAAAACAATGAAACATTGTAACATGCCTACCAGAGACATGGTTGCAGTGCTTGCATTTATACGAGGAGGAATGACACAACTTCCATACAATAAGAGAAAGGTCAGCAACTACAGCTCAAGTATAAACAAGGAGGTGACAAACAATGATATGATGGAGGTCCTCGACTGGTTTGCAATGAAAAAGAAAGAAAACCCAGGGTTCTACCATTCGCTAGACTTGGATGAAAACAACAAAGTAAGAAGTGTGTTCTGGGCAGATGCAAGAGCTATACTTTACTACGATATATGTGGTGACTGTGTCAGCTTCGACACAACATTCCTAACAAATAAGTACAATCTGCCGTTTGCACCGTTTGTTGGTATCTCACCACATGGGAAAACATACCTATTTGCCTGTGCATTCATAGTGAATGAATCAACACAAAGCTTCGAGTGGTGCTTTAGAGAGTTCAATAAATCTATGGGAGGCAAGAGCCCTATATCAATTATAACTGACCAAGATAAAGCAATGGGGAGTGCAATTCCAGAAATTTTCAAAGATGCCGTACACAAATGTTGTTTGTTTCATGTGAAGAAAAAAATTGATGACAAAGGAGGTCCAGTATTCCAAGCAAACGAAGGTCTATATGAGGAAATGCAAGACATTATTGACAAGTCACTGACAGTGCATGAATTTGAATCACTATGGCAAGCAATGATAAATGAGCACAATGTAGGGCATATTAAGATATTCCAAGATCTCTGGAAGAGTAGAAAGAAGTGGGTTCCAGTTTACTTCAAAAACAACTTCTTCCCCTTCATACAGACTACAGCTAGAAGCGAAGGCACTAATGCATTGTTCAAAAAGGGTGTAGGCCCACAATTCAGCATGACAAGTTTCCTAAGGGAGTACCAACGCATAATGGATAACATTCATGCAACTGAAGATGAACTAGATCATAATGTAGTAAACAAGAAAGTTCCAGAGAAAATGTATCTCACTAGATACTACATTGAAAGGCAAGCACATGAACTGTACAACATATCTATCTTCAGGAAATTCCAAAACATCTTAAAAGATGTTACAAGACTACAAATCAGAGAGGAAGAAAAAGGGAAGATGTACTGGGTATTTCAAGCAACAAATTACCCAATAAAAGAGCACAGGAAAAGAGATTACCTTGTTCAAGTAAATGAAGAGACACAAGACTATTCATGCATCTGCTGCCGGTTTAATAAGGATGGCCTGCTCTGCTCTCACATACTGAAGGTAATGCTGCAATTGCAAGTGGAAAAGATACCAGAAAAATATATAATTGACAGGTGGCGTAAGAGAGAAAAGAAGCAATTCAATCATTTTATCCCGCCTCCAAATGAGGACAGACACGATACTGAGATTCAATATACTATCTAGAATGCTGGGTCACACTGCTTCAAACGGATCAAAGAACAACAGAAGATACCAATTCTTGATACAAGAAATACCAAGACTTGAAGCAGAAATGGAAAGAATGGACAAAGAAACTGAAGAAAAATCGGCAATGGGGCAGAACAACTCAACACGAACTGTTGTGAATTTGGATCCTACAACTGAAAGTGGTTCAAACATACAACTACTTGACCCAGATGTTGTAGATACAAAAGGTCGCCCTAGATTGCTGACTATAAAAGAAAGAATAAAGCAGAACAAGTTCTATAGCTGCACCCATTGTGGTTCTAACAAGCATACCAAAAAAAATTGTGACCAACTGCATTTGACATTCAATTTGCCAAAGAAGAAGAGAGGAAGGAAGAAAAATGACAATGGTTTGTCAAAAATAAATTACTTATTATACAGTACTAATAATATAGTTATACATTACTAATCATATCATCTTATTTGCTTCCAGGTACAAACAATGAGGGAAATGCATCGTCAAAAAGGGCAAGGAAAACTACAAAACAAAGTGTTGCTGAGCAAAACATGGTGAACCAAAGTGTATCTTCTTCAGCAGCACCACACACAGATGGGCAGTAGAGGAAGTATTGAAGAAAAATAGCAAGCAAGAAAATTTGACAAAAAATGTATCTGGATGCAGAAAATGATGTATTTATGTATTTGTGGATGGAGGCGTAAATGACCTGAATGTTTATTTTCTATAAAAAGATTGTTTGCTACAGAGATACATATATTTTGCATGCATTGTAAACTTGTGTTTGTATTGCTTAAAATTCGATGTACTTTGGGTCCATTGAAAAACCATGAAAATGAACTACTAATCCAGGGAAAGAAACTGATGAATGTCGAGAAAACGAAAAAAATGATCCAACAAAAGTCAAGATATAAATTGAGTCCTCCTCCTTTCCCCGGGCTTGGAACCGGCTAGCCATATTGAGAACAATAAAATATGGCGTAGGCGGAGTTACCCACCCAACCCCCCCCCCCACCCCAAAAAAACATACATATAAACAAACAGAGAACTGTATGCAAAAACCTACTGTCAACAATGATCATTAGAACCAATGCTTAAAAAAAATTAGGTTCATAAAAGAAGCAACTAAACACACATAAGAGTATTGTAGTTACACTCACATGTTCGAGCAAAACATATAGCTATAGTGTATAGAAAACAAAAAGAGATATAGACAAAATAAGATGAGGCTCCAGAAAACTGAAGTTTGTTCATCTACATAACAGTCTACAAAGGTTTTCATCCTCGAAAAGAGCTATTTTCGAGATACTTTGCAAAAGGAACTGGGCGGCGCGTCAACCAAGCATTGCATGAAAAAAGGTGCATGCCAGTCTTGCAGAAGTGAACACTTAGAACTCCAAAGTAATGCATCAATGGAGCTGTCGCACAAAATCCTCCTGTGCACCAAAAATGTTGATCAGTATAAAAGGTGAGAACAACAAACATTGACTAAGCTATGATTGTACCTTAACATAGAAATTTGTAACTAAGCTCTGATCAGCTTTGTTACCGCTGTGGAAGAAAAGACGATTTGCATACTGAATACGGAGATGATTAATATCATTAAAGCTGAATTCCTTAAGCAAGCTCTTGGTAGGATCAAAAACTTCCAGAGACTTCATTTGAAAGACACCACAATCATGACTGCTCAAGAAAAAGTGTAGGAACATCTCAGGTTACAGATTTTAAACACAAATCAAAAAGGCTATAAAAAATGTATAAACTAATGTCACACTTGAAACACAAAAAAAGGACAACTCAGGTTACAGATTGAAAAAACAAAAAGGACAACTTACGCATTTTTCTGGCGAGGCATGTTAGGTGTCATAACTTGGAAACTCTTGAAATTAGGAACATCAGTGTCAAAAATCTTATTCCATAGAATAATGAAATTATCAATCTATGTCAAAACATAAACAAAAAAGAGAATTAATAAAAACATATACACAAGAGATCATGTACATAGAAAGAAGAAGAGGAATAGGACACATACTAAGGGGCCACGGACAGCACACTGATATTCAGATTTTGGACCATAGAAAGAGTCAAGAAAAGCAAACAGCTTCCACTTGAAGTCAACCACAAAAGAAAACCAATGATTCTCATGACATATAGGAAAAAATAACTGCATGATCAAGATTGAGAAACACATTAAAAATCAAAAAAGAAAATTGACTAAAAACAGGTTACTCGAGAAAATACATGCATAGTCAGTCATACCCTATCAGATAAATCTAGCCTTTTCCCCTTGCTTGCACTAGCAGCACCAAGAAATGAGGTCCGAACAAGGCTCTCGTGCATTTGATTAGACAACTGAAGAATACTTTCCAGAAAAATAAGAAAATGTAAACTAGTGAATAGTTTCATACAAAAGGGAGAGAACAATTAGCTATAAAATTGAAAATGGTACATAGTTATACATACACCAATGTATGAAAAGAAGTAATGCCTTCCAGACTTTGAAGGATGATTATCTTCAAATAGTTTACGGCAGAAGCAAGGGATTATGAAGTTATCTATGTGACCATCAGGCATAAGAGTTTGACCAAGAGAAACATAGCTGCAATGAACACCATGATACACAAGAGCATAGTTCCTATAATGAAAACAACACACGATAATTTAAAAAAAAAGTATACTATAAAGAAAATAATAATGAAAAAAAGAATAAGTAATGAACTAGAAAATAACAATTAAACAGGACGTACTTCTGAATCTTGTTGGTGTATGCCAATTCAACAATTGCACTGAAATGCATAATGTCATCATCTGATACAGGAAAGCGTGGATTGTGTGCTAAAGGAAAAACAAGGGTGTTCTTAGGCTGCAGGATAATTAGACGATTGACTGCACTTTTCTGTTCCTTAATGATACTATCAACATTCTCTAACTCAATGACTTCTGGCTGAGCTTTAAATGTTGCTCCTGGCATTTCTTTTGATTTACAAAAAGTGCTAGATTTCTGATGTACTTTGCTATCGTAAACTGAATCAACATCCACAGCAAGTTTCTTTTGATGCTCTTTGAAGGAGAATGATTTAGTGATAGTAACTTCGGGAGAGTCCTCAATCTACAAAAATAAATTAAAAATAGAAACTACTTTAGAAAATGAAGACTACATGAAAAGAAAATGAAAAACAGGGTGAAAAATAAAATATAAACATGCAAAGGAAAAAAGGTAGAATACCAAAGTAGCCTTTGGAGTTGTGTCACCAATAGTGATTGGAGCTTTCTTGCTTCCTTTCAAAGTTTCTGGTAAGACATTATCACCAATAGGTACCTCTGCTACATTGGTTCCTTCCTTTATGAACAAGATGCAATTTCAAAAAAAGGTGACAATAGCCACAAAATCAGAACAGTGAAGAAAAAACAAGGATCAAATGGAAGATAACCAAACTGAGGTGGGATAACAGTTAACCAATTATTTGCAACTAACCTTGCCAACACAAGAAGGCGACAAACTAATACGACCAATAGGAGATATAAGGTCAGTTTGACAGAATCCAGGTGAACCGTTTTCAGGCAAGTGAAGGGCCAATCTAGACTTGAACTTAACTAGAGGCTGCATGACTGGGGCTGTTTTTTAAATAAAACAAAGATTCACAAAAAAACCATGTCAGAGCAACTCGCAAAGAAAGAATAAAAAAGGAGGGCAAGGATACAAAAATGAATGAGCTACTACCTGTCATGTTCTGATTTTTAGCAAAAGCATTGGATACAAAGGCAACAGGTGTATCTACACACACAAAAAATAGGAAGAAATGCTATATTAAAACATAAAGCACATAAAAAAGACGTGGAAACAGTACCCAAATACCTGTCGGAACGGTATTGCTGCTAATGTACCAAGGACGTGAGTTTGACAAAAAAAGAAGAACACTATGAGCTACTCTCTGCAACAAGTTGTTGTTGCCCAACTGAGAAGAGTTCAGAGACTGAGCAATATCAATGATGCCATCTATAGTCTGGTACAGATATATAAGAAAAGGCATTTATCAGTACATGAAAAACAAAACAGTAAAAAAGATAACAAAAAGAAAGGAGTACAATAAGGAAGACAGTACCTTCCCAGACAATTTAAAGCCAAACTCTTCATGCAAGGACTGCTTTTGTTCCTCTGACATTGCATCAAAGTGGGTACCACAATGCACTGTGTTTGTGTTACTCACGTTTGGTTTCTGAAAAAATCAATGAAATCATAATTAACCAAAACGTGAAAAAAGCAACAAACATCAAAAGACTAAAAATAAAAATGAGAAGGACAAGACATTATACGTTTAAGTAGCATGTTGGAAGATCTTGTCTCAGCCGCCGCCTACCAAACAATGTACGACTTCTACGATCCAATTCAGAGAATTCAATTATCATGTCGCCCCGCCACGAAACAGCTCTTGGAACTCCACTGCCAGCAATGTGAACACCAAAATCAAGGGCATCTAGATAATACACCTTGAAAAAACAAAAAGAAAATAACAAAAAGAACGAAAGTCAACATATTAAAAAATAAAATAAAATGATTTTAAAATAAAAGGGAACACATATTTTAAGAGAGAGTGCTTACTGCAAGTCCATACGAACAGAACTCAAATGCCTTAGGTTTTCTCCCATTTGATTTTGCAAACTTCAAAGTTTTTGTAATTCCATGAATAAGATGCTTGTAAACTACATGACAAACATCAAAATTCCTTGCTTGTTCACAATCACCCAGCTGCCTTATGTATCTGGTGTCTAAACAATCAACGGCAGATGGGCAAAGGAAGCAAGAAATAGCAATTTGCATGAAACAAACAAAAATCTCTTGATCAGATAGCGGTTCGCTAGATCTTAGCCTGTCACCAAAGAACGTAATGTGCGGGGCATCTGATAAATTGAATAAAGACAAAATGAAGTCCAATCCACCATCACTGTCATCTACCAACTCAGCTCCAGAACTTGGCAAACCAAGAACAAAATGAAAAGAATCTTTTGAAACATTTAATATCTTGTCATCAACAATGATTTGCGAAGAGAGAGCATCGACACATGAAGAGAGCCACCGGATAAAAGGTGATGGAATGCCAGTCTTGCCAAAAACAAGTAAACAATGGAAACCAAACTTCTCAATAACAGACTTCTGAGCATCAGAAAGGCGGCGCAACACTTCGAAAAAATACTTGGTTGAATAAACAGTGAAGGATGACTTGTCAATCCCAGATTTCTTTACTCTTTTATTCTGGAAAACACATTAGAAAAATAAAACAAAGGATACAAATATTATAAAGAAGGCACCAAAAGAATGTAAAAGAGAGTCTGAGAAAAGACACACAGATGCACATGAATAAACACACCTCTTTCCATACATTGGAAGACCTACAGAACTTTGAGAAATCTCTTTTAAGAGATTTAATAGCCTGTCACAATAATAAAAAAGGTAGAATAAAAATAAATTGAAAAGAACATAACAAGAAAAGAGAAGATATAAAGGATTTTCTGCAATGCAAAAAGAGGAATATAAACAACAAATAAGATGCATAAAACTGAAACCCCAGTACCTCCTTGCTGAAAAACTCAAAAAGTGCATCATCTAAAATTCTCTTCCTCCTTGGGTGGACAAAAACCTATAGAATACAAAGGGAATACAACCTTGAATATAAGATAGAATTCAAAAAAACCAATAGAATAAAAAGCAGTGACAGAAAGGAAGAATAATTGAAAAATAAAGAAAGAGTAACAACTTCTGTATCATCACTTGATGAACTGAATTCATTGTGGCAATCAAAATCTGAAGACCCACAATCAGATTCATCGCGCCAATGAACATAAGCTCGATGCCTACATGAATAAATGAGAAAGATACATTGAGAAAATATATATTAAAACATATATTCAGAAAAAATAACACCCATCAGAAAATGGGACCATTTCATATATTAATAAAAATCAGGGCAGGACTTTATCATGCAATGATAAAAAAAGGAAAAATATTATACACACTGCCATAATCCTAACTAATCTGACTAATCAATCAAAAAGTATTGGTATCAGACAAAAAATGTAGGTATCAGACAAAATGAACTGACAAAAATGAACTCTCCGCGGACACGGCTCCTTTTAAGCAGGTCATTCAGTTGTTCGGCTAGCGATGTGGGACTATTGTTCGGCGCAGCTCCCATTCCCTACTTCCACGTAGGAAACATGAGGCCCAACTTAACCGCTAAAACTTCACTATGCACCGTTCTACTACTCACTCTAGTGGAGCCCCAACAAGCGTTTAGCTTCCGGCCCAGGCAAAGAAACAGGTACCACATATATCATATATGTCGTGGGCTGCTCACCATGAACTAGTATTATGTCCTAATTGAATGACTGCGTCATTTTGACCCAGAGCTCCACTAAGCTCATCTTTTCAAGCTCCACTACTTGTAGATATACACCTGTTGCTCCAAGCACAAGTACATTACTAAAACCCTAAACCAATGGGATCTATATAATACCAAAACAAATATGAAAACAAAACAAAAAATAAGGAGCTGCAGTCATATGAGCAAAACCAGAACTACATACACTAAAGGAGCCAGATACAAAAAAATGCTTGTATATATCCATGCAACACAGTCAGAAAAGATAATACAAGTAGCTACATATCAGCTAGCTACTCTTCTCTACATAGTTAAAGCATGAGGAACCAGATACAAACACACCTGCACAAAACCACCATGCTAACATTGCTTCCACCACCAGATCCAGACGAGCAACAAACAAAATCAATGGTATACAAACAGAGGAAACACATGCTGTGTGTTGTAAACGAACTACCTAGCTAGACAATACAGTAGACACAATCACAAAGCACCCATGATATCGGCCACCAAAATCCTGGCATAGCGTTACCACACCAGATCCAAAATCGAGCAACCAAGCGACACTAGATGAGAAAAACTACAGAGGGGAGGGGATAAACGACGAACCCATCCTGCTGCCGACGAAACCTCTTACGACCTCGTCGAATCACTGGTCGCTCCATGGAAGCATCGCCATGGAGCAACCCACCTCGTCCGTGTCGACGACCAGCCATGGAGCAGATCTCCGGCACCCCCTCCCGCCCCACCGCCGCCCGCACCTTCCGGCAGCCCTCCCGCTCGCCGCCGCAGCCGCTGGCCGCCGCAGCCGCTCGCCGCCGCGGACTCGCTCCGCTCCGCTCCGCTCCGCCCCTATCCTCTTCTCCCCAACAAATGAAACGACAGAGCACAGAAAACGTGCTCTATGGACAAAGATAACACGAACCCCGAAATTCAAAACAGTTGAAAAGACCGGAAAAAACCAGAGCTAACTGAAAAAACCGAACTAAAAAAAACCGGCGGGACGGTGCTATTGACGTTGTACGCTGAGCGTAACACACGTAGAAAGACATCAAGATTCGCGCTGTCTCCACAAATGAACGATGAGAGATATGACTTGAAGCGAATTGTGTTTTCAGCTAGCTAAAAATTAGGAACGGTGTATATTTAAGGTTGTGCAATAATAAAGAAATCTGATAAATTTTGATGTTTTGAAACTTTGAGTGTTCAATAATGTAGATCTCAGATTTTCTTTTTTCACAGCCTTGATTATAAGGTGTGTTGAGTTGAAAATTTTCATCTTGGTAGGGCACAACATTGTCAACATCCAGATTTATTTTCATATTTTTTAAAAAATTAAATATTATTTTTGAATTTTTCAAAAAATGAGCTACATGATCTCGAGTTGCACTTGTGGTTTCCGGAAATAATAATGCATATTACACTAATCTATGTTACTACCTTCATAGTCCATAATAATATAGAAATAACATCATATGTGACTATATTAATTGTCTTGTAGACTCATTTTATCTTTAAAAGTGTGTTGCTAGGGCATCTTCAGCAGCCCCGATACAAATAGATGTAAAGTGACTGTTTGCGTTCACATGGCCAAAATTTGGGTCTACCTCAGCCCAACGGCCCGGCACAAACTGACTGGGTTGTCTACCAAGACGCATTTGCGGCCCAAGTCGGCACATACACTATGCGGTCAGCTTGCATGACCTATCCGGCTCCGCCCGCTAGGGACAGTGAAATCTAGCAAACCGAAATGGTGCCCCTCCCCTTCTTTGCAAACTCAAGGCGATGTCGCCACCCGCTACCCCCTCGCTGCAGTAGCCAAGCTTTGTTCGGACCACAACTCGTTGGAGTCCATGCTCGGTACAGAGGTAGGGAGATCCCTTGCCCGCATCGCTCACGTCCATGTTAGCCGCACATCTGCTCGAAGCCTTCACCGGCCTCGATGCAAAGGACATGTTCGGTCAATTGTGTGGTACGATACCGAAGACATGTTGGGCCAATTACGGCCATTTGCCCCAACTATGTTGGTCATTTATTCATTATTGTTGCCCTAGAGATGGACCGTAAGCATTCGCTCGAGATGCTTCGCAGGGAAGTCATGGACACCTCGTCCAACGAGGAGTCCGACGAGACATCGGAGCTCATGGTTGTCGCGATGTCCCTCATCCACGAGCACAATGCTAGGCAGATGCCAGTGTACCGTGCTCGATGAGGGGCCGCTCGGCCAACGTGAAGAGCAACCGAGTGGGTGGCCACAACCAGCTCTATGCAGACTACTTCCACCTCACTGATACGGTCTACAAGGAAGTCATGTGTTCCGGCGCTGCTATTGGATGTCAAAAGACTTGTTCTTGGTAATTTTACGGGGTGTCAGAGACTATGAGCCCTACTTTCGATGCAGGCCCGATGCCACTGGTAAGCTAGGCTTCATCTCTTACCAGAAGTGTTCCGCAACTATTTTCATGCTTTCGTACGGAGTGTCTAGTGATATCTTTGTCGAGCACCCGCGAATGAGTGAGAGAACATGCCTTGAATCCATGTACAGGTTTTGCTGAGCCGTGATTGCGGTGTTCGGCAAACTTTAGTTGAGAGCCAACAGTTGAGGACACAACATGGCTTTTATCTCAACGAGGCAAGAGGGTGAAAGGATCGTATGCCGCACCTAGAGGGGGAGTGAATAGGTGCTAACCATTTTTTAGTTTTTTTTCAATTTAGGCTTGACACAAAGGTAAATTTTCTAGATATGCAACTATGTGAATTTACCTATATGACAAGGTCAACTACTAAGCAATATATAGATAGATAATATATAGGGAAGATAATAAGGATAGAGGTAACCTGGAGTGGAGCATGCAGAGACACACAGATGATTCCCGTAGTTCCTTCCTTTTGACGGGAAGTACGTCTACGTTTGGAGTAGTGTGGTCGCTACGAAATCCAGACCAACGCCACGAAGGCTTCACTCAGGTCTCCTGTGAGCAACGCCACAAACTCCTAGCCCACTTCCACTAAGGGATTCCCTCAAGGCGAAAACCGGGTCATTACAAGGTTCTAGGGGCACACATCCACAACCGAATTGGAGGCTCCCAATATCTGTAACAATACAACAACAACAAGAACAAATCAACCACAAACAACTAGGGTTACCAAAAGAGGAACACTAGCAAGGGGCCCCTCAACAAAATGAGGGGGAAATGCAAATCGCTTTGGTGAAGATGTAGATCGGTGTCTTCTCCTTTGATTCTCCAAAGCTCAAGAGATTTGGGTGGTTGATGAAGGAGATTTGACTATTTTGGTGTTCTTGGTGGCTCAGCAATGGTGGAACAAGTCTTGAGGGTTTGAGCATCTTTCCAAGGTAGGGGAAAGGTTCCTTATATACCCCTCCACCAAATTTGCCCGTTGGGATGACTTCAGCGGCAGTGTCGGCCCTGAGATGGCGGCAGTGTCGGGCCTTGAAAATAGGTCACAACTTGGTCGACAGAGTAGCCGGCAGTGCCGGGGTGCAACCACCGCAGTGCCGGGGTGCATCCGCCGGCAGTGCCGGCCCTCATCCACCGGCAGTGCCGGCCACTGGAAGAACTCTCCAGCACTCATTTCTCCTTTTTGAGGGGGTCGAGATTATCAATCGTGGTACCTTTTCTTTATCTGTCACACACTTAGCACACAGTTAGATTGTCACCGGTGTTGTTAAAAAACACGCAAAACCCTAGAGATCATGAAATGTTCTTTCAGAGGGTTCCCGAGGATGATCGGTAGCATATATTGCATGCATTGGGAGTGGAAGAATTGTCCATTTGCATGTAGGGTCAATGCATCGACCATGGCGATGGATGCACTATCATTCTTGAGGTAGCGGCATCGCATGATTTATGGATTTGGCACTCTTTCTTTGGCATGGCTGGCTCTCACAATGACATTAATGTGCTCCACCACTCTACGATATTTGATCGGCTTCTAAAAGGCACCGCTCATGTGGTGAACCACGAGATCAAAGGAAATGCATATGACAAGCCATACTATCTTGCTGATGGCATGTATCCTGACTGGACCACACTTGTCAAGATAGTCCGCAAACCTGGACCATCACCGGAGTCGCGGTCTTCTCCGTCGGCTTCTGGACCATCGCGGATTATGTCCTCGACTAGGTCTTCCTGTTTCAAATATCGATGGAATTCGAATGGATCCATTATTTCTACAAAAAATTAAATCGATAAGTACATGTTCTAACCCTAACCAACCCTAACCCTAATCAAACACTAAACAAACCCTAACCCTAACCACGGATGGGGTAGGCTGAAGGAGGGGAAGGCGGCGTGGAGCAGGGAGAAGAGGGCGCGTCAGGTAGAGGATCTCGACAATGCTCACGTCTTTGCTAGAGGGAGAGGATGTCGGCGTCGGTTGTTTGCGAGAGGGAGAGGGTGTCGGCGACAGGTGTTTGTGAGAGGGAGAGAGTGTCGGTAGTTTGCGAGAGGGAGAGGGTGTCGGCGACGGGTTTTTGCGAGGGGGGGAGGGGGTCGACATCGGGTATCTATCTTATCGGAATCGAAAATTCAATCTTAAACTAATACAAAATTTAAACTAATACAAAATTTAAACTAACTAACTACAAAATTTAAACTAACTAACTACAAAATTTAAACTAACTAACTAACACTAAATTTAAACTAGCTAATTATAAAATTTAAACTAATACAAAATTTAAACTAACTAACTAATACTTAATTTAAACTAGCTAATTACTAATAAAAAATTAAACTAATACACAAAAAAATTACAAAAAACTAATACAAAATTTAAACTAACTAACTACATGTACTAAATTTAAACTAGGTAACTTAATTAACTAACTAATAATTTTACAAAAAAAGTTTTTAAAAAAAGATGGCCGGGGGCGCCGGCGGCGGCTACCTCGCAGATGGGCGCGGTAGAGGGTACGTTGGCGGCCTCCGGCGTGGAAGAGGGTGGCAGCGCGGCAGAGGGCGGCGGCGTGGCGGCGCAGCAGATCGAGGGCGGTGACGTCCGGCGTGGCAGACGGTGGCGCGGCAGAGGGCTCCGATGAGGTCACGGCGAGGAGGGCGGCGCGCAGAGGGCTCCCGAGGAGGCGTGCGGCGGCGGTGGCGGCGCGCAGAGGACTCCCGCGGAGGCGCGCGGCGGCGGCAGAGGAGCTGTGCGGCGGCATCGGCGGCGGCCTATTTGGGTAGCCTGTCGGCGTCGTCGGCTAGGGTTCATCCTCCAGGTGTCGCGGGTCATGTCCCATCCCGCGACGCGCAGCGCTTTTATACGCCACCCCCTTTTGCCGCGGGTCGTGCTACCACCCGCGACAAAAAGGGGGGGTCTTTTGTCGCGGGTCGAGCCACCACCCGCAACAAAAGGGGGTTGGGGTGGATCTGTGGGAACTGCATCCAACGGCTCCGGCCGTTTGAATCCAACGGCCTGGAGCCGTTGGACATGGATCAGCCCTTTTCCCATATACCATATATGAAAATACAAATGTTTTATATAACTTTAATAACTTTTGAATGGTAACTCAAATACACATGTTTTATATATGAAAATTGATCAGAAAAAGCTAATGAACATGAATATGACATCCATATACCTATTTGCACCTGGTATCATATCAAACGTTGATAGTCGTGTATGTTTCACCCCTCGACGTGCCTCGCCCCGCCGTGCCACGTGTCGCCGCCGCTTCCACGTGCCTCGCCCCGCCGCCGCCGGCGTGCGACGTGTAGTCGCGGCTTACACGTGCCATGCCCCGCGTGCGTTATATAAAGCGCCGCGTGCGCGCGCAACCACACATCGACGCCGCCTCCGCTCATTCATCTCCGGGATGCCGCCACGCCGTCACGGGTCGTCCGGTTTCCGTGGCGTCCGAGCGCGTCCGAGCGGTAGGTTCTACGCCGAGATACGCGCCGGTGGCTTCCTCCTCACCCTCGGCACGTAAAACACGCCGGAGCTAGCGGCGCGCGCTTACGACGCGGCGGCGTGGCGATTTCGATAGTCACGGCGCGACATGAACTTCCCGGATGTTGAATCGCTAGAGGAGGCGGAGTTCCTGGCACCAGCGCCGTGCCTCGTCGACGAAGAGGACCGTCGCCGGCACCGGCATGTGCAGCACTGGATCGCCATCGCCGACCACGATGAGCAGTTGATGCACCAGTGGAGGGCGCAGTTCCTCAACGACGTCGACTACACTGACGCGTTCTTCGCTGACCTTAGGGCACAACGCAGGTCCAATAGGCGCCACTGTCAGGCCGTCGCCGAGTTCGAGCTCGACAGCCTGAATACAACTTGGGCCGAAAACGACCCTCAGTGGGACGACATTTGGACGGAGACAACCTCCGACGACGAGTAGAGACTAGATTAGTCGTTTATCTATTTTAATTGTAATTTCAATAAAGTCGTTGTGGGTTGTTTTCAATAAAGTCGTTGTGAGAAATTTTATTACGACTGAACTGGAATTAAAGTACAGAGCTCAACTGAAACTTAAGATACATGGCCAGATTCGAATGTTGGACTCATTCAGTCATAGTCCTGCCTAGCCCTATAAACGTCGCCACTGTAGTCATCGTAGTCGCCAACGTCATCGTCGCTAGCATTGGGGTTGCGGTTGTCGAACCTCGTCGGGTGAGCACACGTGGGCTGGGACTGAGGGTAGTGCAGGCGGGGGCCTCGGTAGGCCATGACGCTTTGGAGAGTTCGGCCGCGCCACCACAGCCGACGGCCGGCCTCGTTGAAGTTCGAACGAGGCGGGCCGTCCTCCTCGTACTTGGCAAGCACACTCTCACGCCGATTGATGAAGAAGTTGTCCCAAGTCGGGCTGTAGTCGGGATTCCTCCGCTGCTCTGGCGTGAGCTCAAAGTAGTAGTGGTTCGTGATGGCCATCTCGCGCGCCACACCTAGAGGGATAGGAGGGACCGGTACGCCTCCGACGCTCAGCAACCAGCCGGTCGGGCAGGGGTAGTTCGAGGCGCAAAGCACCTCTGCCTCCCGGGGTGTTAGAGATACGAACGAAGCCATGGGAGAGAGTGATGAGGTTTGCAGATATGAGTCTATATGTGATATGTAAATGGAGGCCAAGCCTACATATATATAGTGAAAAAATGGCGGGAAGACGGAGGCGGGAAGTGGTGGAGAGCGTGGAAAGAAAATATGCGGGAACGCAGTGGCGTGGGAAACTTTCATCCCGGGTGGGGGCTCAAACCGGGACAAAAGATAGGAGGCTTATCTAGGAGGGCCTTATCTGGGGGAGTCTTATCTAGAAGGGCCTTATCTAGGGGGTGGTTGACGTGCGAGCAACCATTAGTCCCGGTTGGCGGGTACAACCGGGACTAAAGGTGGTTCTGTGTCATCTAACAAAACTGTCGGCAGGATAAGGACATATCGGTAACCTTTAGTCCGGCTGGTGGGTGAAACCGGGACTAAAGCTGTCAGCAGGATAAGGACGCGTGGATGGACACACTGCTCGATGAGATAAAGCATGTAACGCACGACGCCCTGTCGAAGGAACAAGACAAAGTAGAAGCGACGCCTTGCCTATAAAAGGAACACCGATACGCCTTGGCAGGCAGATCAACAAGCAGATCAACAAGCATGCAGGGAGAGTTTCATCCCCATGGATGGAGGAAAGGGTTGGGAAATCTCCCGTGGCGAAGCTTCTCGAAGATGTCGTTGGTGCACACGCCCTACGGCATCTTCGGAAGCTGCGCCTCGGAAAAAATTCCCTGCAAGCCTGTGAAAGACTTCATCTCCTCTAACAGTATTGGGGAAAGGGTTGGGAAATCTCCCGTGGCGCAGCTTCTCGAAGATGTCTTTGGTGCTGTTGACGTCAGAAACCCACCGGCGGGTAGAGACGGGCAACACCGTAGAGCCGGGAACAACTAGGGCTGCGGCTGGCCCTAGTCCCTCTGAGCGACGGCCCGCAAAGCCTCCTGGTCGCACGCACCGATGTTTATCACAAGGGCGTGCCACCTGACCTATACCTGGTCAGGAAGGTGTGGATGATGCCTCGCTTAGTTTCCTGCAGGGCACACACGTAAACGTTAAATACGAGCCTCGATCGGCTCTCAGGTTATCCTGTGAATCGGCTCAAGGAGCCGATCCACCCATGATTCAGACGAGGTGTCCGAATATATGGTGGCACTACAACAAAAGAGTCATATAAAGACGCTACCCATTCGACGCTTTTATATTCGTCCCTACGTTTGTAGTCAAGTCGTGTGTTGAGACGTTTGTTGAGACGCAACACCATACGTCTTAAACTTCTAGGTTTACACATGCGCACTAGTAAAACCGAAGTACCAAATAGCCCACGTTTACCATATCCTTTGGCACGAGTAAAGCCTAGGGCCGCCGCCACCAGATCCGATCGTGGTGCGTCTCCGCCTCGGCTTCTCGAGATCGCTAATTCTTTTTCTCTCCCGAGTCCCGATACCCATGCGATGAAGTATGGTTAAGAGGATCCATACAACTGTTGGGTCAATGTTGAATCTGGTCAGTTCCCTCGCCGTTGTACTAGTACTAGATTTACTGTTCATCGCTATTGTACTTTATAAGCTGTTCTTCCCGTCTGAGATCGATCAAGTGTTCCTTGACGCCGACTCCTCATTTGGTCATCTCTGCAATTAGGTATCTATTCCGCCTCTCCAGAAACCTTTCTTCGTGTGCTACACATTAGAGAATTAAGTTTTTGATCCTAGTATCTGAATACAGGTAATGGATATCGTTGCAGTTTTCGCACTGAAGATAATAAGCAAGCCAAACCTTGGAGGTCCTATTCACAACGGGGGAATCAGGTGCATGGAGACTTCTTTGAATTATCTAAATGTGCTAAACTTTCTCGATCTGGGACATGGTTTATTTGTCGACGAACAAGGTCAAGTTCGCTGAACTCATCTAATTCATGTGTATATGTGGTCAATCACACGGTAACTATTGGAATTTTTTTGCAGCTTCACAAGGTATTTCTCAGAGATTATACGCACATTAAATTGCTGTCATATTTTACCAACTGTTTTTTTGGTTGTGTAGTGTTGTTCCTCTGCAGGTATTACTCGATCCACGAAGATTTTTCAAGCGGCACATCATGGAGAGCAAACAAAATCTGCAGAAGAAGTGAACTGGAGAGCACTGAATCTAGTAGATAAATTCACATTAGTTAGGAAACTACATACGGATATTATAGAGACTTGTTTAGTCGTGTATGTATGGCTGTATGCAAACAATATTACGGATGTACTTTTCACTTGTAAAGTACTACAGTTACCATCAGATAATATAAATTATGTTCTTTGCATCGCACTGAGTGTTCGTGATGCTTTTTTTTTTGGGTTTATGGTGGCTGGTATTTGATTTCCATCATATGATGTGTATTGTTCCAAATTTTGGAAGGATCCGAAGAATGAACTGATTTGTATATAACACACACAAAAAATCCATTCAAAAATGGAATAACCCGACTCAATGTTGGTAGAGATGATACGTTAGGCCTCTCTATAAAGTGGCTATATCAGGATAAAGACGCTTTTGAAAACGCCTCACTTTATTTTTGGGACGCTGACCCATGCGTCTTTAAGGTATTTGAGACGGTGCATAACAAGACGTTTCTATGACGCTTTACAGTAGCGTCTTTACAATCATGTAAAGATGAAATATAGCGTCTCTAGCATCTAGATTAGATGTCTCTACATGCTTTTTTTCTTGTAGTGTGGTCCTGCTTGATCAAGGTAAAGCTGATGAGATCTACGACAATGTGGGGTTTTCACCGCATAATCGGATCATCCTACTCCAGGTTGGGCCTCGCGGCCACGCACGGTGATCGTAAGCCGATCCTAAACAGGGCCTAAAAACCAACACGAGGTTGATCCTCGGAACATCCTGCCTAGGGCCAACGAACGACACCCTACGTGCCGCTGGATCCTCCCCCCCTTTGTAAGGCCTAACTATTGCAGATATTAAACTAATCCTTGTAGAACAAGGAGCAATCGTAACGGATCAGATCTACTATACTACGATCAAGCGGGGTGCCGCCCCTACGCCTAAGATAGGCGTAAGGGCGGCTAGACATGCAAGGGTTGCACCACGAAAGCATGTAACGTGAAGAACAATGCTAACCCTAACATGTCTAAGATAACTACGCTGCTCGCCATCAAAAACGCTTCAGCACGAGCAACGCATGAACAACGTAGGTAGGCTTGTGCTGCCTAGATCGCAAGATGCGATCTAGGCAGCATGGTGCTTACCGGTAGAAACCCTCGAGACGAAGGAGTTGGCGATGCGCCGAGATTTGTTTGTGTTTGAACGTTTGTTGTTGTTTATTCCATAAACCCTAGATACATATTTATAGTCCAGCGGACTTTCTAATGTGGGCGTGCACTAAACCGTGCACGAGATAAACTCTAACTTTTAATCTATGCAATCTACTATAACTAAAAATACATGGGCAATCTGGCCCAACGTCACCGAGCAAGGCCGCTTTAGAGATCTTCCACCTGTAATCTTCCAAGCCCATCTTGATCGCGGCCCACCTCCTGATTTAGCCAAAATCTGGTGATAACACATGCCCCCCTGGTTTTGGTAATGATAATTCCAAAACCACTCTGTTTTTTTTTTCTTCGAAGGGTCATGTCGTCGCAGAGCAGAACTGCCGCAATATTCTTCGCCATGACGCCCTGTCTTTTCAGCTTCTCTGCATAATTTGACAACTTTAGCCTCACCTCCTCGGAAACTGCAATAGCATTAAATTCCAACCAGATTTCTCATTATTTATCCGCGCCGATCGATCAGCTCCTTTCATCCCCTTCTTCTGCTCTAGATATCAGCACCCAAAAACCCTCTTCTTCTCCAGCCATGTCATCTTCTTTCTCCTCTCCCACCTCTCTCCAATCCTTTTCCTCAAGTGAATTAGTTTACTCAAGTGAATTAGTTCCAGAGCACAACCGGATGGAGACGTGCAACCGCCGGTCTCCCAAGCGTTGGGACAGGCAAGAGTGGGACTTCAACTACGTGCCGGAGGGTGAAGACCTTGTCTGGCCAAATGGGGTCATGCTGGTCGACGAAGTACTAGAGGCGAAGAGCGACGACGACGACCCTCCCTTCCAGGGTAAACACCTCCGTCACCAAAGCAGAAACGGACGACGAAGAGAAAGACGCCTCCCCCGACTTGAAGAAGGAGCAGGAGGATGACACTTCCTCCGACGAATCACCACCGAAACATATCCGGGGCCGGGCTTGGTCAGACGAGGATGATGATGATGACGAGGGAGAGGCCTCTGCTGAAGATCACAGTAGCAGCCACGAGGAACCCGCCGACAACAGCAACAGCGACAGCCACCTTAGTGATGACGAAGACAGCAACAGCCCTTAGACTAGGGATTTACTAACACGGAGCTGGTAGGTGGTAATCCATTTCCTCTCGTTGGACAACCGGCCTCTCCTTGTAAGAAATTTGATTGTCAATGAAAACTTCTTTTGATTTTGCCGATATCCCGTGTGCTGATTCAGCTGATTTTTCCTCATCTGGCTTTGTCGACCGTTAGCCTAATCAATCGTCCAATGACCGATGGCAACACATCGGTCTCTCATGACAAATCTGCGAAACAGGTCAATTCAATCACCTTCCCATATTAGCCAACATGCCCGATGATAATAACACCGTCATTCGCAGTAAGCCGTGGGTTCCGCCGTGAGCAGGTGTCTTTACAAGGGCTCTGGAACTGTCGCTGAACCAGCTTGAATTGACCTGCTTCAGATGAGAATAGTGATGAACCAGCCAAAAATGCTACCCTTGGCCTCCAACTGATTAATATGGAACTAGCCGATTCCAACGAAATTGGCTCTCCGAAACAAAGATACTTTAGGGCGAGCTGCCCCCCGAGCCTCTTCAATTGCAGGTCAATTTAGCTCCTTCCTTAACCTGATTTGCACGTCCATGTATACCTCTCGAGTCGATGGCCCTACATCGGCTGTTATATCCTTAAGTCGATGACTGCTGCATCGGCTGTACTCGATTTTTGTTTTTTTTTTGTTTTTATCGGCCGATTCAAAAAATCGGCCTCCATGCCTTACTGCCCAATCGGCCGATTCAAAATCGGCCTCCATGCCTTACTGCCCATCATCCCACATGCTTGGAAAATACTTCTTGAGGTGTTGACCATTGACGGCTACCGGGAACTTCTGTCCGTCCAATTCTTCCAACATATATGCATTACCTTTCAAGGCACGGACGACCTTGTACGGACCGTGCCAATTAGGAGACCACTTGCCATACGCCTTGTCTCTAGTTCCTAACGGCAACACAGCTTCCCATACCAGATCACCAACTTGAAACTCCTTTGGTCTAACCTTCTTGTTGTAGGCACGAGCTACCCTGGCTTTATTCTCCTTAATCTTCTCCAATGACCAAAGCCTAAGTTCTGTCGCGTCCTCAATAGCGTCACTCATCAAAGCTGCATACTCTTCCGCTGTCAGATCATTCTGAAACGTGACACGTCTTGATCCAGCCGTAATTTCCCAAGGTAATACGGCTTCCTGTCCATAGACAAGCTGGTACGGCGAAGTCTTTATAGCTCCATGGCACGACATGCGGTAGGCCCATAATGCTTCCGATAGCTTCTCGTGCCAATCCCTGGGGTTCTCGTCAATCTTTCTCTTGATCAGCTTGATTAAGCTCTGATTGGACGCTTCAGCTTGCCCATTAGCCTGAGCATAGTACGGAGATGATCGGATCAGTTTAATTCCCATGTCATCGCAGAATTTCCTGAATTCTTTAGAAACAAAGACCGAACCCCCATCGGTCGTGATAGTTTGGGGAATCCCGAACCTATGAATCACGTGTTCTTTCACAAATTTGATCACATCTTCTGATTTCACCTTCTTCATAGGGACGGCCTCCACCCACTTGGTGAAGTAATCTGTGATGGCCAAAATCCATTCATGTTTTTTACTCGACGCCGGATGGATTTTTCCGATCATGTCCATGCCCCACCCTCGGAACGGCCAAGGCTTGATGATAGGGTTCATCGCTGATGCTGGTGTCATCTGAATTTTCCCGAACATCTGGCATGCTTGGCACCCCTTGTAATAGTTGAAGCAGTCTTCAAGCATGGTGGGCCAATAAAACCCTGAGCGCCTGATCAGCCACTTCATCTTGTGAGCCGACTGATGAGTTCCACAGGCGCCTTCATGCACCTCATGTAAGAGCCGATTAGACTCAGTTGGTCCCAGGCACTTGAGTAGTAACCCTTCCAACGTCCTGTAGAACATATCGTCTCCTATGAGGACATACTTCATGTCTTTGTATCTTATCCGCTTGGGTGCCCCCCGAGCCGAATCCTTTAAGTAATTGAGGATTTCGGCTCTCCAATCATCCTGCTCCAGGAATTGCACCTGGACCTCTGACCCTTCAGGAGTATCCATATAGCCTGACGCCATCTGCGCGAGATTGTTGGCCTCGGTGTTTTGGGCTCTTGGGACCCAATTAAAGTTGATGTACCGAAACTGTGTCATCAACTCACGGCATTCCATCCAGTATGGAAAAAGCAATTCACTTTCGCATTTGTACTCATCCGTGAGCTGGTTAATCACCAACTTGGAGTCTCCAAAAAGCTCTACTGCTTCTGCCCCGGCTTCTAGTAGCAATTCCATCCCCTTACGTACCGCCTCATATTCTACCACATTGTTAGTGCACGGGGTGGATAATCTGATGGAGAATGAGTATTCTGCCCCCCGAGGCGACACGAGCAGAATACCGATGCCACAACCCTCGTCGCAAGCCGATCCATCGAAAAACATAGCCCATGCACGTATGGATAGTGCTGCTATATTGGTACTGATTCGCTCAGCTATGAGATCGGCTAATGCTTGCCCTTTGACTGCTTTCGCAGGCTGGTATCGGAGATCGAATTCTGACAACGCAAACATCCACTTACCCAGTCGGCCTTTCAACACCAGGGCCGACGAGCATGTGTTTGACGACATCCGACTTGCATATGACGAAGATCTCGGCCGTCAAAAGGATGTGATGCAGCTTGGTGCAGGTAAAGAACGAGCAGAGGCACAATTTCTCGACCTCAGGATACCTTGTCTCCGCGTCCAACATTCTTCTGCTGAGATAGAAGACGACCCTTTCGACGCCCTCGTGGAGTTGCACCACCACCGAAGCGATGGACGTGTCAGCCACTGATATGTAGATGTAGAACGGCCTGTCTTGCCGGGGCGGAACTAGCACAGGCGGCGTCGTCAGATACCTTTTAATTTCATCGAACGCCTGCCGCTGTTCTGCCCCGCAGTGAAATTCGTCGTCAGACTTGGTCTTTACCAGCGCCATAAATGGCTCGATTCGTCCCGACAGATTGGAGATGAATCGTCGGACAAAATTGATCTTGCCAATGAGACGTTGGAGCTCCTTCTTTGTGGTGGGCGGCTGCATGGTACGCACCGCCTCTTGACTTTTCAGGCCGATTTCGATTCCCCGTTCGTGAACCAGGAAACCTAGGAACTGACCAGCCGTCACCCCGAAGGCACACTTCTTCGGGTTCATTCTCAGTCCGAACTTCCGAGTTCGGTCTAGGACGCGCCGCAAATCATCCAAGTGTCCTTCCATGGAAACGGATTTGACTACGACGTCATCGATATAGATTTCCACCAACTTGCCGATCAAATCGTGAAAAATATAGTTCATAGCTCGTTGGTACGTTGCACCAGCATTCTTCAACCCAAAGGTCATTACTACATATTCAAACAAACCTACCGCCCCTGGCACTCTGAATGCGGTCTTGTGTATATCTTCTGGAGCCATGAAGATTTGATTGTAGCCGGCGTTGCCATCCATGAAGCTCAACACTTTGTGGCCAGCAGCTGCATTGATCAATGTCTCTGCTACAGGCATCGGATATTCGTCCTTGGGGGTGGCTCTGTTGAGATCTCTGAAATCAATGGCCACACGCCATCGGCCATCCTTCTTCTCTACGAGTACGATGCTCGGAGATCCACTCAGCATATCTGCATGGTCCGATGAACCCGGCGGCCAACATCTTCTCGATCTCTTTCTTGACCTCCCCAGAATTTCGGCTCTCATCCGACGTGCTCGTTCGCCGGAACGGCCGGAATCCTTTCTTAAGAGGGAGCCGATGTTCGATGATGCTTCTGTCTAAACCAGGCATCTCTGTGTAGTCCCATGCGAAGCAATCCGGGTATTCTTTCAGCAGAGCAATCATCTGGCTCCTGAGCTGTGGATCCAACTTCTTGCTGATAAAAGTTGGTCGCGGCTTGTCACCATGGCCGATGTCGATTTCCTCCAGCTCATCAGCCGAGGTGAACCCATACCCCAGCTTTCCGTCTCCGTGAGGTCGACGCCAAATACCGGGAGAGCGGGTGGCGCGGATAACACGGTCCGATCGCTAGAATCGGTCTCCATCTTGATCATCACTAGGACTTGGTGACAGTGTCGGAGCCGATTGCGTGGGTCGGCTCCTTCTTCCTTCTTGCCATGAGAGCAGTTGCCCTCATCATTACCCTTACCAGGGCGGTACCCAAGTTCTACCATGTTGATGTTGAACAAGTGTCCTGGTCGACCCTGGGAACGGATTCTGTGGAAAGAGCCGATGAGTTCGGCTTCGAGGACCGCCTCGATTTCATCGTGCTTCTCGAGGTCATCAGGCAGGTCCCCGTACTAGACCGGAGTGTCTTCCGCCATCTTGGATGTAGATGGCGATGCCGTGGATGTCGTTGATGGTCCCACCGGGCGTGCCAGAATGTGTTGACGTCAGAAACCCACCGGCGGGTAGAGACGGGCAACACCGTAGAGCCGGGAACAACTAGGGCTGCGGCTGGCCCTAGTCCCTCTGAGCGACGGCCCGCAAAGCCTCCTGGTCGCACGCACCGATGTTTATCACAAGGGCGTGCCACCTGACCTATACCCGGTCGAGAAGGTGTGGATGATGCCTCGCTTAGTTTCCTGCAGGGCACACATGTAAACGTTAAATACGAGCCTCGATCGGCTCTCAGGTTATCCTGTGAATCGGCTCAAGGAGCCGATCCACCCATGATTCAGACGAGGTGTCCGAATATATGGTGGTCCTGCTTGATCAAGGTAAAGCCGATGAGATCTACGACAATGTGGGGTTTTCACCGCATAATCGGATCATCCTACTCCAGAGTTGGGCCTCGCGGCCACGCACGGTGATCGTAAGCCGATCCTAAACAGGGCCTCAAAACCAACACGAGGTTGATCCTCGGAACATCCTGCCTAGGGCCAACGAACGACACCCTACGTGCCGCTGGATCCTCCCCCCTTTGTAAGGCCTAACTATTGCAGATATTAAACTAATCCTTGTAGAACAAGGAGCAATCGTAACGGATCAGATCTACTATACTACGATCAAGCGGGGTGCCGCCCCTATGCCTAAGATAGGCGTAAGGGCGGCTAGACATGCAAGGGTTGCACCACGAAAGCATGTAACGTGAAGAACAATGCTAACCCTAACATGTCTAAGATAACTACGCCGCTCGCCATCAAAAACGCTTCAGCACGAGCAACGCATGAACAACGTAGGTAGGCTTGTGCTGCCTAGATCGCAAGATGCGATCTAGGCAGCATGGTGCTTACCGGTAGAAACCCTCGAGACGAAGGAGTTGGCGATGCGCCGAGATTTGTTTGTGTTTGAACGTTTGTTGTTGTTTATTCCATAAACCCTAGATACATATTTATAGTCCAGCGGACTTTCTAATGTGGGCGTGCACTAAACCGTGCACGAGATAAACTCTAACTTTTAATCTATGCAATCTACTATAACTAAAAATACATGGGCAATCTGGCCCAACGTCACCGAGCAAGGCCGCTTTAGAGATCTTCCACCTGTAATCTTCCAAGCCCATCTTGATCGCGGCCCACCTCCTGATTTAGCCAAAATCTGGTGATAACAGGTGCACACGCCCTACGGCATCTTCGGAAGCTGCGCCTCGGAAAAATTTCCCTGCAAGCCCGTGAAAGACTCCATTAAGAATACATTATTACATTACAGGTTTAAATACCGCCAACACATTGCCATCTAGTGTTGTGGTTTTCTTCTAGGCCGTAGCCATGGAGAATCTTCATCATTTAGCAAGATGCTTGGGTCAATATTCACCGTGAAGGGCGGAATTTCTTTAAACTTATTATAATCTTCTGACATGTCTGTCTTCTAATCCACTCCCACGATGTTTCTTTTCCCCGAAAGAACTATGTGGCACTTTGGCTCCTCGGCTGATGTATTCTTTTGTTGATTTCTTTTTCTCGATTTGCTAGACATGTCCTTCACGTAGAAAACTTGAGCCACCTCGTTGGCTAGGACGAATGGCTCGTCCATGTACGCAAGATTGTTGAGATCCACTGTTGTCATACCGTACTTATCGTCTACCTGTACACCGCTGAGCTTCACCCATTTGCACCGAAACAAAGGGACCTTAAAAGTGGGTCCATAGTCAAGTTCCCATATCTCCTCTATGTACCCATAATATGTGGTGGTCTTCCCATTCTCGTCTTTTGCATCGAAGCGGACACCACTGTTTTGGTTGGTGCTCTTTTTATCTTGGGGGGGTGGATACGTCCATTTTGCATCACTATTTTATATCATAATTTACTGTTATTCATTGATATATTTCATATTTAGAGATAATACTTATGTTATTTCACCTATTTTGCATGTTTCATGATTATTGGAGAATCACTCACCAGAGTCGGGATTCTGCTGGAAAAAGCACCGTCAGAATGCAATATTTTTGAACATCAACAATTGACGGAAATTACACCGAAGATCTTATTTTTCCAGAAGAATGAGCCAGCCAAAAGGAGGGGCCGAGGAGGGCCGCCATTGGGCCCCCCATAGGCCGGCACGGGCCCTACCCTGGTCACACCGCCTTGTGAGGAGGGGGCCCACAGCCCCCTCGGCCACTTCTCTTTCGCGTACTTCATCTACCCGAAAACCTAAGGTACGGGGAATAATCGGGAGGAGACACAGCCGCCTCTGCGAGGCGGAAAACACCATAGAGAAAAGAGCTCTCTGGCAGGCTGAAATCCGTCGGGGAAATTCCCTCCCGGAGGGTGAAATCGACGCCATCGTCACCGCCATCGAGCCGGACTTCATTGGGATCATCATCACCATCATCTCCACCACCGTCATCGTCATCTCCACCGCTGCACCTCGTCACCGCTGTAACATCTAGGGTTGAATCTTGCTTATTTCATAGGGGAAACTCTTCCGGTATTGATTACTCCTTGTTATTGATGCTATTGAGTGAAACCATTGAACCAAGGTTTATGTTCAGATTGTTATTCATCATCATATCACCTCTGATCATGTTCCATATGATGTCTCGTGAGTAGTTCGTTTAGTTCTTGAGGACATGGGTGAATTCTAAATGTTAGTAGTGAACTATGTTGAGTAATATTCAATGGTTTGATATTTAAGTTGTGGTGTTATTCTTCTAGTGGTGTCATGTGAACGTCGACTACATGATACTTCACCTTTATGGGCCTAGGGGAATGCATCTTGTATTCGTTTGCTAATTGTGGGGTTTCTGGAGTGACAGAAACCTAAACCCCCGTTGGTATATCGATGCACTAGGGATAGCAGGATCTCAGAGTTTAAGGCTGTGGTTAGATTTATCTTAATTACTTTCGTGTATTTTCGGATGCTTGCAAGGGGTATAATCACAAGTATGTATTAGTCCTAGGAAGGGCGATGCATTAGCATAGGTTCACCCACACAACACTTACCAAAACAATGAAGATTAATCAGCTATATGAAGCGAAAACACTAGACTAAAATCCCGTGTGTCCTCAAGAACATTTGGTCATCATAAGTAAACAAATCGGCTTGTCCTTTGTGCTAAAAAGGATTGGGCCACTCGCTGCAACTATTACTCTCGCATTTTATTTACTTGTACTTTATTTATCTGCTATATCAAAACCCCCTGAATACTTGTATGTGAGCATTTACAGTGAATCCTTCATCGAAACTGCTTGACAACACCTTCTGCTCCTTGTTGGGTTCGACACTCTTATTTATTGAAAGTACTACGATACACCCCCTATACTTGTGGGTCATCAGCGATCGTGTAAAATGTATTCCCATTTATCTCGTACCCTTGGAATGTACATATGTTTGAAGATGGTAACCTGGCCAACAAGTACAGCTGCTCTCCAACAGTGGTGTCACTCATGAGATGTCTTTGCAACCAACTGCCAAAGGTATTCATGTGTTGACGTGTAATCAATGACTCAGGCTGGTGATACGTCCATTTTGCATCACTATTTTATATCATAATTTACTGTTATTCATTGATATATTTCATATTTAGAGATGATACTTATGTTATTTCACCTATTTTGCATGTTTCATGATTATTGGAGAATTACTCACCGGAGTCAGAATTCTGCTGGAAAAAGCACCGTCGGGATACAATATTTCAGAAGATCAACAATTGATTGAAAATATACCGAAGCTCCTATTTTTCCAGATGACGCAGCCAGCCAAAAGGGGAGGCCGAGGAGGGCCGCCATGGGCCCTCCCCATGGGCCAGCGCGGCCACCAATGCCGGCGCGCCGCCACGTGGGGAGGGGGCCCACGACCCCCTCGGCCATCGCCCTTTTGCGTACTTCATCTCCCAGAAACCCTAAGGTGCGGGGGAACATCGAGGATACTCATCGCCGCCTCCTCGAGGCGGAAAACACCAGAGAGAAAAGAGCTCTCCAGCAGGCGAAATCTGCCGGGGAAATTCCCTCCCGGAGGGGGGAAATCGTCGCCATAGTCACCGTCATCGAGCTGGACTTCATTGGGATCATCATCATCTCCACCACCGACACCGTCATCTCCACCGCTGCACCTCGTCTCCGCTGTAACATCTAGGGTTGAATCTTGAGTATTTCATAGGGGAAACTCTCGCGGTGTTGATTACTCCTTGTTATTGATGCTATTGAGTGAAACTGTTGAATCAAAGTTTATGTTCAGATTGTTATCCATCATCATATCACCTCTGATCATGTTCCATATGATGTCTTGTGAGTAGTTCATTTAGTTCTTGAGGACATGGGTGAAGTCTAAATGTTAGTAGTGAACTATGTTGAGTAATATTTAATGGTTTGATATTTAAGTTGTGGTGTTATTCTTCTAGTGGTGTCATGTGAACGTCGACTACATGACACTTCACCATTATGGGCCTAGGGAATGCATCTTGTATTCTTTTGCTAATTGTGGGGTTGCCGGAGTGACAGCAACCTGAACCCCCGTTGGTATATCGATGCATGAGGGATAGCAGGATCTCAGAGTTTAAGGCTGTGGTTAGATTTGTCTTAATTACTTTCTTGTATTTGTGGATGCTTGCAAGGGGTTTAATCACAAGTATGTATTAGTCCTAGGAAGGGCGGTGCATTAGCATAGGTTCACCCACACAACACTTATCAAAACAATGAAGATTAATCAACTATATGAAGCGAAAGCACTAGACTAAATTCCCGTGTGTCCTCAAGAACGTTTGGTCATCATAAGTAAACAAACCGGTTTGTCCTTTGTGCTAAAAAGGATTGGGCCACTTGCTGCAATTATTATTCTCGCATTTTACTTACTTATATTTTATTTATCTGCTATATCAAAACCTCCTGAAAACTTGTCTGTGAGCATTTACAGTGAATCCTTCATCAAAACTGCTTGTCAACACCTTCTGCTCCTCGTTGGGTTCAACACTCTTATTTATCAAAAGTACTACGATACACCCCCTATACTTGTGGGTCATCAGCTGGCCCGGGTTTATTTCTCGTAAAACATTCTTGTGTTTCTCGATGTACGGAGCCACCAAGCTGGAATTGTATAGAACTGTGTAGTGTGCTTGATTGAAAGAAATCTTGTCCCTGCACACCGTTGCTTTCCTTCCTAGTGTGCCTTTTCCAGTCAGCCTCCCCTCATATCGAGATTCAGGAACACCAATCGGCTTAAGGTCAGAAAGAAAGTCAACACAAAACTCAATGACCTCCTCAGTTTCGTAGCCCTTTGAGATACTTCCTTCCGGCCTAGCTCGGTTATGAACATATTTCTTTAAGACTCCCATGAATCTCTCAAAGGGGAACATATTGTGTAGAAATACAGGACCAAGAATTCTAATCTCTTCAACTAGGTGGACGAGGAGGTGCGTCATAATATTGAAGAAGGATGGTGGGAACAACAACTCGAAGCTGACAAGACATTCCACCACATCATCCTGTAATCCTGACAAAGTTTATGGATCCATTACCTTCTGAGAAATTGCGTTGAGGAATGCACATATCTTCACAATGGCTAGTCGAACATTTTCTGGTAGAAGTCCCCTCAATGCAACCGAAAGCAATTGTGTCATAAGCACGTGGCAGTCATGGGACTTTAGGTTCTGGAATTTTTTTCTCCTTCATATTTACTATTCCCTTTATATTCGACGAGAAACCAGACGGAACCTTGATACTGAATAAAGCTTCAAAAAAGATCTCTTTCTCTTGTTTGGTAAGAGCGTAGGCGCAGGCCCTTCAAACTGCCCTGGATGATTGCCGTTTCGTCCTTTATGATGTTTCTGGTCCTCCCATGCTCTGTTGCATCTTTTGTCTTCCCATACACGCCCAGAAAACCTAGAATATTCACACAAAGATTCTTGGTCAGGTGCATCACGTCGATTGCAGAGCGGACTTCCGGGACTTTCCAATATTCTAGCTCCCAAAAATAGATTCTTCTTCCACATGGCCGCGTGTCCGTCAGCGTCTTTCGGAACAGGTCGACTGCCTGGACCCTTCAAAGATAACATTTAAATCCTTGACCATGTCAAATACATCAGCACCACTACGGGGGACAGGCTTCAGACGGTGGTCTGCCTCGCCATTGAAATGCTTGCCTTTTTTCCTTAAGGCATGCTTGCGTGGAAGGAAACGACGATTGTACGGGTACACAACTTTCCTACTTTTTCCCAAATATTTACTTTCAGTCTCATCTAAACAGTGTGTGCATGCATTGTATCATTTGTTCGTCTGTGCTAAAATGTTACTAAGTGCAAGCCAATCATTGATGGTCATGAATAGCAACACTCGTAGGTCAAATTCTTGCTCGATGTGCTCATCCCACACACGTACACCTGGTTTGGCCTACAACTCCAAAATTTCATCAACTAATGGCCTTAGGTACACATCAATGTCATTGCCGGGTTGCTTTCGGCCTTGGATAAGCACTGGCATCATAATGAACTTCCACTTCATGCACAACCAAGGAGGAAGGTTGTAGATACATAGAGTCACGGGCTAGGTGTTGTGACTGCAGCTCTGCTCCCCAAAAGGATTCATGCCATCTGTACTTAGACCAAACCATAAGTTCCTTGCCTCACCTGCTGACATAGGCATCCCCAATGGGCCTGCCGAAGATGGTACCCGGGGTTTACTGAAGGCCCATGAATTCGAAGAATATGAAGATCGGAAGCCCAATTAGTTGTTAAGGAAAGATAGAGTTGTATTAGGAATAAAGATATTTGTAACTTTACGGGTTGGACTCAGAGAGTCTCCCGGAATCTGTAAACTTGTGTAATACAAAACCCTCGGCTCCGCCTCCTATATAAGGGGGAGTCGAGGGACAAAGAGAGGATCGAATCATTGTTCACGCAACCCTAGTTTTCATAAGCAGTCGAGTACTTTTCCGGCTGAAACCCTCGAGATCTACTTGCCCTCTACTTCCAACAAAACCCTAGTCTACAACTTGTGGGCATTGACAAGTCGATACCTTGTCAATTGGCGCCGTCTGTGGGAACTAGAGGTGACAAGGAGCTGATCTCGATGGCACATTCAAGATCGTTGACTTCTTTAGTAGCAAGCAACGCGATGGATAGAGGTAAATGGATCGAAACTGATCTAGTTGATTTTGTTCCTCACCCGCCCTCCCGTTTGGATGCATATGCGTATATGAAGGAGCCTATGGAGATGACGTTCGGAAGGTTCCACTTCCGCGTCGAGAAACAGGGATCGTATCGTCTCGAGGTTCCGATCTCATCGGAATTGTCGGCGATCGATTCCGATTTTTCGGATTCATCGTTAGAGACATGCGATGAGGAGTTTTCGCCACCACGCCTTGTCAAAACTGCGGCAAGCGGAAATCTCGCCAAGATCTTCAGCGACATGTCCTTCGGGTCGTCTGCGGACTCCGATATAAGCAGCAACTCGGACAACATCGATAGCTTCAACTTCATCGACAGATCTACTATTGTTGGAGGGGTCTTCACCGATCTGTGCGACGGTGTCACCAATCCCGACAAAGATCAAAGTTCAAAATATCATCAAATCTATGCAATTGGAGATACAAGTCGCCCACAGGAGGAGACATCAGAGAACTTCGATGACGCGGGAAATCCGTACGTGGATCCCGCAGATCTCACGCAAGGTTTGGGAACCAAATATATTGGACCTGGAACACGAGAGATGGTGCAATTCCCGCAAGCAGTGTGGGATAGAGTTGCAAGAGCTATTAATGGCACAGAGCCATTGACTGTAACGACGACAGCTGAAGAATTACAAGCATATCAATATAGACTCGCTCGTACCAGGCGGGAGCTCGAAAAACAGAAAATTGAGCTGGATAAAAGGCAAGCCGCAGCTTCCGCATCAAGCAGGCGAAGGGCGGAGTTAAGCCGACAATCATGTACTTCAGGAGATAGTCACAGAGCAGCTCGAAATAGAGCAAGATCTCGGCTGCAAAATATACCTGAGGCTGACAGGGAGAATTTAATTCAAAACCTCGACATGTCCTTTATGTCGATCGACACGAGGGGAATATTATTCCCAAAACACCAGAAGCGGGATACATGGCGACACAAGCTTTCATCCTTGCATCCAGGCCACCTCCCGGAGACCCAAGAGAAGCGTTGTATAACATGGCCATGGCAGGAGTTGGAGCCATGGGAACAGCGTTCGCAAACACGCCTCCCGAAGGATCAGCAAGGCAAAATAGTCCACGACCTGCGGCAGCGGTGCAGGATCCGGCGAGAACAAGTGGAGCAAGAGACAAAGCAACGCAAGCAAGAGTGGATAGAGCAAGACAGGAACGAAGGGAACATCGACACTCACTAGAGGTGGATGAAGAAGATATGTGTGGACTCCCGTGCTTTACGAGACGAGTCCGCAGAACTCGAGTTCCATCAGGGTTTAAGCTACCCGATAATTACAAAAAATTCAATGGATCACAAGATCCTGAGGATTGGCTAATTGATTATCTCGAGACGGTAAAGTTAGTGGTGGAACCAGAGCAACAGCCATGCAGAGCATTCAAGTGCATTTGAGCGGTGCCGCCCGATCGTGGATAAAGAAGTTGTCTCCTGGGTCTATCGACAGCTGGGAAAGTTTTGATGATATATTCGTAAAAAAAAATCGATCCACATGCAAGAAGCCTGCATCATTGGAGCAATTGAGGGCTTGCAGGCAGAAATACGACGAGTCAATGAGAACATGTATCCAGAGGTTGAACATTATCAAAAACTCGGCAGAAAATATATCTGACGAGAAGGCGATAGATGCATTCGTTGCTGGTATCTGAAGGAGAGACTTTGTCGAGGATTTGGGGAGAACCAATCCAAAAACAATAGCAGCACTCATGGAAATAGCGAATAGGTGGGCGGATGGAGAAGATGATGTTCACAATAAACGGCACAGGTCGCCCGAGGAGGACCGCAACCGAAATTTTCAAAATAGACGACGATTCCCTCGATAGTCCTCAGATTATGATGCTCCCGGCCAAATATCGGATGGATTTCGAGGAAATAACGGAGGAAACAATCGTGATGATTATGAAAACAGCGATGAGCAGCGCAACGACTACAAGGACGGCCCCCGTCCAAATAGGCAAAATAATGGTCCAAGGTTCCAGAGGCCATACATATCTCCCGAAGTTTTGATGAACGGACCATGCCAAATGCACTTTTATCTCGACAACAATCGAAAGAGGCAGTCAGGACACTCGCAGAAAGACTGTCGAAATTTTTAGGCGCTGAACAGATTTGCAGGACATGCCAACGCACAGGCAGCAAACAGATACCCCCAGGGGCCAAGGAGTGAGGTTCTGTTATCACCAGAATTTGACCGAGTCAGAGGTGGGCCGCGATCAAGATGGATTTGAAGAAATACATAGAAGGAATACGTGAATCGGCCTTTTATACCAAGTTGGGTTTAATTGCCCGTGTATCTGTACTATAGTAGGATACGTGTCGTTTAGAAGATAGAGTTTTACCCGTGCACGGTTTGGTGCACGCCCACATTAGAAAGTCCCCTGGACTATAAATATGTATCTAGGGTTTATGGAATAAACAAGAACCAACGTTCACCACAAACAAATCTCGGCGCATCGCCAACTCCTTCGTCTCGAGGGTTTCTCCGGTAAGCACCATGCTGCCTAGATCGCATCTTGCGATCTAGGCAGCGTAATGCCTATCCCCGTTGTTCATGCGTTGCTCGTATCGAAGCCTTTTTGATGGCGAGCAACGTAGTTATCTTAGACATGTTAGGGTTAGCATTGTTCTTCGTATAATATGCTATCGTAGTGCGACCCTTGCATGTCTAGCCGCCCTTACACCTATCTTAGGTGTAGGGGCGGCACCCCGCTTGATCATTATTTAGTAGATTCGATCTGTTACGGTTGCTCCTTGATTCTTCAAGGATTAGTTTAACATCTGCAATAGTTAGGCCTTACAAAGGGTTGGAGGATCCAGCGGCGTGTAGGGGGTAGTTTGCTAGCCCTAGACAGGACGTTCCGAGGATCAACCTCGTGTTGGTTTTTAGGCCCTGTCTAGGATCGGCTTACAATCACCGTACGCGAGCGCGAGGCCCAATCGTGAGTAGGATGATCCGATTATGCGGTGAAAACCCCAAATCGTCGTAGATCATATTAGCTTTATCTTGATCAAGCAGGACCACCATATATTCGGACACCTCGTTCGAATCATGGGTGGATCGGCTCTTTGAGCCGATTCACGGAGATAACTCGAGAGCCGATCGAGGCTCGTATTTAACGTTTACGTGTGTGCCCTGCAGGAAAGTAAGCGAGGCATCATCCACACCTTCCTGACCAGGTATAGGTCAGGTGGCACGCCCTTGCGACAACATCGGGTGTGTGACCAGAAGGCTTTGCGGGCCGTCGCTCAGAGGGACTGGGGCCAGCCGCAGCCCTAGTTGTTCCCGGCTCTACTGTGTTGCCCGTCGCTGCCCGCCGGTGGGTTTCTGACGCCAACACATTCTGGCACGCCCGGTGGGACAATCTTCGACATCCACCGCATCGCCATCTACATCTGAGATGGCGGAAAACACTCCGGTCAAGTATGAGGACCTGACTGACGAGCTCAAGAAGAAGCACGACGAGATCAAGGCAGTCCTCGAAGCCGAACTCATCGGCTCTTTCCACAGAACCCGCTCCCATGGCGTCAGGTGGAAGGGGTTCTCACCGGAAGGCGCACTCGATGGAGTAGACCTATCCGCTCCATCGGAAGAACGCACCAGGTCGCTGCGTCGGGAGATCAACTACATGGTGGCTCATTCGCTGCACCGCCACTGCGAGAGCCTCGGTGAACACCTTGGAGCGTGTCGCTCGCGCGTGGTCCAGGAAATCATGAGCCACCGGTATTCTCCGTCGGGACCAGCTGCGGGGACTTTCACGGGAGAGATGCCACTCCGAGTCCCATCCACCGCTGCCGCTCGCATGGGCAGCACCGGGAGTGCCGAACTCATCGGCATACGTCGTCTACAAAATTGGTGGTGATCCTAGTGACTACCAATTCCTACCCGAGGCGCCCAAGGAGATCCCGCATGGATACGCGTGCGCATACATACCGGACGGCAGCACACTGGGCACTCTCGAACCGGGCTGCGGCACGGCGAGGGCCTCTGGAACAGCGGGAGGAACGTCGGGAGCAGATCTTGAGAAGCGGACGTGGCTAGCTAAGTACGCCACTCCGACGAACCTCCGGAGCCCAGCTCCTGCAGTTGGCTCAGAACTCGAAAAGCAAGCATGGCTGGCCAAGTATGCCACCCCTGCGAATCTTCAGGGTCCATCGCCTTCGGCCATCACCGCGGATGAGATTTGTACGATCCTAAAAGACCAGTTCGGCATGATGCCGAAAAGGAGGACAATCGGCTACACCAAGCCGTACCCCAACGAGTACGAATTGATTCCGCTACCTCACAAATATCGGCTCCCTGACGTTACAAAGTTTAGTGGATCGGATAGTTCCAGCTCCATCGAGCATGTGAGCCGATATTTGGCACAACTGGGCACTATCTCAGCATCAGACGAGCTGCGGGTGAGGTTCTTCGCACAGTCCCTCACAGGATCGGCTTTCAGGTGGTACGCATCGCTGCCGCCGAACTCAATCCGGACTTGGAAGCAGTTGGAAGAGTAGTTCCACCTACAGTATCACTCAGAAGCTTCCGAGGCTGGCATTGCCGATCTTGCACAAGTACGACGAAGCGCGGGAAACGGTGGCAGAATACATCCAGCGCTTCGGGACCATTAGGAACCGATGCTTTTCGGTTCACGTAAGTGAAAAAGAAGCGATCGAGTTGGCGGTGGTGGGTCTCTCATCATCGATCAAGGACGTGGCCTCCCAAGCGAGACTACCCTTCGTTGGCGCACATGGTACGAAGCTGCCGGCATATGAACAGCGCCACCCGGATGTTTACCGAGGACAAATTCAAGCGTGCGGTGGCCCCGGTTGAGGCGGACGAAGATGAAGGTGCTATGGGAGATCGGGAGGTAGCGATGGCTGAATGGACTCGGACGACAAGCCCCGTGTCCTATAAATGGGTGAAGCCACAAGTTCCTCCAAAAGGGTTCGACTTCGACGTGACCAAAGCTGAGCAGATTTTTGATCTTTTACTCACGGAGAAGCATATAAAGGTACCCGAAGGCCACAAGATCCCCACGGTGCAGGAGCTGAACGGAAAGCCATACTGCAAATGGCATAACACGTTCTCCCATACCACCAACAATTGCAGGGTGTGGCGTCAGCAGATCCAAATGGCGATAGAAAAAGGACGGCTAATTTTTAACCAGTACGCCATGAAGGTCGACACACACCCTTTCCCCGCCGTTAACATGGTGGAGTATGCTTACCATGGAGGGTGCCAGCCAGATTTCTCGTACAATATCAACATGGTAGAGCTTGGGCACCACTGCGGTAAGGACGGAGATGAGGGCAGCTGCTCTCATAGCAAAGACACGAGAGGAAGCCGCTCCACGCGATCGGCTCCGCCAAGATGGCAAGCGCTACGTCACAGAGGGAGAAGTGAAGAACATAAGATATCAGCGACCTCTCTCTGATCACCTCCTCAACAAGTATGTGAGCCAGTATGACCAACGCCGACGATCCGGCGAGGATGATGAAAGAGATCGTCTGGCTAGAGAAGCCAGAAGACATCGGCGGTACGATCGCGATGAGGAGGAGCACGAGCGCCGTGCCAAGGAAAAATCAGGGGAACGGGACGACGAGGACAGGCACTGGGACTGTCCCTTCTTCAGACACTGCTGGGATTCAGGAATGAGCCGATTGCCCACAATCGGCAATTGCCCAGAATGCAACCAGAAGAAGAAGGAGGCAGCCAACGTATCTGTGTTCAAGCGCACGGGGCCTATCCCGCCACAAAGCAAACGCGCCGAGTCACCTCGGTTGGAAGATCTCGATGATTCGGAAGACGAGGGAGAAGAAGAAGACAGTACCACCGGCCAAGGTGGTGCCCTGACGGACTCAGCCGTTCCCAAAAGCGCAGGGTTCAGCGATTGCGCGGCCTAGAGGAAGCCGAAAGGTTGTACTTGCATACGCTAAGGAAGGCACGACCTGATCTGGCTGCGAAAGTTCAGCGAACCCTGGATGAAGAGGGTCGTCCACAAAGAAAGGAGTGGCGCCCCAAGCAAAGGAAAGCCGATGATGAGACATCGGCTGGCACAAACATGGTGCTCGTCCTTCCGACGATGCTTAGTGCTCCACGATTACACGATGCACTCAAGGTGGACGACAGCAAGCGCACCAATATGTTGAAGTCAGAGATTGGGCTGGTTTTATCCACCGGCCTGACCAAGTAGCAAGAACAAAACAATGAGCAAGTATGGCGAGGCTGATCCTTGTGATCGGCCCCAAAAAGTTTATGGAGGAACATTACAAAACCTTCATCGAACAGGCAACGTGGAGGCCGATTCCAGCAATCGGCCAAAATTATCCTCGCCATCTGTCCTGCTTTGGTTCAACGCTAATCTGACAGGCGAGGGATTCACGTCGGCTGATGAGCTGGAGGAAGTGCACAATGGTCCTAACAGAGCCAACGTTCACATAGAGTGCCTTGGCTAATCATAGAGCCGATTTCAGCGAGCTACCGGCGAATCGGCTCGGGGGGCACCTACATGGATAAAACACGAGGATACGCAGCAGAAGTGTCTTCCTAATACCCAGCAGTTCAAGATAATCTTTGATGGGTATTGAAGTATGGGGGCCGATACATAAATCGGCCGGTAAAAAAAAAAATTTAAGCACAGCCGATGCATGGCCATCGACTTTAGAGGTACGACTGTTGTAAGCCCAGGTCTGTTCAGCTAATGTGCCAATCCGCGTCATCCTCGTCTCTATTTCGCCTTGGCTGAGACTCGGGGGGCAGCAGGCCTGGTGGACGCTCTGTTCGGGAGCCGATTGGGGTACCATCGGCTGATCTTTCTTTGTCTCTGTTTCGCCTTGGCTGAGACTCGGGGGGCAGCAGGCCTGGTGGATGTTCTGTTCGGGAGCCGATTGGAGTTCCATCGGCTGACCCTGTATCGCGGCCTTCTCCAAAAACGCTGAGCTGCTTGCAGAGGAAGACTGCTAAGGCTACGGAGGAGTGAAATTGAACTAATTGAAAGACAAATCGGGAGAACAATTTTCATTAGTTCAAAGGAGCAGCTTTACAAGGAAGAGTCGATGGCTCTCAAAAGAGGGATCTGGTGCCTAATGCACTGCTGCTACTAGTCCTACTCTACTAGTCGTCGCTGTCCTCATCATCGCCGTCGTCGATGTCGTCGGCGCTGCTCCCAGAGAGCTCCTCGTCGCTGCTGCCCCAGCCTTTGGTCGGAGCTTCGTCTTCCTCGTCATCATCATCATCCTCGCTGTCCGCCCAAGAGCGGAAGCGCTTCGTCGGTGGATATCCAGCAGAGGAGGAGGAATCATCTTACTCCTCCTCTTCTCCTCCTTCCTCGTCGTCATCGTCGTCCTCGCTGTCCGCCCACATGCGGGAGCGCTTCTTCGACGGGAACCTGGCGGAGGGGGAGGCCTTGGTCTTCTTTTCTTCTCCTTCTTTCTTCTCCTTGTCGGAGGAGATGGGGTTCACCCCAGAGTGGAGGTCATCCTCTTTCTTGTTCTTCGGCGACGATTGGAGGGGGAGGCTTGAGGCAGAGGAGGAAGAGGAAGACATGGCTGCAGGGGAAGAGGGTTTTTTGGCGCTGGTGGATAGAACAGAGCAAAGGGTTGAAGTGGCGAACCGTTCGGCACAGATAAATGAAGGGGGAGTATTGGGGATTTAATGCCGCGACGGTTCTCGAAGACGTGGTGCCGAAATTATCAATTCGTGCAGAGAAGCCCAGGAGGCGAGGCGAAATGATGGAAGATTCTGCAACAGTTATGCTCTGCTACGACATGACCCGACGAAAGAAAGGCGTAATGATTTTGGAAATGTCATTTCCAAAACCAGGGGGGCATGTGTTATCACCAGAATTTGACCGAGTCAGAGGTGGGCCGCGATCAAGATGGATTTGAAGAAATACATAGAAGGAATACGTGAATCGGCCTTTTATACCAAGTTGGGTTTAATTGCCCGTGTATCTGTACTATAGTAGGATACGTGTCGTTTAGAAGATAGAGTTTTACCCGTGCACGGTTTGGTGCACGCCCACATTAGAAAGTCCCCTGGACTATAAATATGTATCTAGGGTTTATGGAATAAATAAGAACCAACGTTCACCACAAACAAATCTCGGCGCATCGCCAACTCCTTCGTCTCGAGGGTTTCTCCGGTAAGCACCATGCTGCCTAGATCGCATCTTGCGATCTAGGCAGCGTAATGCCTATCCCCGTTGTTCATGCGTTGCTCGTATCGAAGCCTTTTTGATGGCGAGCAACGTAGTTATCTTAGACATGTTAGGGTTAGCATTGTTCTTCGTATAATATGCTATCGTAGTGCGACCCTTGCATGTCTAGCCGCCCTTACACCTATCTTAGGTGTAGGGGCGGCACCCCGCTTGATCATTATTTAGTAGATTCGATCCGTTACGGTTGCTCCTTGATTCTTCAAGGATTAGTTTAACATCTGCAATAGTTAGGCCTTACAAAGGGTTGGAGGATTGATACGTCTCCAACGTATCGATAATTTCTTGTGTTCCATGCCACATTATTGATGTTATCTACATGTTTTATGCACACTTTATGTCATATTCGTGCATTTTCTGGAACTAACCTATTAACAAGATGCCGAAGTGCCGCTTGTTGTTTTCGCTGTTTTTGGTTTCAGAAATCCTAGTAAGGAAATATTCTCGGAATTGGACGAAATCAAAGCCCAGGGGCCTATTTTTCCACGAAGCTTCCAGAAGACCGAAGACGAGACGAAGTGGGGCCACAGGGTGGCCAAACCCTAGGGCGGCGCGGCCCCCCCTTGGCCGCGCCGACCTGTGGTGTGGGGCCCCTGTGCCCCCTCCTGACTTGCCCTTCCGCCTACTTAAAGCCTCCGTGACGAAACCCCCAGTACCGAGAGCCACGATACGGAAAACCTTACTGAGACGCCATCGCCGCCGATCCCATCTCGGGGGATCCTGGAGATCACCTCCGGCACCCTGCCGGAGAGGGGAATCATCTCCCGGAGGACTCTACACCGCCATGGTCGCCTCCGGAGTGATGAGTGAGTAGTCTACCCCTGGACTATGGGTCCATAGCAGTAGCTAGATGGTTGTCTTCTCCCCATTGTGCTATCATTGTCGGATCTTGTGAGCTGCCTATCATGATCAAGATCATCTATCCGTAATTCTATATGTTGCGTTTGTTGGGATCCGATGAATAGAGAATACTTGTTATGTTGATTATCAAAGTTATGCTTATGTGTTGTTTATGATCTTGCATGCTCTCCGTTATTAGTAGATGCTCTGGCCAAGTAGATGCTTTTAACTCCAAGAGGGAGTACTTATGCTCGATAGTGGGTTCATGCTCGCATTGACACCCGGGACAAAGTGACGAAAGTTCTAAGGTTGTGTTGTGCTCGTTGCCACTAGGGATAAAACATTGATGCTATGTCTAAGGATGTAGTTGTTGATTACATTACGCACCATACTTAATGCAATTGTCTGTTGCTTTGCAACTTAATACCGGAGGGGGTTCGGATGATAACTCGAAGGTGGACTTTTTAGGCATAGATGCGGTTGGATGGCGGTCTATGTACTTTGTCGTAATGCCCAATTAAATCTCACTATACTCATCATAATATGTATGTGCATTGTCATGCTCTCTTTATTTGTCAATTGCCCAACTCGTAATTTTTTCACCCAACATGTCTGTTCGTCTTATGGGAGAGACACCTCTAGTGAACTGTGGACCCCGGTCCAATTCTCTTTACTCGAAATACAATCTACTCGCAATACTTGTTCTTACTCGTTTTCTCTGCAAACAATCATCTTCCACACAATACGGTTAATCCTTTATTACAGCAAGCCGGTGAGATTGACAACCTCACTGTTTCGTTGGGGCAAAGTACTTTGGTTGTGTTGTGCAGGTTCCACGTTGGCGCCGGAATCTCTGGTGTTGCGCCGCACTACATCCCGCTGCCATCAACCTTCAACGTGCTTCTTGGCTCCTCCTGGTTCGATAAACCTTGGTTTCTTTCTGAGGGAAAACTTGCTGCTGTGCGCATCATACCTTCCTCTTGGGGTTGCCCAACGAACGTGTGAAATACACGCCATCAAGCACATTTTCTCGGCGCCGTTGCCGGGGAGATCAAGACACGCTGCAAGGGGAGTCTCCACTTCTCAATCTCTTTACTTTGTTTTTGTCTTGCTTTATTTTACTTACTACTTTGTTTGCTGCACTAAATCAAAATACAAAAAAATTAGTTGCTAGTTTTACTTTATTTGCTATCTTGTTTGCTATATCGAAAACACAAAAAAATTAGTTTACTTGCATTTACTTTATCTAGTTTGCTTTAATTACTGTTGCTAAAATGGCCAACGCTGAAAATACTAAGTTATGTGACTTCACAACCACAAATAATAATGATTACTACAGCAGAATTCTTTGAAATTAAACCTGCTTTACTGAATCTTGTTATGAAAGATCAATTTTCTGGAAATAGTTCTGATGATGTTGCTGCCCATCTTAATAATTTTGTTGAAATATGTGAAAAGCAAAAGTATAAAGATGTAGATGGTGATATTATTAAACTAAAATTGTTCCCTTTCTCATTAAGAGGAAGAGCTAAAGATTGGTTGCTATCTCTCGCCTAAGAATAGTATTGATTCATGGACTAAATGCAAGGATGCTTTTATTGGTAGATATTATCCCCCTGCTAAAATTATATCTTTGAGGAGTAGCATAATGAATTTTAAACAATTAGATACTGAACATGTTGCTCAAGCTTGGGAAAGAATGAAATCTCTGGTTAAAAATTGCCCAACCCATGGATCGACTACTTGGATGATCATCCAAACCTTCTATGCAGGACTAAATTTTTCTTCACGGAATTTATTGGATTCAGCTGCTGGAGGTACCTTTATGTCCATCACTCTTGGTGAAGCAACAAAGCTTCTTGATAATATGATGATCAACTACTCTGAATGGCACACGGAAAGAGCTCCACAAGGTAAGAAGGTAAATTCTGTTGAGGAATCCTCTTCCTTGAATGATAAGGTTGATGCTATTATGTCTATGCTTGTGAATGATAGGACTAATATTGATCCTAATAATGTTCCGTTAGCTTCATTGGTTGCACAAGAAGAACATGTTGATGTAAACTTCATTAAAAATAATAATTTCAACAACAATGCTTACCGAACAATTCTAGTAACAACTATAGGCCATATCCTTATAATAATGGCAACGGCTATGGTAATTCTTATGGAAATTCTTACAACAATAATAGGAATTCACCCCTGGACTTGAAGCCATGCTTAAAGAATTTATTAGTACACAAACTGCTTTTAACAAATCGTTAAAGAAAAGCTTGGTAAAATTGATATTCTTGTTTCTAGAGTTGATAGTCTTGCCTTCTGATGTTGATCTTTTGAAATCAAAAGTTTTGCCTAGTGAGAATTATCATAATAAAATTACTACTACAGCAAATGCCATTCAAGTTAGAATTAATGAGAATATAAGATTAATGGCTGAACTGCGTGCTAGGTGGGATAGAGAAGAAAATGAAAAACTAGCTAAAGAGAAGAATATAGCTAAAGTTTGGACTATTACCACCACCAGTAATGCTAATGCTACACATGTTGCTGCACCTCCTACTCATACTAATAAAAGAATTGGTGTTAGCAATGTTTCCACTTCTAATGCAAAGCGCGAAAAACTGCCTGAAACTGCTAAAATTGCTGAAACTGCCTGTGATAAAGCTGCTGAATTTTTTTCCAATATTGGGGATGATGATCCCATTGCTTTAGATTATAATGATTTGAATTTTGATGATTGCCACATCTCTGAAGTTATAAAGTTCTTGCAAAAACTTGCTAAAAGTCCTAATGCTAGTGCTATAAATTTGGCTTTCACGCATCATATTACAAATGCTCTCATAAAAGCTAGAGAAGAGAAATTAGAGCGCGAAGCCTCTATTCCTAAAAAGCTAGAAGATGGTTGGGAGCCCATCATTAAGATGAAGGTTAAAGATTTTGATTGCAATTCTTTATGTGATCTTGGTGCAAGTATTTCTGTTATGCCTAAGAAAATTTATAATATGCTTGACTTGCCACCGCTGAAAAATTGTTATTTGGATGTTAATCTTGCTGATCATTCTACAAAGAAACCTTTGGGTAAAGTTGATAATATTCGCATCACCGTTAACAATAACCTTGTCCCCGTTGATTTTGTTGTCTTGGATATTGAATGCAATGCATCTTGTCCAATTATATTGGGAAGACCTTTTCTTCGAACTGTTGGTGCTATTATTGATATGAGGGAAGGTAATATAAAATATCAATTTCCTCTCAAGAAAGGTATGGAACACTTCCCTAGAAAGAGAATGAAGGTACCTTATGATTCTATTATTAGAACAAACTATGATGTTGATGCTTCATCTCTCGATGTTACTTGATACACACTTTCTGCGCCTAGCTGAAAGGCGTTAAAGAAAAGCGTTTATGGGAGACAACCCATGTTTTTACCTACAGTACTTTGTTTTTATTTTGTGTCTTGGAAGTTGTTTACTACTGTAGCAACCTCTCCTTATCTTATTTTTGAGTTTTGTTGTGCCAAGTTAAGCCGTTGATAGAAAAGTAAGTACTAGATTTGGATTACTGCGCAGTTCCAGATTTCTTTGCTGTCACGAATCTGGGTCCACCTCCCTGTAGGTAGCTCATAAAATTACGCCAATTTACGAGCATGATCCTCAGATATGTACGCAACTTTCATTCAATTTGAGCATTTTCGTTTGAGCAAGTCTGGTGCCATTTTAAAATTCGTCAATACGAACTGTTCTGTTTTGACAGATTCTGCCTTTTATTTCGCATTGCCTCTTTCGCTATGTTGGATGAATTTCTTTGATCCACTAATGTCCAGTAGCATTATGCAATGTCCAGAAGTGTTAAGAATGATTGTGTCACCTCTGAATATGTCAATTTATATTGTGCACTAACCCTCTAATGAGTTGTTTCGAGTTTGGTGTGGAGGAAGTTTTCAAGGGTCAAAAGAGGAGTATGATGCAACGTGATCAAGGAGAGTGAAAGCTCTAAGCTTGGGGATGCACCCCGTGGTTCACCCCTGCATATATCAAGAAGACTCAAGCGTCTAAGCTTGGGGATGCCCAAGGCATCCCCTTCTTCATCAACAAATTATCAGGTTCCTCCCCTGAAACTACATTTTTATTCGGCCACATCTTATGTGCTTTTTCTTGGAGCGTCGGTTTGTTTTTGTTTTTGTTTTGTTTGAATGAAATGGATCCTAGCATTCACTTTATGGGAGAGATACACACTCCGCTGTAGCATATGGACAAATATGTCCTTGGTTTCTACTCATAGTATTCATGGCGAAGTTTCTCCTTCGTTAAATTGTTATATGGTTGGAATTGGAAAATGATACATGTAGTAATTGCTAAAAATGTCTTGGGTAATGTGATACTTGGCAATTGTTGTGCTCATGTTTAAGCTCTTGTATCATATGCTTTGCACCCATTAATGAAGAAATACATAGAGCATGCTAAAATTTGGTTTGCATATTTGGTTTCTCTAAAGTCTAGATAATTTCTAGTATTGAGTTTGAACAACAAGGAAGACGGTGTAGAGTCTTATAATGTTCACAATATGTCTTTTATGTGAGTTTTGCTGCACCGGTTCATCCTTGTGTTTGTTTCAAATAAGCCTTGCTAGCCTAAACCTTGTATCGAGAGGGAATACTTCTCATGCATCCAAAATACTTGAGCCAACCACTATGCCATTTGTGTCCACCATACCTACCTATACTACATGGTATTTTTCCCGCCATTCCAAAGTAAATTGCTTGAGTGCTACCTTTAAAATTCCATCATTCACCTTTGCAATATATAGCTCATGGGACAAATAGCTTAAAAACTATTGTGGTATTGAATATGTAATTATGCACTTTATCTCTTATTAAGTTGCTTGTTGTGCGATAACCATGTTTATCGGGGAACGCCATCAACTCATTGTTGAATTTCATGTGAGTTGCTATGCATGTTCGTCTTGTCCGAAGTAAGGGCGATCTACACTGAGTTGAATGGTTTGAGCATGCATATTGTGAGAGAAGAACATTGGGCCGCTAACTAAAGCCATGATCCATGGTGGAAGTTTCAGTTTTGGACAAACATCCTCAAATCTCTAATGAGAAAAGAATTAATTGTTGTCAAATGCTTAAAGCATTAAAAGAGGAGTCCATTATCTCGTTGTCTATGTTGTCCCGGTATGGATGTCTAAGTTGAGAATAATCAAAAGCGAGAAATCCAAATGCGAGCTTTCTCCTTAGACCTTTGTACAGGCGGCATAGAGGTACCCCTTTGTGAAACTTGGTTAAAGCATATGTATTGCGGTGATAATCCAGGTAGTCCAAGCTAATTAGGACAAGGTGCGAGCACTATTAGTACACTATGCATGAGGCTTGCAACTTATAAGATATAATTTACATGATGCATATGCTTTATTACTACCGTTGACAAAATTGTTTCATGTTTTCAAAATCAAAGCTCTAGCACAAATATAGCAATCGATGCTTTTCCTCTATGAGGACCATTCTTTTACTTTCAATGTTGAGTCAGTTCACCTATTTCTATCCACCTCAAGAAGCAAACACTTGTGTGAACTGTGCATTGATTCCTACATACTTGCTTATTGCACTTATTATATTACTCTATGTTGACAATATCCATGAGATGTACATGTTACAAGTTGAAAGCAACCGCTGAAACTTAATCTTCTTTTGTGTTGCTTCAATGCCTTTACTTTGAATTATTGCTTTATGAGTTAACTCTTATGCAAGACTTATTGATGCTTGTCTTGAAGTGCTATTCATGAAAAGTCTTTGCTTTATGATTCACTTGTTTACTCATGTCATACACATTGTTTTGATCGCTGCATTCTTTACATATGCTCTACAAATAGTATGATCAAGATTATGATGGCATGTCACTCCAGAAATTATCTTTGTTATCGTTTTACCTGCTCGGGATGAGCAGAACTAAGCTTGGGGATGCTGATACGTCTCCAACGTATCGATAATTTCTTGTGTTCCATGCCACATTATTGATGTTATCTACATGTTTTATGCACACTTTATGTCATATTCGTGCATTTTCTGGAACTAACCTATTAACAAGATGCCGAAGTGCTAGTTGCTGTTTTCTGCTGTTTTTGGTTTCAGAAATCCTAGTAAGGAAATATTCTCGGAATTGGACGAAATC
>NC_061514.1:131435647-131466055 GCF_022539505.1 Lolium rigidum
AGAATTAATTGTTGTCAAATGCTTAAAGCATTAAAAGAGGAGTCCATTATCTCGTTGTCTATGTTGTCCCGGTATGGATGTCTAAGTTGAGAATAATCAAAAGCGAGAAATCCAAATGCGAGCTTTCTCCTTAGACCTTTGTACAGAGCGGCATAGAGGTACCCCTTTGTGAAACTTGGTTAAAGCATATGTATTGCGGTGATAATCCAGGTAGTCCAAGCTAATTAGGACAAGGTGCGAGCACTATTAGTACACTATGCATGAGGCTTGCAACTTATAAGATATAATTTACATGATGCATATGCTTTATTACTACCGTTGACAAAATTGTTTCATGTTTTCAAAATCAAAGCTCTAGCACAAATATAGCAATCGATGCTTTTCCTCTATGAGGACCATTCTTTTACTTTCAATGTTGAGTCAGTTCACCTATTTCTATCCACCTCAAGAAGCAAACACTTGTGTGAACTCGTGCATTGATTCCTACATACTTGCTTATTGCACTTATTATATTACTCTATGTTGACAATATCCATGAGATGTACATGTTACAAGTTGAAAGCAACCGCTGAAACTTAATCTTCTTTTGTGTTGCTTCAATGCCTTTACTTTGAATTATTGCTTTATGAGTTAACTCTTATGCAAGACTTATTGATGCTTGTCTTGAAGTGCTATTCATGAAAAGTCTTTGCTTTATGATTCACTTGTTTACTCATGTCATACACATTGTTTTGATCGCTGCATTCTTTACATATGCTCTACAAATAGTATGATCAAGATTATGATGGCATGTCACTCCGTAAATTATCTTTGTTATCGTTTTACCTCGCTCGGGATGAGCGTAACTAAGCTTGGGGATGCTGATACGTCTCCAACGTATCGATAATTTCTTGTGTTCCATGCCACATTATTGATGTTATCTACATGTTTTATGCACACTTTATGTCATATTCGTGCATTTTCTGGAACTAACCTATTAACAAGATGCCGAAGTGCTAGTTGCTGTTTTCTGCTGTTTTTGGTTTCAGAAATCCTAGTAAGGAAATATTCTCGGAATTGGACGAAATCAAAGCCCAGGGGCCTATTTTTCCACGAAGCTTCCAGAAGACCGAAGACGAGACGAAGTGGGGCCACAGGGTGGCCAAACCCTAGGGCGGCGCGGCCCCCCCCTTGGCCGCGCCGACCTGTGGTGTGGGGCCCCTGTGCCCCCTCCTGACTTGCCCTTCCGCCTACTTAAAGCCTCCGTGACGAAACCCCCACACCGAGAGCCACGATACGGAAAACCCACCGAGACGCCGTCGCCGCCGATCCCATCTCGGGGGATCCCGGAGATCACCTCCGGCACCCCGCCGGAGAGGGGAATCATCTCCCGGAGGACTCTACACCGCCATGGTCGCCTCCGGAGTGATGAGTGAGTAGTCTACCCCTGGACTATGGGTCCATAGCAGTAGCTAGATGGTTGTCTTCTCCCCATTGTGCTATCATTGTCGGATCTTGTGAGCTGCCTATCATGATCAAGATCATCTATCTCGTAATTCTATATGTTGCGTTTGTTGGGATCCGATGAATAGAGAATACTTGTTATGTTGATTATCAAAGTTATGCTTATGTGTTGTTTATGATCTTGCATGCTCTCCGTTATTAGTAGATGCTCCGGCCAAGTAGATGCTTTTAACTCCAAGAGGGAGTACTTATGCTCGATAGTGGGTTCATGCCCGCATTGACACTGGGACGATGACGAGAAAGTTCTAAGGTTGTGTTGTGCTGTTGCCACTAGGGATAAAACATTGATGCTATGTCTAAGGATGTAGTTGTTGATTACATTACGCACCATACTTAATGCAATTGTCTCGTTGCTTTGCAACTTAATACCGGAGGGGGTTCGGATGATAACCTGAAGGTGGACTTTTTAGGCATAGATGCGGTTGGATGGCGGTCTATGTACTTTGTCGTAATGCCCAATTAAATCTCACTATACTCATCATAATATGTATGTGCATTGTCATGCTCTCTTTATTTGTCAATTGCCCAACTGTAATTTGTTCACCCAACATGCCGTTCGTCTTATGGGAGAGACACCTCTAGTGAACTGTGGACCCCGGTCCAATTCTCTTTACTGAAATACAATCTACCGCAATACTTGTTCTTACTCGTTTTCTCTCGCAAACAATCATCTTCCACACAATACGGTTAATCCTTTGTTACAAGCAAGTCGGTGAGATTGACAACCTCACTCGTTTCGTTGGGGCAAAGTACTTTGGTTGTGTTGTGCAGGTTCCACGTTGGCGCCGGAATCTCCGGTGTTGCGCCGCACTACATCCCGCCGCCATCAACCTTCAACGTGCTTCTTGGCTCCTCCTGGTTCGATAAACCTTGGTTTCTTTCTGAGGGAAAACTTGCTGCTGTGCGCATCATACCTTCCTCTTGGGGTTGCCCAACGAACGTGTGAAATACACGCCATCAAGGATCCAGCGGCGTGTAGGGTGTAGTTTGCTAGCCCTAGACAGGACGTTCCGAGGATCAACCTCGTGTTGGTTTTTAGGCCCTGTCTAGGATCGGCTTACAATCACCGTACGCGAGCGCGAGGCCCAATCGTGAGTAGGATGATCCGATTATGCGGTGAAAACCCCAAATCGTCGTAGATCATATTAGCTTTATCTTGATCAAGCACGACCACCATATATTCGGACACCTCGTTCGAATCATGGGTGGATTGGCTCTTTGAGCCGATTCACAGGATAACCTGAGAGCCGATCGAGGCTCGTATTTAACGTTTACGTGTGTGCCCTGCAGGAAACTAAGCGAGGCATCATCCACACCTTCCTGACCAGGTATAGGTCAGGTGGCACGCCCTTGCGACGGCATCGGGGTGTGTGACCGGAAGGCTTTGCGGGCCGTCGCTCAGAGGGACTGGGGCCAGCCGCAGCCCTAGTTGTTCCCGGCTCTACTGTGTTGCCCGTCGCTGCCCGCCGGTGGGTTTCTGACGCCAACAGGTTCATCTTCCGCCTCCTCCCGCAATTACGGACGAAAATCGGCATCAGTTACGAATAGCGGCAGCTCCACAGCCACCTCCTTACATCGACACCAACGGTGCGGTCTCGATGATTCAGAAAACCAGGCCATCTAATAGAGCTCAGAAAGTAATCTCGCGACAAGTTTTCATGGTATAAAAGATGCCTCCACCAACAATAGAGTATTTGAACATTGGATTCACCATAGCAGATCACATGCAGCAAGTTCCTCTACCAGGGCAATCAGCTTTAATCTTACCAGCGGTGATTGCAGGATTTGTCGTATCGCGAGTGTTTATAGATGGAGGCAGCAGTTTAAACCTCATGTACGCAGATACACTGAGGAAGATGAATATATCCCTGGCGAACTTAAAACCAACGGATACGCGTTTCCATGGTATCACACCAGACAAGCCGAGTTATCCACTGGGAAAGATCAATCTCGACGTTCAGTTTGGAACCCGAGAGAATTACAGAATAGAAAGGCTGGAGTTCGAAGTCGTGGATTTCCCATCACAGTACCATGCTTTATTGGGACAACCCGCATATGCCAGATTCATGGAAGTACCACATTACACATATTTGTTGTGGCAGCTCCCTGGACCTAAGGGACCAATTACAGTAAAGGGCAGTTTCGCGCTAGCGGACAAGTGCGACAAGGATTTCCATCGATTGTCAGAAACTTTCGGGATGCAGGCAGAATATATGGCGTCAAAGCTGACAACAGACTACGACGTGTTACCAGATGTCGGGAGGCATCTCAAGGAACCAAACTTTTACAAGTTTTTGATCAAATGCTCGGGGGCTACTTTAGAAAGAAGGAAAACCTCGGGTATGGCAAGAAAGAATAGGCGAGAGCCTATGATCAAATGCAAGCATTTGCCCATATGCTCGGGGGCTACTCCCATCGGTAGCGATGATCGAGCACCCGAGAAAAATAGCAGAAAGATGGCAATATAGCAATAAAAAGCGTTAAAATGGTGAGCCTGCAACCAAGTCCAAGCACTTGGCTGTAGCCTCGGGGGCTACTCCCATCGGGAACGCTGTTCGCGTGCCCGATGAATTTAAAACAGCATGATGAGTATATTTCGAGTTATATAAATAACTCTTCATATACTCCCATCGGGAAGACGAGATAAAAGATATAAGTCATCCGTTGACTCGAATAAATGAGCTATTCCATCAGCCGAAAAAGGTACTCGGCAATGGATGGATCGTAGCGAACAAGAGGGGGGTGAATGGCGCTACGGCAAGTTTTAGTCTTTTTCAATTTTTAGTGCAATAGAAGGTAAAGGTGATAACTTTAGCGATAGCGGTGATCCTACAATGATCCTAGGACAAGTGCAACAAGCAAAGGAATCAACAAGATAGTACAGTAAGGAGCGGGACAACCGGGGGCGCGGAGACGAGGCGAGGTTTGTTTCCCGCAGTTCCTTCCACAATAGGAAGTACGTCTGCGTTGAGGAGGTGCTAGTCTCACACAAGAGACTAGACGGCCACACCACGAAGGAAGGCCTCACCTTCTTCCTCGAGAGAGCTCCACGAAGGTGCTCCCCCTTATCCACTAAGGCACCGGTCGAGGCGGTGATTCCTTCACAAGGTTGGGGCGAGCTCCACACCACAAGGAGGCTCCCAACAACCCATGGAGCTAGTACAACACCAAGGTAGCCTCCATGGATGCAGTTTCTCCAATGTCCCACAATAGGAACCCTAACACCAAGCTCCACTAAGGAATATCAAGTATTGGTGAAATCTCTCTTGGTAGAACTATAGATTGGGGTCTCCTCCACCACTCCTCAAAATTTGGGCAAGATTGGTTGGATGGTTGGGGAGATCCTCAAGGATTAAGCTCAGCAACAATGGAGGAGAGAGAGAGGAGAGATAAAATCGTGTTGGGGAAGAAGGAGCCCTTAAATAGGCTCCTTCAAATCCAACCGTTATGCCCAATTTTCGCCTAAGCGGTACTACCGCTTTGGGTAAGCGGTACTACCGCTCTGAGTTCGAATTCCCCTAGATCTGGTCCACGTGGACGCAGAGCGGAACTACCGCTCGCGGTACCGCTCGAGTTACCGCAACAGGGTCCAAACCTTACTGGACTCGAAGCGGTACCGGAGCGGTACTGCCGTAACTAGTTTACGGTACCTGACCGGTACCAAGGGCGGTACTACCGCTCCTGGTACCGCAGAGGTACCGCAACTCGTACTGTGGGACAATTTCAGCGCATAACTCAGAGCGGTACCGTGGGGCGGTACCTATAGAGGTAGTGGTACTACCACTACAGGTACCGGTACTACCGCTATAGGTACCGGTAGTACCGGCCTGGCTAAAACTAGTTTTCTCCCCTTTTTCTCTCCAGCCATGTCACCTCGCGATACACACACAAAACCAGAAAACCTATCAACTACGCTTCAGTCTTCCGATCTTGACGTGTCCAGCGAGGTCATCGTGCACTTGCAAATCTAACAATGATACTCATGGCACATGGTGAGATTACTCAAGTGTTCTCATCAAACACACAAAACTTGGGGTTTAAACTTTGCTCTTACAATCTCCCCCTTTCAGGTGTTTGATGACAACACAAGACTTTACAATAACATATGATATTATGATGAGATACTTAGATTTGCAAAAACTCGACGGAGCTCCCCCTACACATGTGCATATCATGAATATGTGTTTGAATACAAAAACACACGTTCTAGAGACATCACTCCCCCTAGTTTCTACAAACCAAGCACATATGCAACATGGATAAATGACATGTTCAAGTAGCATATGCACAATATGGAGGCAACATAAGATCATGCAAGGAGATTTGGGTGAAGTTATCATACCATAGCCTTGAGAATACCCAAACTCACCATAAGATGCCTCCAAAGGGTTGTTGATGTAGCCACACGAAAAGATAAGCAACTAGAACCAAAAGGCTACAAACAACAAAGGTCCCCATCCACATAGGAACTTCTCCCCCTTTGGCATCAGAACACCAAAATGGAGGGTAAAGAAACTAGAAGGATGGAGAAAAGGAACATACAACCAAGCTTGCAAAAACCAAAAAGGAAACCAAGCTGGAATGAGGTTCTCCAAAAACACGACGAAAAAGAAAGAACAAGAAGGACAAAAAGAAGGTCACAAAGAAACACAAAGAACCGAAAAACCCCTCAAAGAGGAGGTTGGTGGCCGAAGCCACCGTGTAAGAGTGTAGTAGTGTGAGGTCGCGTAGATGTATCTAGGACTCACGGACTACAACTCAACATGAAGCTCATAAGTCACTCAATTGACAAATAGCATATGTTTTGGATTTCTTTATGCATTATGGGGGGAGGGATAGCTCAATAGATTTAAACCGCACTCCCCCTATGTTCATGCGTGCCTTTCAACTAGATAGAAAGTTTAGGAGTGGCATGTGCGCACGACGGTCAAGCAAAGTTCGATGGATCAATGATATTTAGCTCATGCCTCAACTCAATGAAACGCTTCTCATCCAAGGGCTTTGTGAAGATGTCCGCCAATTGCTCCTTGGTGCCAATGTAGGATAGTACAATATCTCCGCGAGCAATGTGATCCCGGATGAAGTGGTTCCGTATCTCAATGTGCCTCGTCTTGCCATGAAGAACCGGATTGTAGGCGATCTTGATTGCGCTCTCATTGTCACACAAAAGAGGCACCTTGCTATACTCGAGTCCATAATCCCGCAAGGTTTGACTCATCCACAAGATTTGAGCACAACTACTCGCCGCGGCAATATACTCGGCTTCCGCGGTGGAGACGGAGACACAATTTTGCTTCTTCGAGGACAAACACACCAAGGATCTTCCAAGAAAGTGACAAGCTCCGGAAGTAGACTTCCTATCAACCTTGTCGCCCGCCCAATCGGAGTCGGTGAAGCCAACAAAAGCAAAGTCTGTGTCCCTTGGGTACCATAGTCCGAAGTGTGGGGTATCAACTAAATATCGAAAGATCCTTTTGACCGCCACAACGTGGCTTTCCTTCGGGCTTTCTTGAAACCGTGCACACATACCAACACTTAACATTATATCCGGGCGAGAGGCACAAAGGTAAATAAGCGAACCTATCATCGAACGGTAGAGCTTGGGATCCACCGCCTTGCCGGTCTCGTCAAGAGAAAGTTGACACTTGAGATGCATTGGAGTTCCAATACCCTTGGCGTCCTTCATGTCGAAGCGCTTGACCATGTATTAGAGATACTTTGCTTGATTGATGAAGGTGCCTTGTCCCATTTGCTTGATCTCAAACCCGAGGAAGTACTTGAGTTCACCCATCATTGTCATCTCAAACCTATTTTTCATCAACATAGCAAACTCATCATTGAATTTTGTGTTAGTAGAGCCAAATATGATGTCATCTACATAGAGTTGGCATACGAAAAGCTCCCAATTGACTTTCTTAGTAAAAAGAGTGGGATCGATTTTCCCCACTTCGAAACCACGGTCTTCAAGCAACTCCTTTAGATGCTCATACCAAGCTCTAGGAGCTTGTTTGAGTCCATATAGGGCCTTTTTGAGCTTGAATACATGGTCCGGGAAATTGGGATCCTCAAATCCCGGGGGTTGCTTCACATACACCTCCTCATGTAGAGGACCATTAAGAAAAGCACTCTTAACATCCATTTGTTGCAACTTGAAGCCATGATGAGAGGAAAAGGCCAAAAGGATACGGATGGACTCAAGCCTTGCAACGGGTGCAAAGGTTTCACCAAAGTCGACGCCTTCAACTTGAGAATAGCCTTGTGCCACCAATCTTGCTTTGTTGCGGATGACCATGCCATGTTCATCTTGCTTGTTCTTGAAGACCCATTTGGTACCGATAACATTGCGGCAATGATCGGGTCGCTTCATGAGAGTCCACACATCATTCCTCTTGAAGTTGTTGAGTTCCTCTTGCATTGCATTCAACCAATCGGGATCTTCAAGAGCTTCATTAACTTTGAGTGGTTCCACCATAGAGACAAAGGCGTGGTGCTCACAAAAGTTTTCTAGTTGCCTCCGGGTGGTTACTTTGCTCTTTAGATCACCAATGACATTACTCAAAGAATGGGAGTTGAGGCGCAAGTGTCTTGCAATAGGATCTTCACGGTGAGTAACGGCTAAAGGAGAAGATTCTTGTGGGTCCTCTTGGCTTTCATCACGGTTTAGGTCCTCGCCTTGACCTTCATTGTTGTTGAAGTGGGCATCATCATCATCATGAGATCCGGATGACTCGGGGGTATTAGGAATGGTGTTGTCCATAAAGATCATCCCCGGGCCACTCGGAGAAGAACTTGAAGCTTGGCCTTGGTCACTTGATGTCGGTTGTTGTTGTAGATGAGCTTGTGGTGAATGTTGTTCTTGAGCTTGCGGTAGATGTTGTTCTTGAGCTTTTTGAGGTGAGCTTGTACTTGATTGTTGTTGTAGATGTTGAGGTTGAACTTTAGGTTGTGGTAGAGGTTGGCTTGTATTTGTAAGATCAACGGAAGAAGCTTGGCCTTGTGGTGTAGATGGCTCCACTTGGGTGGAACTTGGTCCTTCCCCGGTACCCATAGAAGGTAGTGATGACGCGTAAAGCACACGCCCGTTGGGAACCCCAAGTGGAAGGTGTGATGCGTACATCAGCAAGTTTCCCTCAGTAAGAAACCAAGGTTTATCGAACCAGTAGGAGCCAAGAAGCACGTTAAAGGTTGATGGCGGCGGGATGTAGTGCGGCGCAACACCAGGGATTCCGGCGCCAACGTGGAACCTGCACAACACAACCAAAGTACTTTGCCCCAACGAAACAGTGAGGTGTCAATCTCACCGGCTTGCTGTAACAAAGGATTAACCGTATTGTGTGGAAGATGATTGTTTGCGGAGAAAACAAGAAAACAAGTATTGCAAGCAGATTTGTATTTCAGAATTAAAAGAATGGACCGGGGTCCACAGTTCACTAGAGGTGTCTCTCCCATAAGATAAAAGCATGTTGGGTGAACAAATTACGGTCGGGCAATTGACAAATAGAGAGGGCATAACAATGCACATACATGTCATGATAAGTACAAGTGAAATTTAATTGGGCATTACGACAAAGTACATAGACCGCCATCCAATCGCATCTATGCCTAAAAAGTCCACCTTCAGAGTTATCATCCGAACCCCTTCCAGTATTAAGTTGCAAAGCAACGGACAATTGCATTAAGTATGGTGTGTAATGTAATCAACAACTACATCCTCGGACATAGCGCCAATGTTTTATCCCTAGTGGCAACGAGCACAACACAACCTTAGAACTTTCTCGTCACTCGTCCCGTGTGTCAATGCAGGCATGAACCCACTATCGAGTATAAATACTCCCTCTTGGAGTTAAAAGCAAAAACTTGGCCAGAGCCTCTACTAGTAACGGAGAGCATGCAAGATCATAAACAACACATATGTAATAACTTGATAATTAACATAACATGGTATTCTCTATCCATCGGATCCCGACAAACACAACATAGAGTATTACGGATAGATGATCTTGATCATGTTAGGCAGCTCACAAGATCCAACAATGAAGCACAATGAGGAGAAGACAACCATCTAGCTACCGCTATGGACCCATAGTCCAGGGGTGAACTACTCACTCATCACTCCGGAGGCGACCATGGCGGTGTAGAGTCCTCCGGGAGATGAATCCCCTCTCCGGCAGGGTGCCGGAGGAGATCTCCGTGAATCCCCCGAGATGGGATCGGCGGCGGCGGCGTCTCAGTAAGGTTTTCCGTATCGTGGTTTTTCGCATCAGGGGTTTCGCGACGAAGGCTTTAAGTAGGCGGAAGGGCGACGTGGGGGGCCACACGGGGGCCCCACACCACAGGTCGGCGCGGCCAAGGGCTGGGCCGCGCCGCCCTATGGTGGCAGCCCCTCGTGGCCCCACTTCGTATCCTTTTCGGTCTTCTGGAAGGTTCGTGGCAAAATAGGACCCTGGGACTTGATTTCGTCCAATTCCGAGAATATTTCGTTACTAGGATTTCTGAAACCAAAAACAGCAGAAACCAGCAACTGGCACTTCGGCATCTTGTTAATAGGTTAGTTCCAGAAAATGCACGAATATGACATAAAGTGTGCATAAAACATGTAGGTATCATCAATAATATGGCATAGAACATAAGAAATTATCGATACGTCGGAGACGTATCAGGTAGCTCTTGAGGTCGGCGAATGCCAACACCCATCCTTCCTATGGTCTCCGGGGGAATTGCATCTCCTTTCTCACAAGAAGCACTTCGCTCCTCCAAAGATCTATCATCTTCATCGAAAGTCACATCACAAGATTCTACAACCCGCCCATTTGACTTGTTGAAGACTCTATAGGCGTGAGAATCCGTAGCATAGCCAACGAAAATTTCTTCTTGAGCTCTTGAATCAAACTTGGATAGACGTGTGTCCTTGACAAGCACATAGCATTTGCATCCGAAGACCTTGAAGTATGACACATTGGGCTTGTTGCCGGTGAGAATCTCATATGGTGTCTTCTCTAGGCCTTTGCGAAAGTAGAGACGATTAGTAGCATGGCATGCGGTAGAGATAGCTTCCGCCCAAAAGTTGTAGTTAGACTTGTATTCCATCATCATGGTTCGAGCGGCTTAGATCAAGGTTCGATTCTTCCTTTCGGCGAATCCATTTTGTTGGGGATTATATGGCGTGGAGTATTGGTGTTGGATTCCTTCTTCGCCGAGGAAGTCATCCAAGGTGTAGTTCTTGAACTCCGTTCCATTGTCGCTCCTTGTTGCGAGGATCTTGTTGTCGTACTTGCATTGAACTTGATTGGAAAACTCCATCATGGTCCGTTGAGTCTCACTCTTGTACTTGAAGAAGAATACCCAACAATAGCGTGAATATTCATCAACAATGACAAGGCAATACTTCTTTCCTCCAAGACTTTCATGAGACGGTGGACCGAAGAGATCAACATGTAGGAGCTCCAAGCATCTTGTGGTAGAGATGATAGTCTTGGCCTTGTGAGGAGCTCCATGCATTTTTCCTTGTACGCAAGCCCTACAAACACGATCTTTGCAAAAAGAGACATCTTCTTTTAGTCCGAGAATGTGGCCACCCTTGTGGAGACTTTGCAAAGTCCTCATGTTGACATGGGCTAGTCGGCGATGCCATAACCAACCCTTGTCACCTTTGGCGAATAGGCAAAGAGCGGAAGATGTTGTCTTTCCGGAGAAATCAACAACATACAATCCGTTCTCTACATATCCAACAAAAGCTACATTGAGTGTCTTGCTCCACAAGAGGACCACCATATGTTCATCAAAGAATGTGCATAGACCCATACGAGCAATTTGATGAACGGAAAGTAAATTGTAACCAAGGGTCTCGACAAGGAGGACATTCACAAGTAAGATGTCGGGTGTTACCACCACCTTGCCAAGACCCAATACCTTAGAACACGTGTTGTCGCCATATGATACGGTAGAGTGAGAAGGCCTGAGGTCGACAACAATATTCTTGCTTCCGGTCATATGACTTGTGGCTCCACTATCAACCACCCACTTAGCGCCACCGGAAGCATAGTCCTACAAGGAATCAAGTCTTGGATTTAGGTACCCATTTTTCAATGGGTCCTAGCATGTTAGTAATAAGGGGTTTGGGAACCCAAATAGTCCAATCAACATTGTCCTCTTGAGGACCAATAAAGCGAGTACGAATATGTCCATAGTAATCAACAAAAAGAACATGAGAAGGGTTGTTAGAGCCGGCGAAACCCTTCGAGACGGAGTTGGGTACTCCACCCCTTCTTGAGCTAGCATCGCTCTCCTCAAGGTTGATCTCCATGTTCTCCTTGTTCTTCTTCTTCTTCTTCTTGGTCCTCTTATTCCTCTTCCTCTTTGGCTTGGTAGCCACTCCTCCTTCGTTGCAAGAGCCCTCTTTGGCTCCATCTTTGTCTCCAATGACTCCTTCCAAGTACTTGGTTTGAACTTGGAGTCTATCAATTTTGGCCTTCAAGCGATTGACTTCATCTTCATGCTCCGGGTGTGGATGAAAAATATCAAACACTTGTACTTCCTTTGCCTTGTTCACCCGGAAATGTTCCATCAAAGCTTCTTCTTGGAGAGACTTCATCTTCATGAGCATATGCATGTCACTCTCCAACTTGGCAATGTCACTTTCATGAATGCAACATGCACGGTCCTTGCTGAAAGGAAAATACTCCTTCAAAGCTTCCTCTTGCATGGTATTGACCTCCATGAGCTTGGCTTCCCTTCTCTTCAAGGCGGATATTTCTTCCTCATGATCACAACAAGTGTCCTTCTCCTTGCTCATGCGGAGACATTCCACCAAAGACTCTTCTTACTTGCTACTCAAACTCAATAGCTTGGCCTTGGTGGTCTCAAGAGCGGCAATTTCTTCTTCATGGTTGCAACATGAGGTCTTCTCTTTGCACAAGCGGTAATATTCATCCAAGGCTTCTTCTTGAAGAGAATTGACCTCCAAGAGAAGAGAATTGTGCTTCCTCAAGGAAGCAACTTGATCAACAAGCTCGTCATGCAAGAATTGGGGTCTTCATCATTGATACATCCCAAACGTATCTATAATTTCTTATGTTCCATGCTACTTTATTGATGATACTCACATGTTTTATACACACTTTATGTCATTATTATGCATTTTCCGGCACTAACCTATTGACGAGATGCCGAAGAGCCAGTTGTTGTTTTCTGCTGTTTTTGGTTTCAGAAATCCTACAAAGGAAATATTCTCGGAATTGGACGAAATCAACCCCCAGGGTCTTATTTTTCCATGAAGCTTCCAGAAGACAGGGGGAGATACGAAGTGGGGCCACGGGGCGCCGACACCATAAGGCGGCGCGGCCAGGGTGGGCCCCGCGCTGCCCTGTGGTGTGGGGCCCCCGTGCCTCCTCCAACTCCGCCCTTCCGCCTACTTAAAGCCTTCATCGCGAAAAACCCAGTACTGAGTGCCACGATAAGGAAAACCTTCCAGAGACGCCGCCGCCGCCAATCCCATCTCGGGGGACTCAGGAGATCGCCTCCGGCACCCTTCCGGAGAGGGGAATCATCTCCCGGAGGACTCTTCATCACCATGATCGCCTCCGGATTGATGTGTGAGTAGTTCACCCCTGGACTATGGGTCCATAGCAGTAGCTAGATGGTTTTCTTCTCCTCATTGTGCTATCATGTTAGATCTTGTGAGCTGCCTATCATGATCAAGATCATCTATTTGTAATGCTACATGTTGTGTTTGTTGGGATCTCGATGAATATGGAATACTATGTCAAGTTGATTATCAATCTATCATATATATGTTGTTTATGTTCTTGCATGCTCTCCGTTGCTAGTAGAGGCTCGGCCAAGTTGATACTTGTAACTCCAAGAGGGAGTATTTATGCTCGATAGTGGGTTCATGCCTCCATTGAATCTGGGACAGTGACAGAAAGTTCTAAGGTTGTGGATGTGTTGTTGCCACTAGGGATAAAACATCAATGCTTTATCTAAGTATATTTGTGTTGATTACATTACGCACCATACTTAATGAAATTGTCTGTTGTTTGCAACTTAATACTGGAAGGGGTTCGGATGATAACCTGAAGGTGGACTTTTTAGGTATAGATGCACGCTGGATAGCGGTCTATGTACTTTGTCGTAATACCCTGATTAAATCTCATAGTACTCATCGTGATATATGTATGTGCATTGTTATGCCTTCTTTATTTTTCAATTGCCCAACTGTAATTTGTTCAGCCAACATGTTATTTATCTTATGGGAGAGACACCACTAGTGAACTGTGGACCCCGGTCCATTCTTTACATCTGAAATACAATCTACTGCAATACTTGTTCTTTACCGTTCTTCGCAAACAAACATCATCTTCCACACTATACATCTAATCCTTTGTTTACAGCAAGCCGGTGAGATTGACAACCTCACTGTTACGTTGGGGCAAAGTACTTTGATTGTGTTGTGCAGGTTCCACGTTGGCGCTGGAATCCCTGGTGTTGCGCCACACTACACTCCGCCACCAACGACCTTCACGTGTTCCTTGACTCCTACTGGTTCGATAACCTTGGTTTCTTACTGAGGGAAAACTTGTCGCTGTACACATCACACCTCCCTCTTGGGGTTCCCAACGGACGTGTGTCTTACACGCCATCAAGACAGTTTTCTGGCGCCGTTGCCGGGGAGATCAAGACAGTTTTCTGGCGGCGTTGCCGGGGAGATCAAGACACGCTGCAAGGGGAGTCTCCCACATCTAATCTCTTTACTTTGTTTTTGTCTTGCTTTACTTTACTTTATTTACTGCTTTGTTTGTTCTCTGTATCAAAAATACAAAAAAAATTAGTTGCTAGATTTACTTTATTTACTTGTTTGCGTTCTCTATATTAAAAAGACAAAAAAAATTAGTTACTTGCATTTACTTTATTTAAATTTTGTTTATTTCATCATGTTTCCTCCTAAGTTCACTCTAAAAGACATACTGGTAGGACGAGGGTTTATCATTGGAAGAGATAATATAGAATATTTTTTCACTCATGTTAGTACAGCTGAAGATTTTGAGGATAGACACTTCGTAGAACTTGCTCCTACTTATGAAATTGCTGCTGCTTCTTTAGTAGCCATGTTGGAAGCTAGATTTGTTAATCTTAACCCCGTAATGCAACATATGTTTCTTACACTCTGTGATATGGAGGAAGGAGAAAATAAAGATTTTGTCTTAGAAACCCTTCTTAAAGAATTTGGTGATGTAGCAAGAGAAGCTAGAAAAGTCTTTATTAAATATAAGATGCTTGGCTCTTATACCAACTTTGCTAGTACCCTCGAAAAAATGGAAAAAGATAGATTAAAGTACACTAATAAAGTTAATTGTGAAGGGGATATTAAGACATCAATACCTTGCAAGCTCTTAGGAATGTGCGAGGCACTAGAAAAGAATTATGATTGGATTGTTCCTGAAAATTTGTTTGATGAGAATAGCAAGCCTAAGAGTAATGAGAAAGGGGCCTCTGAAACTTACATAGATAATATACAATGCATAGTTGAGAAAACTCCAAACCCCTCTGTTGATGCTGCATCTCTTGATAATACTTGATTCACACTTTCTGCGCCTAGTTGAAAGGCGTTAAAGAAAAGCGCTTATGGGAGACAACCCATTATTTTACTTCTGCACTTTTGTTTTATATTTGAGTCTTGGAAGTTGTTATTACTGTAGCAACCTCTCCTTATCTTTATTTTATTGCATTGTTGTGCCAAGTAAAGTCTTTGATAGTAGGGTTGATACTAGATTTGGATTACTGCGCAGAAACAAATTTCTTGCTGTCACGAAATTTAGCAGCCCCTTCTGTAGGTAACTCAGGAAAATCTGCCAATTTACGTGCGTGATCCTCAGATATGTACGCAACTTTCATTAAATTTGAACATTTTTATCTGAGCAAGTTAAGTTCCCCAGAGAAATTCGTCTTTACGGACTGTTCTGTTTTGACAGATTCTGCCTTTTATTTCGCATTGCCTGTTTTGCTATGTTTGATGGATTTCTTTGTTCCATTAACTTTCAGTAGCTTTGTGCAATGTCCAGAAGTGTTAAGAATGATTATGTCACCTCTGAATATGTGAATTTTAAATTATGCACTAACCCTCTAATGAGTTTGTTTTGAGTTTGGTGTGGAGGAAGTTTTCAAGGGTCAAGAGAGGAGGATGATACAATATGATCAAGAAGAGTGAAAAGTCTAAGCTTGGGGATGCCCCCGTGGTTCATCCCTGCATATTTTAAGAAGACTCAAGCATCTAAGCTTGGGGATGCCCAAGGCATCCCTTCTTCATCGACAACTTATCAGGTCACCTCTAGTGAAATTATATTTTTATTTCGTCACATCTTATGTGCTTTACTTGGAACGTCTGTTTGTTTTTGTTTTTGTTTTTGTTTGAATAAAATCAGATCCTAGCATTCTTTATGTGGGAGAGAGACACGCTCCGTTGTTTCGTATGAACACATATGTTCTTAGCTTTACTTTTAATGTTCATGGCGAAGGTTGAAACTGCTTCGTTCATTGTTATATGGTTGGAAACAGAAAATGCTTCATGTGGTAATTGGTATAATGTCTTGAATAATTTGATACTTGGCAATTTTTATGCTCATATAGATCATGTTTAAGCTCTTGCATCATGTACTTTTCACCTATTAATGAAGAACTACATAGAGCTTGTTAAAATTTGGTTTGCATGATTGGTCTCTCTAGAGTCTAGATATTTTCTGGTTAAGGTGTTTGAACAACAAGGAGACATCATAGAGTCTTATAATGCTTGCAATATGTCCTTATGTAAGTTTTTCTGTACCATTTTATACTTGAGTTTGCTTCAAACAACCTTGCTAGCCTAAGCCTTGTATTGAGAGGGAATTCTTCTCGTGCATCCAATTCCTTGAGCCAAAAACTATGCCATTTGTGTCCACCATACCTACCTACTACATGGTATTTCTCTGCCATTCCAAAGTACATTACTTGAGTGCTACCTTTAAAATTCTATTCTTTGCCTTTGCAATATATAGCTCATGGGAAAATAGCCTTAAAAACTATTGTGGTGAAGAATATGTAGCTATGTATCTTATTTCTTATAAGTTGCTTGTTGAGCGGTAACCATGCTTCTGGGACGCCATCAACTTTTACACCTTTGTTGAATATCATGTGAGTTGCTATGCATGTTCGTCTTGTCTGAAGTAAGGGCGATTTTCATGATCAAATGGTTTGAGTATGCATATTGTTAGAGAATAACATTGGGCCGCTAACTAAAACCATGAATCATGGTGGAAGTTTCAGTTTGGACAATTAATCCTCAATCTCTTATGAGAATATTATCTGTTGTTGAATGCTTATGCATTAAAGAGGAGTCCATTATCTGTTGTCTATGTTGTCCCGGTATGGATGTCTAAGTTGAGAATAATCAAAAACGAGAAATCAAATGCGACCTTTCTCCTAGACCTTTGTACAGGCGGCATAGAGGTACCCCTTTGTGGCACTTGGTTGAAACATATGCTATGCAATGATAATCCATGTTAATCCAAGCTAATTAGGACAAGGTGCGAGCACTATTGGTAATCTATGCATGAGGCTTGCAACTTATAAGATGTCTTATACATAACACATATGATTTATTACTACCGTTGACAAAATTGTTTCTATGTTTTCAAAATGAAAAGCTCTAGCACAAAAAAAGTAATCCATGCTTCCCTCTGCAAAGGGCCTATCTTCTACTTTATTGTTGAGTCAGTTTACCTACTTCTTTCTATCTTAGAAGCAAACAATTGTGTGAACTGCGTGCATTGATTCTTACATGATTCACCTATTGCACTTGTTATATTACTTTGTGTTGACAATTATCCATGAGATAAACATGTTGAAGTTGAAAGCAACTGCTGAAACTTATATCTTCCTTTGTGTTGCTTCAAAGCTTTCTACTAAGAATTTATTGCTTTATGAGTTGACTCTTATGCAAGTCTTATTGATGTTTTTCTTGAAAGTACTATTCATGAAAAGTCTTTGCTATATGGTTCAATTGTTTACTCATTGTCTTTACCATTGCTTCGAATCGCTGCATTCATCTCATATGCTTTACAATAGTATTGGTCAAGATTATGATAGCATGTCACTTCAGAAATTATCCTTGTTATCGTTTACCTACTCGAGGGCGAGTAGGAACTAAGCTTGGGAATGCTTGATACGTCCCCAACGTATCTATAATTTCTTATGTTCCATGCTACTTTATTGATGATACTCACATGTTTTATACACACTTTATGTCATTATTATGCATTTTCCGGCACTAACCTATTGACGAGATGCCGAAGAGCCGCTTGCTGTTTTCATGCTGTTTTTGGTTTCAGAAATCCTACAAAGGAAATATTCTCAGAATTGGACGAAATCAACGCCCAGGGTCTTATTTTTCCACGAAGCTTCCAGAAGACCGGGGGAGATACGAAGTGGGGCCACGGGGCGCCGACACCATAAGGAGGCGCGGCCAGGGTGGGCCCCGCGCCGCCCTGTGGTGTGGGGCCCCCGTGCCTCCTCTGACTCCGCCCTTCCGCCTACTTAAAGCCTTCGTCACGAAAACCCCAGTACCGAGAGCCACGATACGGAAAACCTTCCAGACACGCCGCCGCCGCCAATCCCATCTCGGGGGATTCAGGAGATCGCCTCCGGCACCCTGCCGGAGAGAGGAATCATCTCCCGGAGGACTCTTCATCACCATGATCGCCTCCGGATTGATGTGTGAGTAGTTCACCCCTGGACTATGGGTCCATAGCGGTAGCTAGATGGTTGTCTTCTCCTCATTGTGCTATCATGTTAGATCTTGTGAGCTGCCTATCATGATCAAGATCATCTATTTGTAATGCTACATGTTGTGTTTGTTGGGATCCGATGAATATGGAATACTATGTCAAGTTGATTATCAATCTATCATATATATGTTGTTTATGTTCTTGCATGCTCTCCGTTGCTAGTAGAGGCTCTAGCCAAGTTGATACTTGTAACTCCAAGAGGGAGTATTTATGCTCGATAGTGGGTTCATGCCTCCATTGAATCTGGGACAGTGACAAAAAGTTCTAAGGTTGTGGATGTGTTGTTGCCACTAGGGATAAAACATCAATGCTTTATCTAAGGATATTTGTGTTGATTACATTACGCACCATACTTAATGCAATTGTCTGTTGTTTACAACTTAATACTGGAAGGGGTTCGGATGATAACCTGAAGGTGGACTTTTTAGGCATAGATGCATGCTGGATAACGGTCTATGTACTTTGTCGTAATGCCCTGATTAAATCTCATAGTACTCATTGTGATATATGTGTGTGCATTGTTATGCCTTCTTTATTTATCAATTGCCCAACTGTAATTTGTTCAGCCAAATTGTTATTTATCTTATGGGAGAGACACCACTAGTGAACTGTGGACCCCGGTCCATTCTTTACATCTGAAATACAATCTACTGCAATACTTGTTCTTTACTGTTCTTCGCAAACAAACATCATCTTCCACACTATACATCTAATCCTTTGTTTACAGCAAGCCGGTGAGATTGACAACCTCACTCGTTACGTTGGGGCAAAGTACTTTGATTGTGTTGTGCAGGTTCCACGTTGGCGCCGGAATCCCTGGTGTTGCGCCGCACTACACTCCGCCACCAACAACCTTCATGTGTTCCTTGACTCCTACTGGTTCGATAACCTTGGTTTCTTACTGAGGGAAAACTTGTCGCTGTACACATCACACCTTCCTCTTGGGGTTCCCAACGGACGTGTGTCTTACACGCCATCAATCATATTTCTCTTTGTTGGCTTCCTCAAGAGAGAGCATCTTCTTTTTGAGCTCACCAATCAAATCAAGAGCATGGTCTCGATCCTTGGTGAGTCGAGAAACAATAGCCTTGTTGGAGTCTTCAAGGACGATGACACTAGCTTCAAGAGACATGCGCAGATTTCGTTCATCTTCAAGCTCTTCTTTAAGAGAGGCAATCTCATTTGCCGCTTCCCTTTCCAACCTCTCCTTATCCTCTATAAGGTCTTGTGCCGCACCGAGTTGGCTCAAGAGAGCCCCAACATGATTCTTGGTATCCCCTTGCATGTTAGTGAGAAAAGAATCCAAACCCATAACCTCACGTTTAACGGTGAGACTAGTGGCATCATCAATATATAAGGCATTAGTCGAGGATGATGATTTGGAGGGGGATTTTACCTCCGTGGATACCTTAGCCATAAGGCAACGAGCATTGTTGGTGACGAGGTTCTCGTTGGGAGAGTCGAAGAGAGAGATAGAGGGAGTGGTAATGGCGATAGCGGCCACTCCCTCTCCTTCCTTGTTGGAGTTCTTGTCCCCGCGTTCTTCATCCTCATCGGAGGAGTACTCTTCTCGAATGATGAAGGCTCTAGGCTTCTTGGTGTAGGAGACCTTGTCGTCATCGGACTTGGGGGAGAACTTGGAGAATCCTTTGGAGAGTGACTTGAACTTTTCCTTGCGGATAAGCCTTCCACCATGATCTTCTCTTCTCTCAAACATACAATCCGCGACAAAGTGATTCTTGTCGCCGCAATTGTAGCATGTTCTTCCCCTTTGCCCCTCCCTTGGGCTTTTGGAGAAACTTCTTGGAGAATCACGTGATCTTCTTGGTCTTGTGCTTCGGGACTTGTTTCCATCCCAAAATTTCTTGGCGGAGAGAGCCATGTGATCATGATAATTGATCTTGAGATCATCCGGTCCCCACTCAACGGGATCCTCATCGCTTTCACTAGCCTCATGTACCCTCATATTCAATGCAAGGTTGGGCTTGCGGGAGTTGTGGGCGCGAGCAACAAGATCCTCCGCATTCTTCTTGGAGATGTCCAAAGCGATGACTTCGCTAAGGACTTCATCGGATGTCATAGCACGGAAGGAGGCGTTTTGGCGGATGGCCGTCAACTTCACTTCCTCATAAGGGAGGAGAGCGTTGTAGAACTTGCGCTTGATCCAATGGTCATCCACAAACGTTGCTCCAAGATCTTGCATTTGCACGGCAAGAGCGATAAGGCGCCGATACATTTCTTCGGGGCACTCTCCTTCAATCATGACGAAGTTGTCGGCCATGTTGTTCACTTCATCAAAGCGAGAGCTTTGGATGCTTGCATTTCCGAGGAAGAGCTTGTCAACTTTATCACATGCTTCCTTGGCGGTCTTGAGCGAGCGGATATGAGCACGGTCCTTGGGCGTGATGGCCATGTGTATCATGTTGATGGCGGTGGCATTGAGTTGGTCGATCATCCACCACTTCTCTTCTTGTCAAGCTCTTTGGGTCTCGTGGTGAATAGCCCTCCTCGATGATACGCCAAAGCTCGGTAGATGCGCTGCGCACATGGGAACGCATTAAGAATTGCCAATTTTCAAAGTTGTTTGACTCAAGTAACGGTGGTGAACCATGCGACAAGATATGTGGCATAGGTATTGGAACATTTACGGTGTAATCACTTGGTGGTGGCACCTCATGATAACCCCTAGACGTTCCGCAACCGGTGTCTCATCCTTCCCCTTTGTTGAAGTGCCGGTCTCCCCAATCCCTTCCTTTCGTGGATCTTTTGTCGCTTGCGCGACAAAATCAACAAGAGGAAAGGGGTTAGCTTTTGGCGGGGTATCCTCGGCACTTGCTTTAGGATCAACAATAGGGTTCGGTTTTTGAGCAACCAACTCCATCATCATCGCCTTCATTTGGTTAACGATGGATGACTCCAATTTCTTGAGGTCATCCAACGTAGCCGTTGTGGTATCGACAGGGGATGATGGAGCGGGTGGCACAAGGGAAGGTGACCCATTCGCCACACCCGCATCTTGTTCGGCCATTTCTTAGGCGGTAAAGCCCAAGCAAGAAAACCTTGCTCTGATACCACTTGAATGGATCGTCGCGAACAAGAGGGGGGGTGAATGGCGCTACGGCAAGTTTTAGTCTTTTTCAATTTTAAGTGCAACGGAAGGTAAAGGTGATAACTTTAGCGATAGCGGTGATCCTACAATGATCCTAGGACAAGTGCAACAAGCAAAGGAATCAACAAGATAGTAGAGTAAGGAGCGGGACAACCGGGGGCGCGGAGACGAGGCGAGGTTTGTTTCCCGCAGTTCCTTCCACAATAGGAAGTACGTCTGCGTTAAGGAGGTGCTAGTCTCACACAAGAGACTAGACGGCCACACCACGAAGGAAGGCCTCACCTTCTTCCTCGAGAGAGCTCCACGAAGGTGCTCCCCCTTCTCCACTAAGGCACCGGTCGAGGCGGTGATTCCTTCACAAGGTTGGGGTGAGCTCCGCGCCACAAGGAGGCTCCCAACAACCCATGGAGCTAGTACAACACCAAGGTAGCCTCCATGGATGCACTTTCTCCAATGTCCCACAATAGGAACCCTAACACCAAGCTCCACTAAGGAATATCAAGTATTGGTGAAATCTCTCTTGGTAGAACTATAGATCGGGGTCTCCTCCACCACTCCTCAAAATTTGGGCAAGATTGGTTGGATGGTTGGGGAGATCCTCAAGGATTAAGCTCAGCAACAATGGAGGAGAGAGAGAGAGGAGAGATAAAATCGTGTTGGGGAAGAAGGAGCCCTTAAATAGGCTCCTCCAAATCCAACCGTTATGCCCAGTTTTCGCCTAAGCGGTACTACCGCTTTGGGTAAGCGGTACTACCGCTCTGAGTTCGAATTCCCCCAGATCTGGTCCACGTGGACGCAGAGCGGTACTACCGCTCGAGGTACCGCAACAGGGTCCAAACCTTACTGGACTCGAAGCGGTACCGGAGCGGTACCAGAGCGGTACTGCCGTAACTAGTTTACGGTACCTGACCGGTACCAAGGGCGGTACTACCGCTCGTGAGCGGTACTACCGCTCCTGGTACCGCAGAGGTACCGCAACTCGTACTGTGGGACAATTTCAGCGCAGAACTCGGAGCGGTACCGTGGGGCGGTACCTATAGAGGTAGCGGTACTACCGCTACAGGACCGGTAGTACCGGCCTGGCTAAAACTGGTTTTCTCCCCTTTTTCTCTCCAGCCATGTCACCTCGCGATACACACACAAAACCGGAAAACCTATCAACTACGCTTCGGTCTTCCGATCTTGACGTGTCCAGCGAGGTCATCGTGCACTTGCAAATCTAACAATGATACTCACGGCACACGGTGAGATTACTCAAGTGTTGTCATCAAACACACAAAACTTGGGGTTTAAACTTTGCTCTTACAGACAATATATTCTCATAGCGCCTCAGTCGGCAAAACTTTGCGAAGGTAAGTCCCCGGATCCGTCCTGTGCGGCGTGGCACCATCTCTGACGGCGGTTTGCTACTTTTTTCCGTATCAACAGATACGAAGAAAAATCCTAACGGACGCGTTAAGTACCCGATAAAAACATGACTGGAACTCGGCATCTGGTAAGACCTTAAGCGGCACATGTCGAGTTACGCCAGTATCCCGAGATCATGTCCAGGGACGTGATCTTGAAGTAGGTTTTTGCGGATTGCCACAAGAGCAGTTAACTAGTACCTGATCCGTCAGATGAACTAGCCCCAATTACCGTTATCCCTGTACAATATATGATTGTTCTATTAAAGATATGTGTTAACTCGAAGAAGTTATATGATAATTGTAAAGTTGGAGATTTTCCCTGATTCTCCGATTCAAGCAAAATCTCGGGGGCTACTGACATAGGCATCCCAATGGGCCTGCCGAAGATGGTACCCGGGGTTTACTGAAGGCCCGTGAAGTCGAAGAATATGAAGATCGGAAGCCCAATTAGTTGTTAAGGAAAGATAGAGTTGTATTAGGAATAAAGAGATTTGTAACTTTAGGGGTTGAACTCAGAGAGTCTCTCGGAATCTGTAAACTTGTGTAATACGAAACCCTCGGCTCCGCCTCCTATATAAGGGGGAGTCGAGGGACAAAGAGAGGATCGAATCATTGTTCACGCAACCCTAGTTTTCATAAGCAGTCGAGTACTTTTCCGGCTGAAACCCTCGAGATCTACTTGCCCTCTACTTCCAACAAAACCCTAGTCTACAACTTGTAGGCATTTACAAGTTGATACCTTGTCACCTGCAAAATCCGGGAACTCTCTCCCGATGTTTCTCCACCGCCGACCATCAGCGGGGTGTCTCAACATCACGTATTTCTTACGTTCTTCCATGTGCAACCGCAACAACTTGGCATGCTCTTTGTTTCTGAATAAACGTTTCAACTGTGGTATTATGGGAGCATACCATATCACCTTCGCAGGAACCCTCCTCCTGGGTGGCTCGCCCTCAACATCATCAGGGTCATCTTTTCTGATCTTATACTGCAATGCACCGCATATCGGGTATTTATTCAAATTATCGTACTTCTCACCGCGGTAGAGGATACAGTCATTAATGCATGCATGTATCTTCTGCACATCTAATTCTAGAGGACAGACAAGCTTCTTTGCTTCATACGTACTGACGGACAATTCGTTATTTCTTGAAAACAGCTTCTTTAATATTATTAGCAATTTTTCAAATCCCGACTCAGTCACACCGGCCTCTGCCTTTCATTTTAGCAATTCCAATATGCTACCCAGCTTTCTCTGTCCATCTTCACAACCTGGGTACAACAATTTGTGGTGGTCCTCTAACATCTTGTCGAACTGCAACCTCTCCTTATCCGTTCCACAGTCTCTCCTTGCATCCGAAATGGCCCGACGAAGATCATCATCAACATGATCATCTGGTGCCTGTTCTTCACCTCCTTCTACTTCATTGTCTTCCATTGCGGTATCATCGCATTCAGAGAACATAGATCGGTACTGGTCATCGTTATCTTCTTCTTCATCGTCGTCTTCCATCATAACCCCTTCTTCTCCGTGCTTGGTCCAAACATTACAGCTGGACATGAATCCGAACCGAAGCAGGTGGATCTTAATGTCTCTTGAGCAAGAGTAATCCTTCTCATTCTTACATTTCAGACATGGACAACACATAAAACCTTGCTTCGACTTGTTGGCCTCGGCCACAAGCAGGAAAGAATTCACGCCCTCTCTGAAAGCTGGAGCACATCGGTTACCGTACATCCATGGATGACTCATCTGCATCATAAGTACAATTATGTATCAGATGCAATCACCTTGCTAAAATTAGTATTATGCGAATTATGTATACGAGAATATAGTTGCTAACCTTTTAGGATCAAAAGGAGGAGAAATCTTTTCAAATAAAATCAAGTGATATCCCTCACAAAAATTTCATCAAACACCTCTTGTGCACATGAAGAAAAAAGAAGTAACATAACCGGTGTAGACGCGACGTGGCCAGACCATTTGTCGCGGGTGTAGACGCGCCCGCGACAAAAGGCTTCCACGAAAGATCTGTTTTCCACTAGTGAAAGTTCTAATATAATATATTTTATACCGTATATGCTGATATTTTTGTCTAAATATTCAGTCAAAATTTACAAAGTTGACTGTGACTAAACCGAATTCATCGCATTAACTGCCGGTTAGTTCGTTGTCGGTAAATTTGGTTCCCGTTTTCTGTTTTGATATTTTTATGCCTATCACTAGTGGTGAGCATGAACATCAACGCGGCATTGTTCTGCGCGTACAAAGCAGGCCAAATCTATAATGGGAAAGTCATGAGCGAGTACACATGCAGTGAATACCTTGGCCGGAAGCCACACGCACAAAATACGCCAACATGTAGATGCATTGCGTCGCGAGTACGAAACCATACAACCCTCCACTACAAAAGAATTAGTATGTAGAGATAAAAATTTGGTTCAATAGAGACACTTAAATTGCTCTTACATAGTTATAGAGGCACTTTTTATATTGTCTTAAAATTGTCACTATGGGCGGTGTCTCTACGCGCTAAGGACAATAGTAATAGTATATTTACATTTTAGAAAACATAAAAGAGGCATTATATTGTGTCTCTAGAGTAAATAAATATGAAGAAACCATGTGAAAAGCAATACTCTAACTCATGACCTTAATGATTAAGACTTATTCTAATAACCATCTCACCCTTTCACAAGTATATGTTGATACTTAGAACAAATTTCTAATTAGTATTGCCCACCATGACCCAAACATAGAACAAATGTCTCTAGAGAAGAAGCAAAATACCTCAAACATTGCCTCTAGATAAAAATAAAAGACATACAATGAAGTGCCTCACTGATTGCCTCGCGATAACTTACCTGTGACACTTTGGAGTGTCTCATAAGTTGTCTCTAGAATGAAAATTTCAATCTCTTACAGAAATGTTTCAACTAACGTTGAATGTACAAGGATGTCGCCTAGAGGGGTGAATAGGCGAGCTATAAAACTTCTACTTGAAGGCTTAACAAGGCGGAATAAAACTATGTTTTACTTGTACTAGGATTTTCCTACGAGCACTAACAACGTATACTAAGCAAGATAAGCAACAAGGTGATAGAAAACTACATATAGAACATCAAGCACGAAGGCTATCACAATGTTTAAGGGCATATGTAAAGGAGCTCAGGTTGAGAAGTAACTGGTGCACGAGCAGACGATGATGTATCCCGGAGTTCATACCCTTGCGGGTGCTACTCTCCGTTGGAGCGGTGTGGAGGCACAAGGCACTCCAGTAAGCCACTAGGGCCACTGTATTCTCCTCGAGCCTTTTCCACCAAAGGAAAAGTCTCGATCCACTAAGGGACCCTTGAGGGTGGTCACCGAACCGTACAAGCTTGGGGAAAACACCCAAGTATCAAGCTTGAGGAAAACTCCACAACACCGGATGCTCTCAAGTACAAGGCCATAAAGGCTACAACATGCCACGCATGGCTACAAGGCCACAAAGGCTCCAACGCCCCACAAGGACAACAACGCCACAAAGGCTACCACACCACAAAGGCAACAAGGCCACAAAGGCTACTACGCCACAAAGGCGACAAGGCCACGAAGGCAAGAACACCACTAAGGTCAGCAAGCTCTCTAGGGTTCTAAGAACCATAGAGGGAACACATACAAACTCACACGAGATCAAAACCCCGTAGAGAACCCAAACCGATGCACCTAATGCGATGGCTAAGAACACTACTAAGATGTCCAAGTCCTTCTCTCCAAAATTCCAACAAAGCTACAAAAATTATTGGGGGAATAAAGGAGGAAGAACGAATAGTAGGAGGAACACGAAATTACTCCAAGATCTAGATCTCCTCTCTCCTTTCCCCCAAAAAGATGCAAGAAGTAGTGGAGGAATCAAGAGGAGGATCAAGCTCTTCTAGGTCAACAATGAAGGAGAGAGAATAGATGGGGAAGAGCTATGGGGAGGAGGTAGAAGAAAGGTATAAATAGGGGCCCGGAAATATGACTGTTGGGGCAGGAAAACGGGCAGATTCACTATCCAACCGGTACTACCTCTTTTCCAACCGGTACTACCTCTCGTGTGTAAAACCTCTCAGAAAACAGTAAAGAATATGCGCCGAACCGGTAGTACCGTCTGTCTGGCTGGTAGTACCGTTCATGTCAAATTAGAACAGACGAAATAACAAGTGAGAGAGAGAGAGAGAGAGAGGACGAGCGGCAGAATCCCCGGCCTCGGGAAAAATGTTTCGTCCCTGGGCTCCCGTGACGCCCAGGGCGAAACCCTAAATCAGCGCCGCCAGACCCCTTCCCACCCCCTCCCTCGCTTCGACACCACCGGGGAGCACCGTCGGGCGAAGCTCGGGGACGTCGGCGGTGGCGGGGCATCCTCTCCCCCCCCTTTGCGTGGTGGTGGTGGCGCGGGCGGCGCAGTCGCGCAAGGGTGCAACGCCTGCGTGTTGGGCGAGCTCGGGACGGCGGCGGCTTCCCTGGAGGCTGCTGCTGCGACGGGTGGCGTGAGCTCGGACGGTGGCGGGCGGACGGCGACGCGAGGCCATGATGCAAGGTGATCGGAATTGGCGGCCGGGCGGGCCAGCGGCGGTGCAGCCCTGGCGAGGACCTTCAGGCGTCGGGTGGAGGCGTTCTGGCCGCCGTGTGTGCGGGCCAGGGCAGGGGCCCCGGGCCTTGGCCCAACCCTTCCTAGATCTGACGTGCCCTTGTCGAGCTTCCTTGGCCCTGCTTTTCGGTTTGTGAACAACGTGGGTTGGTCCCCGGTGGTGGTCGGCTTCCGGTGGCATTTCTGCGATGCAGGAGTTCTGTCGAGGCACGCGTGAAAAATAGCTCGCTCTCGAGTGAGCTCCGGCCCGACACTGTAGCTTACAGCTCTGCTCCGAGTCCTCGTAGGCGTTTTGGCTGAGTATGTTGGTCGCGCTTCCGGCTGTAGCTTTTTTAGTAGTTTGTGTGGGTGTGTGGTTTCGTTCTGTAAGCTTGGGTTCAACACTTTGTATCGTATTCGTTGTTGGTGGCTTTGTTAATTCGAAGTTGGACCGAGCGGCAGCAGCGCGCTGAGGCGAGCTACGCCAGGAAGCTAGCGGCAGCGGGGCTAGGCCGCAGCGGAGCGGCACGGCGTGGGCCGGCGGAGGCTCCTCGCCACCGACTTGGTTGGCAAGAGCGGAGATGCCGCACACCCTCCCGCACGCCGAGTTGGCTAGTTGGGCCGCGTCCCAACAGGTAATATAGTTATTTTTTTTCGTTTCTTTTATTTTTCTCTTGTTTCTTATCTCTATTTTTGGAATATTTATTTTTACAGAACTATTTTCCTAAAACCTATATTTTTTAAAAATGAACATTTTTAAATTTTCAACAAAATTCAAATATCCAAACATTTTTAAATTTTGAAAAAATTTCAAAATTGTACAATTTTAAATTCGATTTTTTTATTGGAACATTTTTTTGTTTGAACGGTTTTCAAATTTGGATGGTTTTCAAATTGTTTTTTTTTCAGATTTGAATGTTTCTCAAAGTCAAACAATTTTCAAATTTGAACATTTTTTTAATTTGAACATTTTCTCAATTTGAACAATTTTTAAAAATTAATTTTTTTTTCAAACTGAAAAATATATAAGAAAACGAAAAAAGAAAACAAAAAAGAAAAAAGAAAAACAGAAAAAGGAAATAGAAAAACAGATAAAAGGAAAAGTAAACCGGAATGGAAAACCGAACTACTAGGCTAAATAGAAAAAATGGGCTTGGCCTAAACCGACCAGGGGGTGTGCGGTGGCCGGTAGCCACCGACCTGGTCGGTGTATAGGTTTCCCGGGGCCGGCCGGGGTGGACGCGGTCGAGTTGCGGCGAGGCTAGGTGCGGTGGTGGGCTGACGGGCGGCGGCCCAGTGCGGGAAACTGGGAAGGAAGAACCGGTTCAGCCGATCCTTCTGGGCCCGGTAGTGACCTGGTACCAGCTTAGGCTTCTGGGCTTGCACATGCCTTGCCGGTATTGGGCCAGAAGCTAGGCCGGTAGTACGGTGGCCCAACTGGTTTTTTTTTGCTTTTCTTCTTTTCCAGATAATATGCAATACGAGAAACGCAATAACCGGAGTGAGTTTGGAAACTCCGATTGAGGTGAAACCAATTTTACTAGAAAGAGGACGATAAGAGCTACCTCTACACAAGGTGAAAACATGGAAACAAGTGGAGGATGATTTTCTATGGATTTAGAGGTGCAACTTCTCAATACGGTAAACTAAGAAAATCATCCAACTCGAACACGCAACATGAGATGCATCCGGAATCCGTTTCCGATGAGGTGGAGCTTGTCATGAGAATGAACAGAAACTCTAAAACATCTCATGGATAAAAACCAACAACAACCAAGAAACACGATGCAATGCATGCAAGGTTTGAGCTCTCTCCGACGATGCGACCAACTATCCTACCGAGCACAAACCTTGACCTTGCGCATTTCACTCGATCCGGTAAGCTCCGTCTTCATCCCTTTTCAACATTGCACATGCCACCGTATTCATCCAACATACACGCCACCGTCTTCATCCATCTTCAACACCGTCTCCATCCCTTTTCAACACCGTCTTCATCTGTCTTCTACATTGCACTTGATATTCTTCAGCTTGCAACCTTGAGACCAACATATGGCTCAAGTATTGCCTATGGACACAACCTAAGAGAGAACCTCAATATAACCATTAGTCCATAGGGATTATCATCGATTATCAAAATCACACATGGGGGCTCCATGTTCTTTCAAATGTACCTACATTTGAGACTATTTTTGAAGTGTCCCAAAAAATGTCACTACAACATGCAAAATGTCTCAATGTGATTTTTAAAGAGGCAAAGTAGAAAGTGTCTTTAGTAAAATGGCAGTATGTAAGGTTTTTCTTGTAGTGCTCGTGAGCAAGGCATGCATTATCAGCTAGAAGCACGCTCGCATATATCAATCGACCAGTTTCATACAGTATACGAGTGTAGTTATGAACTATGCAGGACTACAACTCGTTGCTGAAAACCCAAGTATAGTTACCTTTGTAAATATAGTTACGTATAAGACACGAGTATAGTTAGGCACAACACACAAGTAAAGTCACGAACAAAACAAGAGTGCAGTGACATATACGCGAAGAACAAGTAAAAGTCAGTGAACACCCGAATACATTTACAGATACAGAGCACGAGTATAGTCGCACACACCAACGAGTACAACTACAACTGCACACGCGAGCGAGTACATGTACAGAATTACAACTGTATACATGAGCAAGTACATGTACAGAAAAGCAACTACACACACGAGCGAGTACAGGTACAAAAGTACAACTGCATACATGAGCAAGTACGGGTACAGGAGTACATCTCCACACACGAGCGAGCGCATCTATAGAAGTACAGCTGCACACATGAGAGAGTACCGGTACAGAAACACATATGCACACACGAGCGAGCAAATATAGTTACCGAGTTAAGGAAAAATTATACCAAACACACTAAAAACAGAAGCAGTTATTAGTGTAAGAACAATTACAATTACGTACACACCTCGAGTACAACCATACTAGTA
>NC_061514.1:131466155-131522581 GCF_022539505.1 Lolium rigidum
AAATAGCTTGATGTCCACAACTGGCGTGTGGTTGACGAGGGAGGAAATGGTGTAGCTTTCCTTCGTTCCCCGGCAACGGCGCCAGAAAATAGCTTGATGTCTACGGGAGCTTCTATTCTTGTAGACAGTGTTGGGCCTCCAAGAGCGAGAGGTTTGTAGAACGGCGAGCAGTTTTCCCTTAAGTGGATCACCCAAGGTTTATCGAACTCGGGGAGGAAGAGGTCAAAGATATCCCTCTCATGCAACCACTCGCAACCACAAAGCAAGAAGTCTCTTGTGTCCCCAACACACCTAATAGGTGCACTAGTTCGGCGAAGAGATAGTGAAATACAGGTGGTATAAATAAGTATGAGCAGTGGCAACGGTGCCAGAAAAGTGCTTGCCGGCGTGTAGTTGATGGTGGTAATATTGCAGGCAGTAGAAACATAGTAAAACAGTAAACAAGCAGCGATAGCAGTATTTAGGAACAATGCCTAGGGATCATACTTTCACTAGTGGACACTCTCAACATTGATCACATAACAGAATAGAGAAATGCATACTCTACACTCTTGTTGGATGATGAACACCATTGCGTAGGATTACACGAACCCTCAATGCCGGAGTTAACAAGCTCCACAATTCAATGTTCATATTTAAATAACCTTAGAGTGCATGAAAGATCAACATAACCAAATAGATCACATCAATACCATCACAGTAATAGTTAACTTCAAAATCTACAAGAGATCATGATCATAGCCTACGACAAGAACCACACGGTGCACACACTAGTCACCTTTACACCATGCAGGAAGAATAGACTACTTTAATAACATCACTAGAGTAGCACGTAGATGAATTGTGTTACAAAACACATTGCAATCATAAAGAGATATAAATAAGCACTTCACTACGCCATTCATAACAGTGAATAAGTATTCTGTGAAATATAGCCTAAGAGACCCACACGGTGCACACACTAGTCACCTTTACACACGTGGGACAAGGAGTCTCCGGAGATCACATAAGTAAAACCCACTTGACTAGCATAATGACATCTAGATTACAAGCATCATCATATGAATCTCAATCATGTAAGGCAGCTCATGAGATTATTGTATTGAAGTACATAGGAGAGAGATGAACCACATAGCTACCTGGTACAGCCCCGAGCCTCGATGGAGAACTACTCCCTCCTCATGGGAGACAGCAGCGTTGATGAAGATGGCGGTGGTGTCGATGGAGGAGCCTTACGGGGGCACTTCCCCGTCCCGGCGGCGTGCCGGAACAGAGACTCCTGTCCCCCAGATCTTGGCTTCGCGATGGCGGCGGCTCTGGAAGGTTTCTCGTACCGTGACTTTTCCGTCTCAAGGTTTTAGGTCCAGGGGCTTCTTATAGGCGAAGAGGCGGCGTCAGAGGGTCGAAGAGGCGGCGACACCATAGGGTGGCGCGGGCCACACCCAGGCCGCGCCGGCCTATGGTCTGGTGGGCCTGTGGCCCCCCTCTGGTCCTTCCCGGGTGTTCTGGAAGCTTCGTGGAAAAATAGGATGCTGGGTCTTGATTTCGTCCGATTCCGAGAATATTTCCTTACTAGGATTTCTGGAACCAAAAACAGCAGAAAACGAGGACCGGCCCTTCGGCATCTCGTCAATAGGTTAGTTCCGGAAAACGCATAAATATGACATATAATGTGTATAAAACATGTAGATATCATCAATAATGTGGCATGGAACATAAGAAATTATCGATACGTCAGAGACGTATCAGTGGCACGCGGGTATACTCGCGGAACTTCCTCAACTTCTTCTTCATCCTCCTTGAATTCTTCTTTCAACTCGGGATCTTGAATTTCTTCCTCCGAAGGCTCCTTGTCCTTGTTGTGGGAGACTGATATGTCCAAAACGTATCTACTTTCCCGAACACTTTTGCTATTGTTTTGCCTCTAATTTGTGTATTTTGGATACAACTAACACGGACTAACGCTGTTTTCAGCAGAATTGCTCTGGTGTCTCGTTTTTTGTGCAGAAATCCAACTTTCAGGAAAATCCTCGGAATTTATGCGAAAGGTCTTATTTTCCCGGGAGATTGACGGAGCCAGAAGGGCAAGCCAGGTGGAGGCCCGAGGGCCCCACACACCAGGCCGGTGCGGCCCAGGAGCGGGGCGCGCCGCCCTGCTGTGTGGCCCCCTCGGCTGGCCTCCGATGCCCCTCTCTGGACTACTTAACGCCTTTGACCTAAAAACCCACGGGGGGTTAGAAGAAATCGCCAGAAGACATCCAGTACGCCGCCACCATCGCGAAACTCCGTCTCGGGACCAGAAACTCCGTTCTGGCACTCCGCCGGGACGGGGAATTGGAGGAGATCATCGCCATCATCACCACCGACGCCTCTCCATCGACCAGCCATGTTTCCCCCATCCATGTGTGAGTAATTCCCCCGCTGTAGGCTGAAGGGGATGGTAGGGATTGGATGAGATTGGTCATGTAATAGCATAAGATTGTTAGGGCATAGTGCCTAGTGTCCGTAATTGGTGCTTTTATGATATTGTTGCAACTTGTTATGTCTAATGCTTGTCACTAGGGCCCGAGTGCCATGATCTCAGATCTGAACATGTTATCAATTCATTATGATATTCATTGCTTTATGATCTTACCTGCAAGTTGTATACACGTGTTGCTGTCCGGAACCCAAGGCCCCAAAGTGACAGAAATTGGGACAACCGAAGGGGATGGCGGTGATATGAGGATCACATGTGTTCATGGAGTGTTAATTCTTTGCTCCGGTGCTCTATTAAAAGGAGTGCCTTAATTTCCAGTAGATTCCCTAGAGGCTCGGCTGCCACCGGCTGGTAGGACAAAAGATGTTGTGCAAGTTTCTCATTGAGAGCACGTACGATTATATATGGAACACATGCCTATTGATTGATTAGTACTTGGACACCGTTTTATTATTATCTGCAAATGCCCTGCTTTGATTGTTACATGAGTTTCTCTCATCCATGCAACGCCCGTTCATCCATCCTCGTGCCTACGGTATTTTAATCCTGCTTGTTTACTATAATCACTACTGCTTGTCTTTGTTACTCTGCTGCTTCGTTATTTCACTACTTGCTATTGCTATAAAACTGTTACTATTGATAAACTCTTGCGAGCAAGTCTGTTTCCGAGTGCGGCTGAATTGACAACTTCGCTTGTTAAGGCTTTCAAGTATTCTTTGTCTCCCCTTGTGTCGAATCAATAAATTGGGTTTTACTTCCCGCGAAGACTGTTGCGATCCCCTATACTTGTGGGTCATCAAGACTATTTTCTGGCGCCGTTGCCGGGGAGCATAACTTTATTTGCAAGTTAACTTGGATTGATATTGTTCGCTGCAAATTCTCCATCATGGGCAAACCTCGCGATACTAAAGTCGCCATATTACCATCCACTACAAGAAAAGGTTCAACTCTGAGTACCTCTGCCGCTCTTGATTCACCATCTGTGATTGATAAACTTTTTTCACCACCACATGCTTCACACGCTGGTACTTCTGCTAGATCTGAAAATTCCTCTCATAATTTTGATGATGCTTCTGTTGTGCTTGATAATGATGGTTCATTAGAATCTTTTCTAGATGCTACAATTGCTAGGTCTAGACAAATTGAAAATACTTAAACTCCTAATGAAGATGATGCTACACCTGTTAATTCACCTGAGTCTGTTGAATACTCTAGTGATGATCTTGATGAAGATTATGTAGAACTTGATGATGACTTTATTGATAAATGCAATGCTACTACTGATGCAAGAAAAATTAAAAAGTTGCTTGCACAACGTACTGTTAGATATAGACTGTCTCCTGATCCTAAATTTGCCACATCTCCTATAAACATTAAGGATAAGGATTATGATTTTTCTCTTGATTTGTCTCATATATCTATTGTTGAGAAAACACTTTTTTGTGGTACGGAAAAAGAAAGTGATGTAGAACACATGACTGAGCTATCTACTCTGAGTAGCTTGTTTTTTGATGATGTTAAGAAGCATACTTATTTCGTTGCTAAAATTTTCCCTTTCTCATTAAAGGATGATGCTAAAACTTGGTATAATAGTTTGCCACCTGATTCTATTAATAGTCCAAAAGAATTGCTTGATGTTTTTCTTCCGGAAATACTTTCCTGCTAGTGCTCAACATATTGCTTTGCAGAGAATTTATAATTTTGATCAGGAAGATGGAGAGAAATTGCCTGAGGCTTGGGCTCGATTTTGCTCTCTTATTAGAGCTCGGCCTGAACATGATTTGGAAAAGCATGATTTACTTGAAATATTTTATGGTGGACTAACCATTGAGTCTAGGGCATACCTGGATAGTTGTGCTGGTTGTGTTTTCAGGAAAAGAACTCCAGACGACGCTGAAGAATTATTGGCTAGAATAGGCCGGAATCATGATGATTGGTCTACACCTGAACCAACCCCGACACCAGTATTGAAGAAGAGGGTATGATTAAAGTAAATGATGAAGATATGAGGGAAGCCAAGAAATCATCTCTTAAAGAGAAGGGTATTAAATCCGAAGATGTGAAGAATTTACCTCCCATAGAAGATTTATGTAAGATCACTCCCCCTTCATCCATGATTGAGGTACACTCTCTTGAACGCTTTACTAGAGAAGATATTCCGTATTCAAAATCTCCTGCTCAATGTTTAGATGAGTTTGATAATTACATTGTGAAGCAAAGTAATTTCAATATGAGAGTAGAGAATCATTTAATGGAAAATTCTCAAGCTATTAGTGAATTGCATGATATTGTGGAGAGAACCTCCAATGATGTTAAGATACTTGTTAAACATTTTCAAATGGTTCAAACTCAAATTGATCAACTCACTAAAGTGCAAAATGACTTGTTAAAAAATAATTCTAAAGAAAAGCATGCTTATGAAGTAACAACTAGAGGCGGTGTTTCTACCTAGGATTCTCTATATCCTGAAGGGCACCCCAAAAGAGTTGAACAAGATTCTCAACGAACTGAAACTAGTGTTCCATCTAAGAAAAAGAAAAAGAAACATAAAACTGTTGTAGAATCCTCTGAGCCTGTTAATGATCCTAATAGTATTTCTATTTCTGATGCTGAAACTGAAAGTGGTAATGAACATGATAAAGATAATGATAAGAATGATGCTTCCGATAAAGAAGAGGTTGAAGAAGAACTCGAAAAGCATGCTAAAAATAAAAAGTATACTAAAGAAGATTTTATTGCTAAGAAACATGGTAATGAAAGAGAACCTTGGGTTCAAAAGCAAATGCCTTTTCCTGCTAAGAAAATAAAATCAAAGGAAGAAGAACACTATAATAAATTTTGCGATTGGGGATGAAACCTTTATTCCTGCAAATACATTTGACTGATGCTATTAAATTGCCTCCTTATTCAAAGTATATGAAAGATATTGTCTCTAACAAAAGGAAAATTCCTAATGAGGAGATTTCCACTATGCTTGCTAATTACTCTTTCAATGGTAATGTTCCAAAGAAGCTTGGCGACCCAGGTATACTGACCATTCCCTGTTCTATTAAGAATAATTATGTTAGAACTGCTCTATGTGATTTGGGAGCGGGTGTTAGTGTTATGCCTTTCTTTATAAGAGACTTTATTTAGATAAGTTGATACCGATTGATATATCTTTGCAAATGGCTGATAAATCTACTGCTATTCCTGTTAGTATATGTGAGAATGTTCCTGTTCAAGTTACTAATAATTGCTTGATATTAACTGATTTTGTTGTGTTGGAAATGCCTGAAGATGATAATATGTCTATTATTCTTGGGAGACCTTTTCTTAACACCGCAGGGGCTGTTATTGATTGCAATAAAGGAAAAGTTACTTTCAATATCGATGACAAGGAGCATACCGTTTATTTTCCCAAGAGGATTGAGAAAGCATGTGGAGTTAATACAATTTCTAATGTCAGAACTATCAAAGTGGGAACTATTGATTGTCCTATATATGAGCCTAAAGAAGAATATAAAACTCTTGTGATTGGATCCATATCAATACAATACAAGGTAACATGATTGATTTGAGATTTAATTCTTCTTATGCTATGTAAAATTTATTTGGTGGCAAGACTTGATCAACCTTGTTAACAAATTCATTTTATATGCATAGAGGAGCTAAACAACATCTCTTTCTTCCTCCACTTGATTTACTTGCTGTAGCACTCTTGTTTTTGCAAAGTTCTTTAGTTAATTAAAAATTTCAAAATCTTTTTCTGCCCAATAATAATAAAATTGACACCCAGAAATGTGCATTTTTCAAAGTTTTCAAAAATTCACAAAATTATACCATTGGTCCTATTTTTCGACGAGGCACCTAGGAACACCTGGGGATGACCAGTGGGGCACCCCAGGGTGGCACCCCACAGGCCGGCACGGCCAAGGAGGGGGGCGCGCCACCCTGGCGTGTGGGTGATGCGTGTAATTGACACGTCCGTTGGGAACCCCAAGAGGAAGGTGTGATGCGCACAGCGGCAAGTTTCCCTCAGTAAGAAACCAAGGTTTAATCGAACCAGTAGGAGTCAAGAAGCACGTTGAAGGTTGATGGCGGCGGGATGTAGTGCGGCGCAACACCGGAGATTCCGGCGCCAACGTGGAACCTGCACAACACAACCAAAGTACTTTGCCCCAACGAAACGAGTGAGGTTGTCAATCTCACCGGCTTGCTTGTAACAAAGGATTAACCGTATTGTGTGGAAGATGATTGTTTGCAAGAAAACGAGTAAAGAACAAGTATTGCAGCAGATTTGTATTTCAGTATAAAAGAATGGACCGGGGTCCACAGTTCACTAGAGGTGTCTCTCCCATAAGATAAAAGCATGGTGGGTGAACAAATTACAATCGGGCAATTGACAAATAGAGAGGGCATAACAATGCACATACATGTCATGATAAGTACAGTGAGATTTAATTGGGCATCATGACAAAGTACATAGACCGCCATCCAACTGCATCTATGCCTAAAAAGTCCACCTTCAGGTTATCATCCGAAGAGCTTCCAGTATTAAGTTGCAAAGCAACAGACAATTGCATTAAGTATGGTGCGTAATGTAATCAACAACTACATCCTTAGACATAGAATCAATGTTTTATCCCTAGTGGAAACAGCACAACACAACCTTAGAACTTTCTCATCATCGTCCCGGTATCAATGTAGGCATGAACCCACTATCGAGCATAAATACTCCCTCTTGGAGTTAAGAGCAAAAACTTGGCCGAGCCTCTACTAATAACGGAGAGCATGCAAGATCATAAACAACACATAGGTAATAACTTGATAATTAACATAACATGGTATTCTCTATCCATCGGATCCCGACAAACACAACATATAGTATTACGGATAGATGATCTTGATCATGTTAGGCAGCTCACAAGATCCAACAATGAAGCACAATGAGGAGAATACAACCATCTAGCTACTGCTATGGACCCATAGTCCAGGGGTGAACTACTCACTCATCACTCCGGAGGCGACCATGGCGGTGAAGAGTCCTCCGGGAGATGAATCCCCTCTCCGGAAGGGTGCCGGAGGAGATCTCCAGAATCCCCCGAGATGGGATTGGCGGCGGCGTCTCTGGAAGGTTTTCCGTATCGTGGCGCTCGGTACTGGGGTTTTCGCGACGGAGGCTTTAAGTAGGCGGAAGGGCAACGTGGGGGGCCACACGAGGGCCCCACACCATAGGTCGGCGCGGCCAGGGCCTCGGCCGCGCCGCCCTATGGTGGCGGCGCCTCGTGGCCCCACTTCGACTCCTCTTCGGTCTTCCGGAAGCTTCGTGGCAAAATAGGACCCTGGGCGTTGATTTCGTCCAATTCCGAGAATATTTCGTTACTAGGATTTCTGAAACCAAAAACAGCAGAAAACGACAGAATCGGCTCTTCGGCATGTTGTTAATAGGTTAGTTCCAGAAAATGCACGAATATGACATAAAGTGTGCATAAAACATGTAGATATCATCAATAATGTGGCATGGAACATAAGAAATTATCGATACGTAGGAGACGTATCAGCATCCCCAAGCTTAGTTCTGCTCGTCCCGAGCAGGTAAAACGATAACAAAGATAATTTCTGAAGTGACACGCCATCATAACCTTGATCATACTATTTGTAAACATATGTAATGAATGCAGCGATCAAAACAATGGTAATGACATGAGTAAACAAGTGAATCATAAAGCAAAGACTTTTCATGAATAGTACTTCAAGACAAGCATCAATAAGTCTTGCATAAGAGTTAACTCATAAAGCAATAAATCAAAGTAAAGGAATTGAAGCAACACAAAGGAAGATTAAGTTTCAGCGGTTGCTTTCAACTTGTAACATGTATATCTCATGGATAATTGTCAACATAGAGTAATATAACAAGTGCAATATGCAAGTATGTAGGAATCAATGCACAGTTCACACAAGTGTTTGCTTCTTGAGGTGGAGAGAGATAGGTGAACTGACTCAACATAAAAGTAAAAGAATGGTCCTTCAAAGAGGAAAGCATCGATTGCTATATTTGTGCTAGAGCTTTTATTTTGAAAACATGAAACTATTTTGTCAACGGTAGTAATAAAGCATATGAGTTATGAAAATTATATCTTACAAGTTGCAAGCCTCATGCATAGTATACTAATAGTGCCCGCACCTTGTCCTAATTAGCTTGGACTACCGATCATCGCAATGCACATGTTTTAACCAAGTGTCACAATGAGGTACCTCCATGCCGCTCGTACAAAGGTCTAAGGAGAAAGCTCGCATTTTGGATTTCTCGCTTTTGATTATTCTCAACTTAGACATCCATACCGGGACAACATGGACAACGAGATAATGGACTCCTCTTTAATGCATAAGCATGTGGCAACAATTATTATTCTCATATGAGATTGAGGATATATGTCCAAAGCTGAAACTTCCACCATGAATCATGGCTTTAGTTAGCGGCCCAATGTTCTTCTCTAACAATATGCATGCTCCAACCATTAAGGTGGTAGATCTCTCTTACTTCGGACAAGACGGACATGCATAGCAACTCACATGATATTCAACAAAGAATAGTTGATGGCGTCCCCGAAGCATGGTTATCGCACAACAAGCAACTTAATAAGAGATAAAGTGCATAAGTACATATTCAATACCACAATAGTTTTTAAGCTATTTGTCCCATGAGCTATATATTGCAAAGGTGAATGATGGAATTTTAAAGGTAGCACTCAAGGAATTTACTTTGGAATGGCGTAGAAATACCATGTAGTAGGTAGATATGGTGGACACAAATGGCATAGTGGTTGGCTCAAGGATTTTGGATGCATGAGAAGTATTCCCTCTCGATACAAGGTTTAGGCTAGCAAGGTTATTTGAAACAAACACAAGGATGAACGGTGCAGCAAAACTCACATAAAAGACATATTGTAAACATTATAAGACTCTACAACGTCTTCCTTGTTGTTCAAACTCAATACTAGATATTATCTAGACTCTAGAGAAACCAAATATGCAAACCAAATTAGCAAGCTCTAAGTGTTTCTTCATTAATGGGTGCAAAGTATATGATGCAAGAGCTTAAACATGAGCACAACAATTGCCAAGTATCAAATTATCCAAGACATTTTAGAGTTACTACATGTAGTATTTTCCAATTCCAACCATATAACAATTTAACGAAGAAGAAACTTCACCATGAATACTATGAGTAGAGCCTAAGGACATACTTGTCCATATGCTACAGCGGAGCGTGTCTCTCTCCCACAAAGTGAATTATAGGATCCATTTTATTCAAACAAAACAAAAACAAAAACAAACCGACGCTCCAAGCAAAGTGCATAAGATGTGACGGAAAAAAAATATAGTTTCAGGATGGAACCTGATAATGTTGTCGATGAAGAAGGGGATGCCTTGGGCATCCCCAAGCTTAGACGCTTGAGTCTTCTTAGAATATGCAGGGGTGAATCACCGGGGCATCCCCAAGCTTAGAGCTTTCACTCTCCTTGATCATATTGTATCATACTCCTCTCTTGATCCTTGAAAACTTCCTCCACACCAAACTCGAAACAACTCATTAGAGGGTTAGTGCACAATAAAAATTAACATGTTCATAGGTGACACAATCATTCTTAACACTTCTGGACATTGCATAAAGCTACTGGATATTAATGGATCAAATAAATTCATCCAACATAGCAAAAGAGGCAATGCGAAATAAAAGGGAGAATCTGTCAAAACAGAACAGTCCGTAAAGATGGATTTTATTAGGGCACCAGACTTGCTCAAATGAAAATGCCCAAATTGAATGAAAGTTGCGTACATATCTGAGGATCACTCACGTAAATTGGCTTAATTTTCTGAGTTACCTACGGAGAATTAGACCCAGATTCGTGACAGCAAACAAATCTGTTTCTGTGCAGTAATCCAAATCTAGTATTTACTTTACTATCAAAGACTTTACTTGGCACAACAAAACATAATACTAAGATAAGGAGAGTTTGCTACAGTAGTAAACAACTTCCAAGACTCAAATATAAAACAAAAATACTGTAGTAAAAACATGGGTTGTCTCCCATAAGCGCTTTTCTTTAACGCCTTTCAGCTAGGCGCAGAAAGTGTATATCAAGTGTTATCGAGAGATGAAGCATTGATATCATAAGCTCCCCCATCTGTAGTGGTACTAAGGGCTTTGTAAATCTTAGGCCTATAATAATATTTCTTTGGTTTAGGCACTTTAGAGACATACATAAACTTTTGCTCATTTCCCACATAAGCTTTCTCTCTAAACTGTAAAGATGAAAAGGTTGAACCCAAGGTTCCCATAGGTTTTTCAAGTTCGCCAATCCTATTAATTTGATTATCATGGTCAACACAAGTTCCTAGGACACTAATTCTTTCATCAATTCCTCCTAAGGATTTATCAAGTTCATCAGTTTTATCAAGTAACATCTCCAACTTAGTTTCAACACTCGGAAAAATTTTCTCTATGGTTTCCAATTTTTTCATAACATCCTCAAGAGAGGTTTCAATTTTAGTTTCATTAACAGGTGGTGTTCCAAATAAACTCTCAATAATGCAACTAGCTTCTAAAGCGGGAGCGCCTAGGAAGTTACCTCCCGCGAGACAATCAAGAACATATCTATTCCAGCTAGAGATACCAACATAAAAATTCTCGAGTAGGATAGTGGTGGAGTGTTTCTTAGTGCACCTATTATGGGCATCACTAATTCTATACCAAGCATCTTTTAAACATTCTCCCCTTGTTGCTTAAATGAACGAACTTCAACTTCAGGATTACTCATTTTAGCAGTAGTAAATAAAGCAAACTAGATAAAGTAAATGCAAGTAACTAATTTTTTTGTGTTTTGATATAGCAAACAAGATAGTAAATAAAGTAAAGCTAGCAACTAATTTTTTTGTGTTTTGATATAAGTGCAGCAAACAAAGTAGTAAATAAAATAAAGCAAGACAAAAACAAAGTAAAGAGGTTGAGAAGTGGAGACTCCCCTTGCGGCGTGTCTTGATCTCCCCGGCAACGGCGCCGGAAATTTGCTTGATGCGTGTAATTGACACGTCCGTTGGGAACCCCAAGAGGAAGGTGTGATGCGCACAGCGGCAAGTTTCCCTCGATAAGAAACCAAGGTTTAATCGAACCGAGTAGGAGTCAAGAAGCACGTTGAAGGTTGATGGCGGCGGGATGTAGTGCGGCGCAACACCGGAGATTCCGGCGCCAACGTGGAACCTGCACAACACAACCAAAGTACTTTGCCCCAACGAAACAGTGAGGTTGTCAATCTCACCGTCTTGCTGTAACAAAGGATTAACCGTATTGTGTGGAAGATGATTGTTTGCAAAAAAACAGTAAAGAACAAGTATCGCAGCAGATTTGTATTTCAGTATAAAAGAATGGACCGGGGTCCACAGTTCACTAGAGGTGTCTCTCCCATAAGATAAAAGCATGTTGGGTGAACAAATTACAGTCGGGCAATTGACAAATAGAGAGGGCATAACAATGCACATACATGTCATGATAAGTACAGTGAGATTTAATTGGGCATTACGACAAAGTACATAGACCGCCATCCAATCGCATCTATGCCTAAAAAGTCCACCTTCGAGTTATCATCCGAACCCCTTCCAGTATTAAGTTGCAAAGCAACAGACAATTGCATTAAGTATGGTGCGTAATGTAATCAACAACTACATCCTTAGACATAGCATCAATGTTGTATCCCTAGTGGCAACAACACAACACAACCTTAGAATTTTCTGTCACTGTCCCAGGTATCAATGTAGGCATGAACCCACTATCGAGCATAAATACTCCCTCTTGGAGTTAAGAGCAAAAACTTGGCCAGAGCCTCTACTAATAACGGAGAGCATGCAAGATCATAAACAACACATAGGTAATAACTTGATAATTAACATAACATGGTATTCTCTATCCATCGGATCCCGACAAACACAACATATAGTATTATAGATAGATGATCTTGATCATGTTAGGCAGCTCACAAGATCCAACAATGAAGCATAATGAGGAGAAGACAACCATCTAGCTACTGCTATGGACCCATAGTCCAGGGGTGAACTACTCACTCATCACTCCGGAGGCGACCATGGCGGTGAAGAGTCCTCCGTGAGATGAATCCCCTCTCCGGCAGGGTGCCGGAGGAGATCTCCAGAATCCCCCGAGATGCGATTGGCGGCGGTGGCGTCTCTGGAAGGTTTTCCGTATCGTGGCTCTCGGTACTGGGGTTTTCGCGACGGAGGCTTTAAGTAGGCGGAAGGGCAACGTGGGGGGCCACACGAGGGCCCCACACCATAGGTCGGCGCGGCCAGGGCCTGGGCCGCGCCGCCCTATGGTGGCAGCGCCTCGTGGCCCCACTTCGACTCCTCCTCGGTCTTCCGGAAGCTTCGTGGCAAAATAGGACCCTGGGCGTTGATTTCGTCCAATTCCGAGAATATTTCGTTACTAGGATTTACGAAACCAAAAACAGCAGAAAACAGACAAGCGGCTCTTCGGCATCTTGTTAATAGGTTAGTTCCGAGAAAATGCACGAATATGACATAAAGTGTGCATAAAACATGTAGATATCATCAATAATGTGGCATGGAACATAAGAAATTATCGATACATCGGAGACGTATCAGTGGGCCCCTCCTAGCCCCACTACTTCATCTCTTCCTCCCATTCTCTTCTCTCTCCCGAAAAAACTCGCACCAGGTTCCTCTCACTCGTGTTTTTGCTCAAGAGCTCCAGATTTCTCGATCTCTTTGCTCAGCCCAGATTTCCGTCTGAAATTTGGCACATTTGCTCTCCGGTATGTGACTCCTCCGATCATCCAAGTAGAATTTTGTTTGGTTGAGTATATCTTGAATATTTTACTGCTGTAAGTAACATGTTTAGTGAGCTTGCATGCTTGTTCTAAGTGGTAAAAACTAGTTTTGATGCATGATTAGTACTCTAGCAAGTTCCTATGGTAGTTTCCCTCAATTATATGTCACCAAATCAAATTTTATATTGTTTGTTGAAAAAATTCAGAAAATGGAAGGGAGTAGGCACCAACTCAACCAACAAGAATTGGAGGTGCAACGGGTTATGAGAGTTCACCGCGAAGAAGGAGTATACCCCGCTTACTACCCGTGCGTGGATTTCATGAGAAGTGCAGGAATCTTGCAAGATGTTCAAAGTCTAATTTCTCGTGCAGGGTTGGATGATTTTGTTGTTGGTGAACCATGCCAATATGCAAAATTGACTATGTCTGTAGTGCAGGATTTTGAATTCAATTGGTCGCGATCTAACCCCATGGTTCGATACAAAATTTATAATAAAACTGTCAACTTGCCATTCGATGATTTTTGTGCAGCAATTAGAGTGCCGCAATGGGGATCATGCGAGAAGATAAGGGGATCGCCGCAAGAGTTCTTGGACCTTTTCAAGATGATTTGTCATGGAAGAAGCTTCTCAGAGGATGGTGGTAAAATCAGTAGCATTCAACTCCCAGCTATTCGCTACTTTGCCTATTTCATTACCAAGTGCGTTCTTGCTAGAAAGAATGCAAGTAAATTATCTATCCATGATTTAGCTTTTCTAGTTGTTGCATTGCAAGGTAAAAAGACCTATAATTTGGGTGCTTTGATAGCCTATAGACTTTCTACTAACCGTGAGAAGGGCGGAATTTGTGGAGGTCTCATCGCCTCCCGTTTATTAGCTATGCACGGTGTAGAACCTCACCATCTTGATATTCAGCTTCCCATAGAGAAACTTGACATAGTCTCCATGATTAAGCATGAATTTGTTTCGACTCATCCAATTTGAGTAACCTGTCTTACAAGATTACATTTTACAAGAAAACTTGGAGAATAACTAAGAAAACTGAAAAACTAGTAGGATTGCCTCGCACTGTTCTATTTAACCTTGATTCCAGGGAGGATTGGTCAGTCACGGAAGGTGCACTGAATGCATACATAGAGGGAGGAGGCCATCGTGCAAGAGACAACACGGAGGAGGCCGAGGAACACCTTGATTCGTCATCCGATGCAGCAAGTTCTTCGCATCAACAAGCTGGGCATGAGGAGCCTCCACGCTTTTCTTCTGCATCGGGACCTTATTATGACTACGCCATGTATGATCCACCGGCGTGGAACCCAGACCCTCGCTGGGGTTGATCTCCACTTAGGCCAAAAGCCTAAGCTTGGTGGGAGGTATACCGGCATCACCCATTCTTTGCATATTATGGTTGCTGGATACTTGTACATACTTTTTTAGCTTCTTAGAGTGGTTTTCTAATAAGAGGAAGATGATATTTGGGGAAGTGCTGCCTGAAAACAGATTCTGGACTGTCACTAAAAAAATTCGTGTGCGCAGCCAGAACGTTATTTTGAGCTGCCAATTTTTGTGAATGTTCCCTAGGTTGTTATCTAACTTTCATTAGTTGAACACTTTTCGATCTGAGCAGCGGAAGAATTTCTTAAAAATCGATTACTGTACTCTTTGTCAAGTTTTGGCATATTTCTGCCATCTTGCTTTTCTATGTTTCTTTTAGTTTTCATTTTCTTGTTTTTGCTTTGTTTCTTTCCTAAAACACAAAAAGACCAAAAATATTTCTGTTGTTTCTCTTCACCTTTTGTTTATCTTGGTTTCTTGCTTTTATTTTGCTTTGTGTGCTATCGTTGGTTTGCTATAAGAAAATCCAAAAAGATTTTGCTTTGTTTGCTTGTTTCCTTTTGTTCTTGTTTCCAATTCGAAAACACCAAAAATATTTGCTGTTCTTCTTTGGTTTTGTAAAGTTCATTATGAGTTCAATGGTCTTCGGTGGCTGGAGCGTGGTTTTCATTTCCTATTATTCAAGCTACACAAGTGAAAAGGCAATAATGACGATCTACGACAATCCGATTGTGGTGAGAAGCTGGTATGAACTCTATTTGTTTTCATTTTTGTACATATACTCATCCATGTGAGCATGCTTAGTCGGTTCATATGAGGTATATGTCATTTAAGAAAGTCTAGTAGTTCATGATCTCTCATGATTAGCTCCAATTTATTAATATGAGTAGCATGTCATAAATATTTGCTTGCATTGTTTTATTCATAGATAGGTATGACATTGTGGTATCCTCCTCTGAATAATTCACTTGAATCAACTTGGCACATGCTCACGCATGCATATGACTGAACAAATGTCAATTAAGCCTCGATGATTTACTTTACCTCAGAGTTCTTGTATCACTTTTATGCCTCCGTTAATTTATTTTGTCGCAAGCATGATTATGACATTTATTGCTCTCTTGATTGTCACTTCCCAGTCTATTGCTAGCCGTCACTTGTACTGAGCGGGAACACTCGCTCGTGCTTCCAAACCCACGAAAACCAAGTTATTCCAGAGTGTCCACCATAAATACCTATGCATGGCATTTCAAACCATTCCAAGTAAATTCTCATGTGCTACCTTTAAACCTTCAAAATGCTTCTCAATTTGTGTCAATGTTTTATAGCTCATGAGGAAATATGTGGCGTTTATCTTTCAATCTTGTCATTTACTCCTGACAGACTTTCATAATGGACTAGTGGCACATCCTCTTATCCTATAATTTTGCAAAAAGAGCTGGCAACGGGGTTCCCAGCCCCAATTAATCAACTTTCATTAATAATTCTCTTCACATGTTTTGCCCTGATTTATCAGTAAGCAACTTAAATTGCAAATAGACACTCCTCCATGGTATGTGATTGATGGAAGGCACCCGAGGATTCGGTTAGCCATGGCTTGTGTAAGCAAAGGTTGGGGGGAGTGTCATCCATAATAAAACTAAAGTACGTGTGTAAACAAAAGAGAAGAGGGATGATTTACCTTGCTGATAGAGATAACGTCCTTCATGGGAGCCGCTCTTGAAAGTCTTGTTGACGAGGTAGTTAGAGTACCCACTATCATTCGTTGACAACAACAAACACCTCTCAAAATAATTTTACTCCTGTTTTACAAATGAAAAGCTCTAGCACATGTTAATCCCTGCTTCCCTCTGCGAAGGGTCAATCTTTTACTTTTACATTGAGTCTCCATCCTTTCTTTGAGCACTTTCTTGAGAGCACAACTGTCATTCTTAGTATAATATGCTTGTCCCAAGATGAGATTAATTGTGGTATAACTTTGATGCTTTTATCTTTGATAATATCTACTTCCAGTCTTCCCATGAACTTCAAAGGTGCCCAAGCATTTATGTTTTGCTGTACAAATACGGGCAAGCGAGATACCACTTTATCATATCATTCTATGAACATTGCAATCCTGCTGATAGACATGATTCATGATGCTCATTATTAATTTGTTGGTACCTTTTCCACATTGACATAGCTATTAGATGATTTTATTTGCATGTATCTTATTATGAATTGTTTAAGTACTTGTCATATCATGAGAATATTTACATCATATGAAAAAATGTGTTCGTGAAATTTCTTTTATCGCACTCAGTTGTTAACTGAATTGCTTGAGGACAAGCAATAAGCTAAGCTTGGGGGAGTTGATACGTCCAAAACGTATCTACTTTCCCGAACACTTTTGCTATTGTTTTGCCTCTAATTTGTGTATTTTGGATACAACTAACACGAACTAACGCTGTTTTCAGCAGAATTGCTCTGGTGTCTCGTTTTTGTGCAGAAATCCAACTTTCAGGAAAATCCTCAGAATTTATGCGAAAGGTCTTATTTTCCCGGGAGACTGACGGAGCCAGAAGGGCAAGCCAGGTGGAGACCCGAGGGCCCCACACACCAGGCCGGCGCGGCCCAGGAGGGGGCGCGCGGCTGGCCTCCGACGCCCCTCTCTGGACTACTTAACGCATTCGACCTAAAAACGCACGGGGGGTTAGAAGAAATCGCCAGAAGACATCCAGTACGCCGCCACCATCGCGAAACTCCGTCTCGGGACCGGAAACTCCGTTCGGCACTCCGCCGGGACGGGGAATTGGAGGAGATCATCGCCATCATCACCACCGACGCCTCTCCATCGACCAGCCATGTTTCCCCCATCCATGTGTGAGTAATTCCCCCGCTGTAGGCTGAAGGGGATGGTAAGGATTGGATGAGATTGGTCATGTAATAGCATAAGATTGTTAGGGCATAGTGCCTAGTGTCCGTAATTGGTAGGATAAAAGATGTTGTGCAAGTTTCTCATTGCGAGCACGTACGACTATATATGGAACACATGCCTATTGATTGATTAGTACTTGGACACTGTTTTATTATTATCTGCAAATGCCCTGCTTTGCTTGTTACATGAGTTTCTCTCATCCATGCAACGCCCGTTCATCCATCCCTGTGCCTACAGTATTTTAATCCTGCTGTTTACTATAATCACTACTGCTGTCTTTGTTACTCTGCTGCTTTTATTTCACTACTGCTACTGCTATAAAGCTGTTACTACTTATAAACTCTTGCGAGCAAGTCTATTTCCAGTGCGGCTGAATTGACAACTCCGTTGTTAAGGCTTTCAAGTATTCTTTGTCTCCCCTTGTGTCGAATCAATAAATTGGGTTTTACTTCCCGCGAAGACTGTTGCGATCCCCTATACTTGTGGGTCATCAGAGACCATGGTGCTTCTAGATCAAAGACAGATCCTGGCAGAAACAGCTCGAAACAAAACACGACGAGAAAACGATATACGTACCTCCAGGGGTCCGGGGGATTATATAGCAAAAAATTTCACGACAAAAGGAAAGTACCAGGTCGAGCCAGAATCAGAGAGGAGCAACGAGGTGGCCTCCTCACAGGGCGGCGCGACCAGGTTGGGGCCCGCGCCGGCCTGTGGGGACACGCCCTCGTGCGTCTCCTCCACTCCGTTTCGATCTCGTAATTTTTCATATTTTCCAAAAGTTGCAAAAACATTGTTCGGAAAGTTAAACGCGGACTTTTTCTTACCAGAACTGTTACCTATTCAAAGTCGAACTCGCAGGACTCGTCAACTTGGCCTTTGATGAAGGCTTCCGGAGTTACCACTTGAATAACATCAACATCTTCATTATAAGAATCACCAGAGATATAATGCTTGAGTCTTTGTCTATTCACCACTTGTGTGGCATTACCTTGCAGAGAGCTAATTTTAATTGCTCCTGATCGATACACCTCATCAATGACATATGTTCCTTCCCATTTTGAGAGTAATTTCCCTGCAAAAAATCTGAGACGAGACCGATACAATAGGAATTTATCTCCAACATTAAATTCTCTTTTGATAATTCTTCTATCATGCCATTTCTTAACTTTCTCTTTAAAGAGTTTAGCATTTTCATAAGCTTCACTTCTCCATTCATCTAGAGAACTCAATTGTAGCAATCTCTTCTTACCGGCAAGTTTAGGATCTTTATTTAGTTCTCTTACGGCCCAATAAGCTTTGTGCTCTAGTTCTAAAGGTAAATGACAAGCTTTCCCATAAACCATTTTATACGGTGACATACCCATGGGGTTTTTATAAGCAGTTCTATAAGCCCATAGTGCTTCCTTTAATTTAATAGCCCAGTTCTTTCTAGATTTATTAACAGTCTTTTGCAAGATAGATTTAATCTCTCTATTTGATAATTCTACTTGCCCACTAGTTTGAGGATGATAAGCGGAAGAAATTCTATGATTAATACCATACTTAGCAAGAGTTTTTCTAAAACCACCATGAATAAAATGAGAACCTCCATCGGTCATAATATATCTAGGAACTCCAAATCTAGGAAAAATAATATCTAAAAGCATTCTTAAAGAGGTCTCACCATCAGCACTTTTTGTAGGTATGGCTTCCACCCATTTAGTAACATAATCAACAGCGACAAGTATATGAGTGTTACCTTCGAAGAAGGGAAAGGACCCATGAAGTCAAATCCCCAACAATCGAATGGTTCAATAACAAGAGTATAATTCATAGGCATTTCATTGCGTCTGGAGATATTACCAACCCTTTGACATTCATCACAAGATAAAATAAACTTCCTTGTTGCATCTTTGAAGAGAGTTGGCCAATAAAAACCTGATTGTAGAACCTTTTGCGCGGTCCTATCTCCGGCGTGATGTCCTCCATAGACACTTCCATGACACTTACTCAATATCTCTTGTTGTTCATATTCGGGAACACATCTTCGCAGAATACCATCCACTCCTTCTTTATATAAGTGTGGGTCATCCCAAAAATAATGCCTCAAGTCATAAAAGAATTTCCTCCTTTGCTGAGCTGAAAAGGTTGGAGGCAAGTACTTGGATACAATAAACTTAGCATAATCAGCGTACTGATGACGCGTAAAGCACACGCCCGTTGGGAACCCCAAGTGGAAGGTGTGATGCGTACAGCAGCAAGTTTCCCTCAGTAAGAAACCAAGGTTTATCGAACCAGTAGGAGCCAAGAAGCACGTTGAAGGTTGGTGGCGGCGGGATGTAGTGCGGCGCAACACTAGGGATTCCGGCGCCAACGTGGAACCTGCACAACACAACCAAAGTACTTTGCCCCAACGAAACAGTGAGGTTGTCAATCTCACCGGCTTGCTGTAACAAAGGATTAACCGTATTATGTGGAAGATGATTGTTTGCAGAGAAAATAGTAAAAACAAGTATTGCAGACAGATTTGTATTTCGAGTATTAAAGAATGGACCGGGGTCCACAGTTCACTAGAGGTGTCTCTCCCATAAGATAAAAGCATGTTGGGTGAACAAATTACGGTCGGGCAATTGACAAATAGAGAGGGCATAACAATGCACATACATGTCATGATAAGTACGGTGAGATTTAATTGGGCATTACGACAAAGTACATAGACCGCCATCCAACTGCATCTATGCCTAAAAAGTCCACCTTCAGGTTATCATCCGAACCCCTTCCGGTATTAAGTTGCAAAGCAACGGACAATTGCATTAAGTATGGTGCGTAATGTAATCAACAACTACATCCTCGGACATAGCGCCAATGTTTTATCCCTAGTGGCAACAGCACAACACAACCTTAGAACTTTCCGTCATTGTCCCGGTGTCAATGCGAGGCATGAACCCACTATCGAGCATAAATACTCCCTCTTGGAGTTAAAAGCAAAAACTTGGCCAGAGCCTCTACTAGTAACGGAGAGCATGCAAGATCATAAACAACACATATGTAATAACTTGATAATTAACATAACATGGTATTCTCTATCCATCGGATCCCGACAAACACAACATAGAGTATTACAGATAGATGATATTGATCATGTTAGGCAGCTCACAAGATCCAACAATGAAGCACAATGAGGAGAAGACAACCATCTAGCTACTGCTATGGACCCATAGTCCGGGGGTGAACTACTCACTCATCACTCCGGAGGCGACCATGGCGGTGTAGAGTCCTCCGGGAGATGAATCCCCTCTCCGGCAGGGTGCCGGAGGAGATCTCCAGAATCCCCCGAGATGGGATCGGCGGCGGCGGCGTCTCAGTAAGTGTGGTGACCCGGCATACCACTGCATGGTGTAGTATGCAAGTCTGATATAACACCAATGAAACACCGTTCCACTAGTATTATATCGCTCAGAGTGGTACAACAGAAACATATGCGGGTCCAAGGCATGTCTATAGAATTACAACACCGACTCTTTACAAAAGATCCACACTGACCTCCTACTTTACAATGAGGTAAAGCCGCAACTAAACTCCAGAAGAACGACTCGTAGACTAATCCTAACACGAACTCTATTTGTAGAGTATTTAACTAGCTAAAGAGGCTAAGAATAGATTCTAGCTAAGTAGGAGCTAGGTTTAGGAAACTAGTTTCCTTCTATGGCTAAACTAGGTTTTCTCCTTGCTGGAGGTGGTATTTGACTCCTCTGACAGGGTCCTGTCTCTTGAAGTAGTTGTTGACTTCTCGGTCTTCGAGTTGCACTGTAGATCCTTCTTCGATGCCTCCATATCTAAGCAGGGGATTTAAGAGTGGGATGAGTACGAGCGTACTCAACAAGTTCATTATAGGAAAGAGGTGTTTAATGCACTAGCTACGGCATTAGACCAGAAAGTCTAATACCAATGCAAGATTTCATAATCATTTCTTCAAAAGGTTGCTTTTATTCAGAAGAACTATGTCCGTCAGCCTTCACCGGTTTACTAGAACTTCATGGAGCTCCTTTCCGGCCGCGTTCGTAGTTCCATATCCCGGAACGAGGAGTGACAGGTCACGGTTCTTTACACTCTGCAGAGGTGTGTTGCTTTACCCATAAGAGATCTTAACCTTGGTGCCAACCGGGCATATTCCCCGTCCACACTTCCTATGGTGTGAGGCCCGGTATAAGGTCTAGCCAATCATGTTCCTCCGCTACCTCGAACACCCACCCGTTGTTGCATGCGCCGACCACCGGGTCCATGTCGGTCCCATTATTCCTATAGATTTCAAGGTGGACCCCGACCACGACAACGATCTTCGGGCTCTACCATACACTCCTACGCCGGTGGCTGCAACCCATCATAGACCGCAATACCGTGAGGACTTAAGGCTTCCCGACCTACCGCTTGTTCTTCGAACGACAAGTGTCTACGGATCGTGCCGTGGGGACTTAAGGCTTCCCCGACCTACCGCTTGCCGCCGACGAGATACAAGTGTCTACGGTAAAGCGCATCCGTTGATGAACGAGAGGTGGAAACACTTTTGACTACTCCGTCCCACTCCGGATCTTATGGTTAACACGGGTATTACGGCACAAGAATCACTGGCGACATTTGTTGTTTAATCCTAGATGGATATAAACCCGTGCAATGGAACCTCCACCATATCAACACAATCCATGGTTCCATTGCCCACCACATAGTCATATTCATAGTTGTGAAAATAGTGTTTTTGCTTTTTATGCAATAATGATAAACATAGTACTTTGCAAGTAATTTGGTAAAAATACTCAAATGACATGAGCAAGCGATGAACTTGCCTTTCTTGGCTGCAAGATTATGCAGACAAGGTCTTCGATGCGTAATAACTCCAAATTCTGAAATAGCATAATCGTCCGATAAGGACGATGTTTAAAAGATTGGCAAGGATGCAATAATGCATAAGAATGAGATGCAATCGCTCTAAGCGTGACCTAACCCCGATGATTTAGGATTAGTGAGTGGTAATAATTGATTCAGGGTGTGTTGCACTTTTAGAGTGATTCACAAACAAGGTTCTTATTCAGGTGTGATTACTTGGTATCATGAACAGGTAGATAATAAAGTACAGTAAGCAATTGAGCACACAAAGAATGATAATTGGCATAATGTTAACGTGTAAAGAACAGTTGTCAATTTTAGTACTATATGGCATGGTTAATGATTACTTGTTATATTCTTCAAAAGGATAACTTTTGAAGAACATGTTCTTTAATAAAGAACAAGTATGATAATTAGACTGGTGGGGTTCTATGGTTGACTATGGTTTCATCTAGTTTCTGAAGTAGTTATTAGATGGATCACAACCTAGTTGGATTCATCAGCTACTAGGGCTTATATGGTTGAATTAAGTCTAAACATCTTAATTACCAATAATTGTTAACAAGATGGTATATCTTATTGGTGACAGTTGGCTAGGGTTTATAGATCCTTATAAGCAGGGTTGATGATGATCCCTTATTTTCTTCAAAAGAATAACTTTTGAAGAACATACTTCTTAGGTAATAAGAAGTATATCAATTTGGGTTGAGGTGGTTTAGGTTTTTCTACTGGTTCTATTAAGCAAAGAATAATTGGCTCCTAAATAGGATGGTTGATAAATATCCAGTACTAGTAGGGTTTAGTGGAATATGATTAGGTAATGCTCGAGGTTTGGCATAGTTGCTCCTGAGGTTCATTACATTGGTGTGATGCTAAGTAAGAAGGAATATGGATGATGGCTTTGGTAATAGGATCTAGGGTTTACACTTGGTTGACCCTACTGGATTGTTTAGGTCTGATGATGATGAACACATGGGATACTAATTAGTAGTGTTAGGGTTCCGATATTTTATGTGGATTGTTTAAGCATTGAGTTGCTTAAGATGAATCTATGATTACTAATGAAGTAACATGATCACATGTTACTTAGGTTTAGGTTTGGGAACAATTTAGGGTTCATAAGAAGTAATGGGTCTAGGGTCTAAATGGCATTAGGGTTTTTGGATTACACATGAAATGATGAGGTTATCTTTTTGTTTCTAATGGAACTAGGGTTTCCTAATTACCCTATAATTCTTGGATTAATAAATTCATTAATAAAGTTGAAGTTATTAATAACTTTGAAATTAAAATAATATTCGATTTGACATTTTATTATTTTAAATAAATTAATAATTAAGAGAATTATTAATAGGGTTTAAATCCCTCCTAATAAGGAATTAATAAATTAATAGTGAAGGAAAATTAATTTTATTGTTTTCCTTATTTACTTTACTGGATTTGTATTTATTTTATACCTTTTTCCTAATTATTGAATTTTAATTGCATTTAGAATTAAAAGAAAAGGCTTAAATTAACAAGTATTAAATAATTGAATTTTTATTAAAAATAAAAATTCCATATTATATTTTTATTGGATAGAGGTTAATTTTATAAGAATTTTGATATCTTAATTATATTTTTCTGAGTTAATATGGATTTTCTATATTTATTTAAAGTTACAGCAATTTATGGAATTTTACAAATAACTGGTCAATACTGGGTTGACTGTGACTGAAACGTTTTCTACACAGGTTAGGGTTAGCCGTGCTCACTGACCAGTGGGGTCAAGTGCCACGTAGGCTGCCACGTTGGTGTGGACTTGGTCAGCGTGGCTGACTGGACACAGTAGCACATCGCCGGCGAGCCAGGCGTTGCCGGCGACGGCGATTCCGGCCAGTAGGAGGCGGGCGAACAGGTTATCTGGACGTGTCTCAACATGCTGAACATGATGGAGGCGGCGCCCCCGGCAAATGGTCACCGGAGATGACCCCGGCGAGCATCTCCGCGGTGGTGAACTCCGGCCAAGATGCAAGAACGTGCTACAGGCGGATATAGGATGCAATAATAGGCTCAGGCGAAGCGCAAGCTCACCAGAAACCTGTGGGTATGCTTGGTGATGCGCGGGGTTGTCGGAGTCGACGACACGGCCATGGATTCCGGCGAGGTGCTGCGGACGAAATCGGTGAAATTCTCCCGGCTGAGATCATCCCGGACCAATTCCTCCCGTGGGCGTAACTTGTCGATGACGGCGGTCACGATGGTAAGCTTCGCTTGGCTCGGGAAGGCCTCTCTCACAGGCGGTAAGGGAGACTGGGGCGGCCATGGTTTCGGGTTGGAGAAAATTTAGCAGGGGAGGAAGAAAACTGGGCTAGAGCTCGTCCCGGGGCTTTTATACGGCGTTCGGACGCGCCTCGTCACGACGCCGATGAAGGAGAGGGCGCCAGCAACGAGGAGAAGCAGGCCACGGCGTCGTGGTGTCCACCATGCGCCAGAAAGGGGATGAGGACGACCCCCTCCCGTTGTTTTTTTAGCGAAGGGGTATCGTGGGCTGCAATTTGGTGATGGCTTGGGCCGTGGTGTTGGGCTGCTGGGCAGGCTTCTGCGGCTACTTTGCTGGACTCCTGGTGGGCTGCGACGGCAGGTGAGTCCAGGTGAGGCTCTCTCTTTTTTTTCCTTTTATTTATTTCATGTTTTATATATTTTCTATTTTGTATTCTGCTTTTAAACCAAATTTTAATTTCAGGTGTCTCGATTATGTTAATTCAATGAGGATGTAATGCAATGACTATCTCACCACTATTTCATTTGAAATAATTATTTGGTATTAGATTATATTGCATAACTATGTGCTAATGAGTGGAAACTTCTACTAGAACTCCTTCCAAGTGTAGTACTTTTATTATAGTTTAGTAACACCTTGAAATACCTAGAGTAGGTACTACTCTCATCATGGTTGGGTCTTGGTTATAAATATAAGTGTTTGATCACCATCATGGGTTTAATCAAATGGTTTAGCACTAGATTTTTCTTAAGTTCCATAATTAAGCATAAACTTTAATTAGTGAACAATTCTAGGATTCTCATCATATTCACCTAATGGCAATTGGTTTGGATCTCAATTAGGGTCTAGGTTTATATTATGATCACCATAGTGATACACATTCTAGATGTGAGACATGATTACAAGTTGTAGAATTGAGATGACACCATAATGCATGTGCTAGGGTTTAATCTTCCCTAACCATGATAAGGTGGTTGTTTACTTAACATTTTATGTTCTCCTCTAGTTACTATGATATTGAGAATTAGTTTTATCTTCTACCAATTGACTTTTATTACTATCCTTATTTGATCATTAAAGTACCTAGATTGGTAATAATTATTTTTATAGTTAACTTTGGTCAAATGGATTGTTGGTTTCTCACCATGTAAAGTATGGAGTTTTACTCTAAGGTTTTCTTAGGTTCTTTAATTTATGAAACATAGATATGGTAAGATTCTTCTTATGATCACCAAGTGATTCACAAGTTAAGGTTGGAATATGAGTTTAGGGTTGCTTAATAATTACCTCCCTATGATTTCATGTGCTGAAGGATATCTACTTATCCTTTTAGGGTTTATTCTCAATACCTCAAGAGCATGATCATGGATTAGGCATGATCATCTTGTTCTTAACATTTTTTTTACCTCAAGTTCTTAGGGTTTATGATCATCACTCAATTTATAAAGATCAAGGTTTGGATTCCTAGGGATCTCTCATTAAATGGGTTCTCACTTCCATGATCAAGCATTGTCCTGATCAACTAGGGTATAATATCTCTCTTATAGTATCTTGGTTGGACATGGTTATGGTGGTCTCAACAGATTATATCCTAGGAGAATGCCTGAGATATCAACTTAGGGTTCTCTCAAGAAATGATAGTTTAACCTTTTGGATATTTGAATAGATCTCTCCCTTAGAACCAAGTGTTTCCTCAACTAACTTGAGTGTAACACCAGATCTTGAGTTCTCTCATACAGGAATAGTTATTCTAGGGTTTATGGTATACTCCTAATATTTATTTAGGTAGCTGAGCTAAAGATTCAATTGTCTAATTTAATTGGGTTAGTCTCTTCCTCACCTCATCAATTCAGGGTATGGTATTATTCCATGTGATATTAGGTTATCTCACCACTCCAAGGGAAATGGTTTTCAACCTAATACTTTAATTCAATGATTGTCCTTGAGTCTTAAATAGGTAAAGCTAAGAGTGGTATGAATGGTCTCACTCATTTGGGAAGGACTTGAATGATACTCTAGGGTTCCTCTTGAAGATGATGATTTGAATACTTGGATGTATATCCAAGGTTTAGCTCAAGGTTTGTTATTGCTTCTCTAATAAATACTATGGAACTCTCATCTCTGTTGGTTTGATGTATAATAATATGGGATATAGAGAAGGATATATATATCTAGAGTTGATCTCCTTATTATGTTTCCAAGATTGAAATACAATGAATACCATGAGGTTTCATGGCAGGATCATGGATTAGTTTAAGGCATGGAAAAGATAAGTGAAGAATGGTTTCCCAATTATTGTTACTTGATTTCCAATTAATTGTAGGTTCATATGTTATGGCAAGGAATTCCATATTATGATCTTTTATAAGATCAAGCAATTGATCATTGAGTAAAGTGTTGTTGTGTTGATTATTAGTTCCATTTCATCGAACCCCTTAGATCAAATCATCTCTACCCAAAACAAGGTTTTATCAAAGTCACATTGAGGTTTGTAGTGCTTGACTTGATGAGCTACTTTAATTCCACCAAGGTCAAGTGAAACTTCAGTTACTGTGACTGTTTTACTTTAAAGCGCGAAAATTCCCCGGATTTTCTATGCATGAATGCAATGCACACATCTCGTTTCCTCTATTTTTGTAACCCCAATACCTGGGATATTACAGTCTCTACCCCTTAAACTAAACTTCGTCCTCGAAGTTTGAACTCTCTCACGTTTCCGAAGTGTGGATCTGACTGTGGTGACCCGGCATACCACTGCATGGTGTAGTATGCAAGTCTGATATAACACCAATGAAAAACCGTTCCACTAGTATTATATCGCTCAGAGTGGTACAACAGAAACATATGCGGGTCCAAGGCATGTCTATAGAATTACAACATTGACTCTTTTACATAAGATCATCACAGACCTCCTACTTTACAATGAGGTAAAACCGCAAATAAACTCCGGAAGAACGACTCGTGGTCTAATCCTAACACGAACTCTACTTGTAGAGTATTTAACTAGCTACAGAGGCTATGAATAGATTCTAGCTAAATAGGAGCTAAGTTTAGGAAGCTAGTTCCTTTCTATTGCTAATCTAGGTTTCTCCTTGTTGGATGTGGTATCTGACTCCTCTGACAGGGTCCTGTTCCCTTGAAGTAGTTGTTGACTCCTCGATCTTCGAGTTGCACTGCATATCCTCCTTTGATGCCTCCATATCTAAGCAGGGGATTTAAGAGTGGGATGAGTACGAGCGTACTCAACAAGTTCATTATAGGAAAGAGGTGTTTAATGCACTAGCTACGGCATTAGACCAGAAAGTCTAATACCAATGCGGGTTTTCATAACCATTTCTTCAAAAGGTTGCTTTTATTCGGAAGAACTATGTCCGTCGGCCTTCACCGGTTTACTAGAACTTCATGGAGTTCCTTTCCGGCAGCGTTCGCGAGTTCCATATCCCGGAACGAGGGAGTGACGAGTCACGGTTATTTACACTCTGCAGAGGTGTGTTGCTTTACCCATAAGAGATCTTAACCTTGGTGCCAACCGAGCCGCGAGCTCGTCCACACTTCCTTTGGTGTGAGGCCCGGTATAAGGTCTAGCCAATCATGTTCCTCCGCTACCTCGAACACCCACCCTTTGTTGCATGCCCCGACCCTGGGTCCTCGCCGGTCCCATTATTCCCACTCACGGGTGGACCCCGACCACGACGACGGTTTGGGATCGAACCAAACTCCTTCGCCGGTAGCCGCAACCCATCATAGACCACAATACCCTGGGGACTTAAGGCTTCCCCTGCCAACCGCTTGCACTTCGAGCGACAAGTGTCTACGGACTATGCCGTGGGGACTTAAGGCTTCCCCAGCCAACCGCTTGCCCTGACAGATACAAGTGTCTACGGTAAGCGCGTCCGTTGATGAACGAGAGGTGGAAACACTTTTGACTACTCTGTCCCACTCCGGATCTTATGGTTAACACGGGTATTACGGCACAAGAATCACTGGCGACATTTGTTGTTTAATCCTAGATGGATATAAGCCCGTGCAATGGAACCTCCACCATATCAACACAATCCATGGTTCCATTGCCCACCACATAGTCGTATTCATAGTTAGGAAAGTAGTGGTTTTGATTTTTATGCAATAGTGATAACCATAATACTTTGCAAGCAATTTGATAGAAATAGTCAAATGGCATGAGCAAGTGATGAACTTGCCTTTCTTGGCTGCAAGATTATGCTTGTTATCACCAGATTTTGGCTAAATCAGGAGGTGGGCCGCGATCAAGATGGGCTTGGAAGATTACATTTGAGAGATCTATGAAGCGGCCTCGCATGGAGAATTTGGGCTAGTTAGCCCGTGTATCTTAGTATAATAGATTGTGTATCGATTTAGAAGTTAGAGTTTATCTCGTGCACGGTTTAGTGCACGTCCACATTAGAAAGTCCCCTGGACTATAAATATGTACCTAGGGTTTATGGAATAAACAACAACACAACGTTCACCCCAAAACAAACCAATCTCGGCGCATCGCCAACTCCTTCGTCTCGAGGGTTTCAATCGGGTAGCGACATGCTGCCTAGATCGCATCTTGCGATCTAGGCAGCACAAGCTCCACGTTGTTCATGCGTTGCCCGTACTCGAAGCGTCTTTGATGGCGGGCAACGTAGTTATCATAGATGTGTTAGGGTTAGCATTGTTCTTCGTATAAACATGCTTACGTAGTGCAACCCTTGCATATCTAGCCGTCCTCATGCCTATCTCGGGCATGGGGGCGGCACCCTGCTTGTTCATCGTTTAGTAGATCCGATCCGTTACGATTGCTCCTTGCTCCGCAAGGATTAGTTTAATATCCGCAATAGTTAGGCCTTACAAAGGGGGGAGGATCCGGTGGCATGTAGGGTGGCGTTCGCAAGTCCTAAACAGGATGTTCCGTGGATCAACTACATTGTTGGTTCTTTGGCCTTGTTTAGGATCGGCTTATGAGCACCGTGCGTGGCCGCGAGGCCCAACTCCGGAGTAGGATGATCCGATTATGCGGTGAAAACCCTAAATCGTCGTAGATCTCATTAGCTTTATCTTGATCAAGCAGGATCACCAAGTATTCGTGCACCCCGCACGGATCATGGGTGGATCGGCTCTTTGAGCCGATTCACGGGATAACTTCGAGAGCCGATCGAGGCTCGTATTTAATGTTTACGTGTATGCCATGCGAGGAACTAAGCGAGGCATTCCCCATCACCTTCCCGACCGGGTATAGGTCAGGTGGCACGCCCTTGCACTTCGCATCGCCGCGTGTGACCGGAAGAGCATTGCGGGCCGTCGCTCGGAGGGGTCTCAGCCAGCCGCAGCTCTAGGCTCTTCCCGGCTCTACTAGTGCTGACTGTCGCTGCCCGACGGTGGGTTTTGGCGGTCAACACATTCTGGCACGCCCGGTGGGACTATCGTCTACATCAACCACATCGCCATCTACATCCGAGATGGCGGACGGCACGCCAGTCACATGCGACGAGATCAAAGCCATCCTCGAAGCCGCACTCTTCGGCTCTTCCCACCGAACCCACTCCCATGGCGTCAGGGGGAGGGGTTCCACGCCCGAAGGCGCACTTGGTGGGAGAGATCTCTCCACCCCGTTGGAGGAGCGCACCGGGTCTCCGAAGCATGGGGATGCTGCCCAAGGAGCTCAGAAGGAAACATGACGGGATCAAGGCAACCCTTGGAACCGAACTCATCGGCTCCGCTGAGAAGACCCGGCCGCGCGATATCAGGCTCGGCATAAACCCACGTCCGGGTCCCGGTGTCGACACGGTGGATCTCAGCCACCCCATAGATCAGCTAAAGTTTTCCTTTGGCGACAATATGGCAGGATCTGCAAGCCGCCATGACAAAGAGGAAACAGAAAGCAGCCACTCCCGTGGCAAGGATGAAGAGGGAGCCGATCCGCGCGACCAACCCCGAGGTGAGGACAGGCGGTACCTGGCAGGAGAGGGAAGAAGCATGCGGTATCAACGCCCACACTCCAAGCACCCTCTCAACAAATACGAGCAAAACCACGACCGACGTCGGCGCTATGACGCGGACGATGAAAGGAATTTCCGGTCTGATGCCGAGGTCGGAAGGTACCGCCAGCATGGTAGAAGCAACAACGGGTATGACCGTCGCGCCGAAGGAAGGCCAAGGGGGCAGAATGACACGGATAAGCACTGGGATTGCCCGTTCTTCAAACATTGCTGGGACTCAGGGATGAGCCGATTGCCAACAATCGAGGACTGCCCAGAATGCAAACAAAGGAAGAAGGGTGCCGCTAACGTGTCTGTGTTCAGCCGGCTGGGGCCTTTCCCGCACCGGAACAAGCGGGCTGAGTCCCCTCAGATGGAAGATCTCGAGGAGCTAGAGGACGACGGTGAAGAATACAAATATCATCAGCCCAGATGGTGCCCTGATGGGCTCAGCCGTTCCCAGAAGCAAAGAGTCCAGCGTCTGCGTGGGTTGGAAGAAGCTGAAAGATTATACCTGCGCACGCTAAGGAAGGCACGGCCTGATCCGGCCGCCAAGATTCTGCGAACCCCGGACGAGGAAGGTCGGCCACAAAGAAAAGAGTGGCGCCCCGAACGAGAGAAAAGCCGATGATGAAACATCGGCTGGCACAAATATGGTGTTTATCCTCCCTTCGGAGTTCGGTGCTCCGGGATTAGATGAGACATCCGTGGCACAACTTGATCTGCGGCCCACGGCCGGTTATCTTTGAGAAGCCACGAGACAGGAGCTACGGGCATCCGAAGGCCCCGTACTTACGAGGGTATATCGATGGGAGGCACTGTAAACGGGATGTTGGTGGACACCGGAGCGGCGATTAACATCATGCCGTACTCTATGCTACGTCGGGCCGGGACGCTTGAGTTCGGATCTAATCAAGACCAACGTAACGTTGAGCGACTTCAACGGCCAAGCGTCCGAGGCACAAGGAGTTCCGAATGTGGATCCGACCGTAGGAAGAAAAACCATCCCTACGGCGTTCTTTATCGTTGATAGCACGAGCGAGTTATGCTTGTTTCTGTCGGGAAGAGATTGGATCCACGCCAACCGCTGCATTCCCTCCACGATGCACCAATGCATAATACGGTGGGATGGTGATGAGGTAGAGGTCGTCCAAGCCGACGACTCGGCCGAAGTTTCAACGGGCCGGCATGAACGCATGGGAAGCAGCAGGCCAAGAACCCCTCTCAGGCATCAAATTGGACGACTGCGAGCGCATCGATGTGACAAAGGGAAGGGTTAAGCTAGTTTTATCCACTGGCCTGACCATGTAGTTGAAGCCAAGCGATGCGCAAGTTGGCGAGGCTGATCCTTGTGATCGGCCCCAAGGATCTATGAAGGAGCAGTACAAAACCTCCACTGAGCAAAACAACGTGGAGGCCGATTCCGATAATCGGCCGCGAATATCCTCACCATCCATACCGCCCGGGTTCAACATGTTATCCGACAGAGCCGATACCATCAATTCTCTTGACAGAATCGGCTCGGGGGGCACCCAGGTAGATAAAATACGAGGATATGCAACGGGAGCATTTCATCTTCTGTTGATGGGTATTGGAATATGGGGGCCGATACACAAGTCGGCCGAAAAAATTCGAAAATTTTCAAGCATAGCCGATGCACAGACATCGACTTAAGAGCAGGGGGCTAGTTCCCTCCAAGAGATATTGCGCCCAGAATCTGGAGGGCATCAGAAATGTAAAGGCGTTCTCACCGGGAGTTGCTTCAGCCTGCCAAAGATGATGAGCTGATCTGATCGGCAAGGCGCAAGGTTTGGACTGAAGAAGCTCGGGGGAGGGCGGCTCGCCTTGAAATTCCCTCACTTTAAAGAGCCGATTTGGTTGAATCGGCTGATGCGGCGTTGCGAGTTGGAAACCAAGGATGATCGACGTGATCAGCTCGCTGCTATTCTCACCCGACTAAGGCCCGGGGGGCAGCTCACCTTGAAGGTTCTCTGCTCCGGGGAGCCGATTTCGTTGGAATCGGCTAAACTCTGCACCACAAGTTACCTGAAGAATGGTGCTTATGTTGCAAAATTATCATAGCCTGCTGGATCGGCTGTATGGACCCTCGACGGGTGGGAGGTGATCGGCCGGTGGCCCTGCAGGATAGCTCTCTTGGACAAGATTGAGCCCGCCCCAAAATTTCAACGGTGATGATCCATTCTTTATCCTCGCCTTGGCTGAGGCTCGGGGGGCAGCTCGCCCTCGAGGTTTAACCAACTCTGTCGAAGTGGGCTCACTCTTCGTGACGGCTCGTTCAGAAGACAGTGGTTATTGTAGAAGGAAACTGCCGGAGCTGAGTGAGCAGACTTCGGAGAGGATAATGTAAAGGAGACCTGACATTATTTCGGGAATTCTGCCGCTAGGTTCAACATGCCATCTTGAGAGATCTGCGGATTTGCGCGAGCAGGGTTTGGCCTTGTGTGGCAAGGAGTTTGGGTCTGGAGGAATCTATCTCGAAATTTAGTGTGGGAGACCGATGCGATGCCATCGGCTTGTTGGGCATTGTCCAGTTTGGCAATCGGCAGAATCAGAAGGAAAGACAATCGGCTAAATTATCATAAAGGGAATCGGCAAAATCGAGTTGGGGAATTTCTTCATTGATAAGCCAGATGTCTTACATAGAAGAGCTGGTTGCTCTCAGAAGGAAATACCAGGGGGATACATTGCCCTGTCTGCTACTGCTAGCCCTATGCTAAGACCCTATCTAGGGGCCGCTGTTGCCCTCGTCGTCGTCGTCGCCGTCATCGCCACTGACGGCGTTGCTCCCTGCCGGCTCGTCATCGCTGCTCCAGCGGCCGCCGATAGGACTCTCGTCGTCCTCATCCTCTTCGTCAGCATCGTCGTCGCTGTCGACGTCGCTGAAGTTCCCGGGCCGGAGGCGGCGGCGTTTGGCCGGCGGTTCGTCGGAGGAGCTATCTTCATCCTCCTCCTCCTCTCCTCCTCCTTCACCTCCTCGGAGGTGGTGAAGTCCGCCCGAGAGAGGCGGTCGTCTTCGCTCTCCTCCACCGCTTCCTCGTCGGCAAGAAAGCGAAGGTCGCTCTCCCCGTCGGTTTGGGATTTGTCATCCTCGGACCAGACGGAGGAGTCATGGTCCTCTTTGTCCCACTTTGTCGGGGCAAGGATGTCGTACGCCGCTTGCGTACCCCACGAGGGCATCGACTCTCGGATGGGAGAGGACACGTGGGAAAGATCCGACGAAGAGGAAGAGGAAGAGGACATGGTTGCAGGGAGGGTTTTTGGAGTACTACTGCGGAAGGGGTGAAGAAGAGAACTGTTCGTTGCGGCTAAATAAAAGGAGGTGGGGGTTTTTAATTTCCGAGCAGTTCTCGAGGACGTGGTGCCAAAACTGTCAAATCGTGCAGAGAAGTTGAGAAGGCAAGTCGTCATGATGAGGCATGCTGCGACAGTTCCGCTCTGCCGTGACACGACCCCTCTGAGGAAAAAACAGAGTGGTTTTGAAATTATCATTACCAAAACCAGGGGGGCATGTGTTATCACCAGATTTTGGCTAAATCAGGAGGTGGGCCGCGATCAAGATGGGCTTGGAAGATTACATTTGAGAGATCTATGAAGCGGCCTCGCATGGAGAATTTGGGCTAGTTAGCCCGTGTATCTTAGTATAATAGATTGTGTATCGATTTAGAAGTTAGAGTTTATCTCGTGCACGGTTTAGTGCACGTCCACATTAGAAAGTCCCCTGGACTATAAATATGTACCTAGGGTTTATGGAATAAACAACAACACAACGTTCACCCCAAAACAAACCAATCTCGGCGCATCGCCAACTCCTTCGTCTCGAGGGTTTCAATCAGGTAAGCGACATGCTGCCTAGATCGCATCTTGCGATCTAGGCAGCACAAGCTCCACGTTGTTCATGCGTTGCCCGTATCGAAGCGTCTTTGATGGCGGGCAACGTAGTTATCATAGATGTGTTAGGGTTAGCATTGTTCTTCGTATAAACATGCTTACGTAGTGCAACCCTTGCATATCTAGCCGTCCTCATGCCTATCTCGGGCATGGGGGCGGCACCTCGCTTGTTCATCGTTTAGTAGATCTGATCCGTTACGATTGCTCCTTGCTCTGCAAGGATTAGTTTAATATCTGCAATAGTTAGGCCTTACAAAGGGGGGAGGATCCAGTGGCATGTAGGGTGGCGTTCGCAAGTCCTAAACAGGATGTTCCGTGGATCAACTACATTGTTGGTTCTTTGGCCTTGTTTAGGATCGGCTTATGAGCACCGTGCGTGGCCGCGAGGCCCAACCTGGAGTAGGATGATCCGATTATGCGGTGAAAACCCTAAATCGTCGTAGATCTCATTAGCTTTATCTTGATCAAGCGGGATCACCAAGTATTCGTGCACCCCGCACGGATCATGGGTGGATCGGCTCTTTGAGCCGATTCACAGGATAACCTGAGAGCCGATCGAGGCTCGTATTTAATGTTTACGTGTATGCCATGCAGGAACTAAGCGACGCATTCCCCATCACCTTCCTGACCAGGTATAGGTCAGGTGGCACGCCCTTGCACTTCGCATCGCCGCGTGTGACCAGAAGAGCATTGCGGGCCGTCGCTCGGAGGGGTCTCAGCCAGCCGCAGCTCTAGGCTCTTCCCGGCTCTACTAGTGCTGACTGTCGCTGCCCGACGGTGGGTTTTGGCGGTCAACATATGCAGACAAGGTCTTCGATACGCAATAACTCCAAATTCTGAAATAGCATCATCGTCCGGTAAGGACGATGTTTAAAGGATTGGCAAGGATGCAATAATGCATAAGTATGAGATGCAATCGCTCTAAGCGTGACCTAACCCCGATGATTTAGGATTAGTGAGTGGTAATGATTAGTTTAGGGTGTGTTGCACTTTTAGAGTAATTCACAAACAAGGTTCTTATTCAGGGTTGGTTGCTTGGTAACATAAACAGGTGTTGTAATATATCATAATAATAACACTAATAGCACACAACAGTAATATTGGGTATAATCCTAACATGTAATGAATAGTGGTTGGTTTTAGCACTATATGGCATGGTTAATGATTAATTATCATATACTTCAAAAGAATAACTTTTGAAGAACATGTTCTTTAATAAAGAACAAGTATGATAATTAAGTTTGTGGGGTTCTATGGTTTTCCATGGTTCTAATTGGTTTCTGGAGTAAGTAGTAGATGGATCACAACCTAGTTGTATTCATCAACACCAAGGGCTTGTAAGGTTGAGTTAAGCCTAGGCATCCTAAGCAATTATTCATACAAGGTTGCTGTCAAGATTGGTCATCTTGTTGGTGATAGGTAGCTAGGGTTTATAGGTCCTTGTAAGCAGGGTTGATGATGATTCTTTATTTACTTCAAAAGAATAACTTTTGAAGAACATATTACTTAGGTAATAAGAAGTATTGCAATTAGGGTTGAGATTGTCTAGGGTTTGCTATTGGATTCACTAAGTAAGAAATGGTGGTTCCTAGATAGGATAGTTCATAAGTATCTCACACTGGTTGGGTTTAGTGGAGTATGGTATGTAAGGCAAACATCAGTCATGGTTACTATTAGGGTTCATCACAATGGTGTGATGCTAAGCATGGTTAATTAAGGATGATGGCTTTGGTAAAAGTAACTAGGGTTTACACTTGGTTGAACTTACTTGATTAACTAGATTATATTTAGTATGAACACTTAAACTACCAATTTATTAGTTCTATGGCTTCTATTATTTTATGGAAACAAGAACAAGTACTTAGTTGCTAATTATGGATCTATAAGTCAAAGGAATTTAACATGATCATACTTTATCATCCTAAGGGTTTAGGGTTAGAAGTAAATTAGGTTTCACATAAAATAATAGAGTTAGGGTTTTAAATAGGATTTAGGGTTTATGATTCTCATGAAATTATGAAGTTGTGATTTCATAATGGAACTAAGTTTTCCTATTTGTGATATAATTCCTAAAACAATAATTGGTAACGGAGTTAAAGTGATTAATTACTTTGAAATAAAATGATAATAGATTTAACATTATATTATGTCAAAAGACTTAATAAAATATGATAAATACTATTAGGGTTTAGGGTTTTGAATTAATAGTTGAAGTAATGATTAGTTAGGATTGTCATATGATTAAACACAATCATCAATAAATATTTGTTGTTTTATATGGCATTTCAATGCAAAGTAATATTTTCCTTATGTGAAGAATAAAAACCAGAAAATTATATGTTTAGTACTTAGGTTTTATTAGTTTAGGATTTTAAATTAGGCCTTTTAAAATTTAGAGAAAACTTCAAGTTATTGTTCCTTTAACTTTAAAGTATGTTTTTAATAATATTATTATTATTAAGGTAATTTTCTATTACCCACTTTTATTTATTGGTTGTTATTTAATTAATTTCTTTTAAATGGTAAAATTTCCTAGGAGAAAGGAAAGAAAAAGAAAAATATAGACCAAATGGCATGTTGGTTTGGCCTAATGGTCTGGCCCAACCTGGTCGGTTTGGTTGGGTCGGGTTAGACCCAAACCGACCGAACCCCTCTCTGCTCTCGTTCTCACACGCACGGGCACGCCTTTGTCCTCACTTACGCATCCGCCGCCCTGCTGCTGCCCGGCACCGCTCCAGCCGATGTCGGCCGCATCCGACGCCGCCGCTCGCTGGCGCTGCTCCGCCACCAGCTCGTATTTCTCCTCCACCAAATCCCCCTCGCCGAGACGCCCCTTACCCCCACGTTTGCCCCCAAGGCTAACCCTAGTCCGCCTTCGATTTCGGTCGTCGCCGGCCGAGTCCGGCGCCGCCGCAGGTCGGTGAACCTCGAGCTCATCCTCCACCGCTATCTCTCCTTCACAGCGTCGCCTCCCTGCACCTGCTTGCACCCCTGCGGCTAACCCTAGCTGCGGGTTGGCATGGTCGCTGTCGGCCGCTACCGACTGCGGCGCCTCCGGCTGCTCCCCTTCGTCGGCACGGACATTTTTACGTCGACTACGCCTCTTCGTCATTTTATCTCGACCATCCCCAGAACCCCAGCTTGACCTGGCCGTGCTCGGCCCCTCGCTGGCCTCTCCGATGGTGTGGAATGTGGTCATGGTACCGCTGGCGAGATTGCTGTGGTGACATTTTAATGGCGGTGGTGTGGTGGTGTTGGTGCTACTGGTGAGACTATGGTATGGCTGCTGCTGCACCGATGTTGCTCGGTGGATATGTTGCTACTGCTTCCTCGGACACGCTTCGACCTCGACGCCGGTTGGACGGCGTCGCCGGCGCAACCCCGGCGTCGCCCACCCCGCTACTTCCTGTACATCACTGTGAGCTAATCCTTTTCTCTAACTCACTCTATAGTCATGAATCGATGGTATGTGCTTGGTCATACTGCAGCATATACGTAGGTGATTGACATATGTGGTGTGATGCTTCAGTTTTGGATGACTTGCTCCTCAAAGCATCCCTTGTTGTGCTGCTGAACTAAACAGACTCTATTCCGTTTGATAGATGACAAGTACTAACCTTAATGCCTCCATTTGGATTAGTTGCCTTACTATGCCACTATTTCTGTTGAACTGAACTTGACAGCTCGGTTATACACCTAGCTACTTTATTATGGAGTTTATATGTAGGATACAGTAATTATCACTTACAGATTGGTGCTTTATTTGATGGCTTGTTTGTAAAATTGTATACATATTTGTAATGCTCTGATTATTGGATTGAGATGGTTCCTTGATCATCTTATGGTTTTCATGGGTTGGAATAAATATCGGCGGATGCTGGTACTAAGTAGATGCTTGGACATTTTACTGGATTAGTTTTACTTGTGAGCTTATATGTATCTCTAGTGGCTTGGCTGTTATGGAATCTGTAGATCCTGTGCATACATGGTCGGGGCTTATGTTTATGTGTTAATGGTGCAAGGTGATTAAGTCCAGTTCTTTCTCAGATGTATTAGTTGGATTATTAAACTGATAAGAACAGCTATAAGCTTGATTTTCTTGGCCCTGCCAATGATGCAAAAGGCTGAGGCTAGATTTTTAGATAAGAACAGATACTAGTTGCAACTATCTAAACTCTATGATGAGCATAGCATAGCACTTCTATGCCAGATCTGAGAGAAATATCCATTGAATCCTCCTAGGCAAGTTCTAGTTGAAGGGTTCATGGACTTGGCTTTGCATATTCCCCTTTATTTCTCCCCTGTTGTATGCAAAAACTAAGAACAAAACTTGTATTGCTGATGGGTTTCTACCTGCTGATCTGGGTAGCTTGATAGCTGGTTCTTCTGGCTTTTGAGATATCCTTCTTGTGGAGTGCCTGCTCCTCCTAGCTAGCTGGATAATTTCTTAAGACCCATCTGCAGATCCTGGGACTGTTCTGCTGTGTTGAAGCTACTGTTGTTATTCTTGCTGTTCTAGTGTGGCTAATTGAGTTGCCAAATGACTTTGCTGGAGAGCAAAATAAGGTGCGGCTGATATTCCTAGTACACTACTGTAACTACTTATACTGTTGGGCTATGTCTGTGTGATCGACAGCACATAGTTGCATGTGTTGTGTGTGAGCTACTTGTGGTTAGACCCCACCTGGGTGCTTCCCCCCTGTGCAAGCTACAGTGGTGTCCATGCTTATCCATGTGTAGTCATCTGCTAGTTGCCAACTTGCTTTTCTCATCCTCTTGTGCGAGGCACGGCTGATATAGATACTTATCACTGTTCTGTCTATCCTTGGTACTGTTAAGTGAAAAATACTTATTGGCTAATACTATTATTATTATGTGGACTAAATATTCAAGTGTGCCCCTAAGATTTAATTAAGCTTTTCTTAATTATTAAGTGGCTTATATAGTTAGTTGACTTAGGATCATGTTGACTTTTCTATGTCAAAAATGATCCGGTAAAGTTTCCAGTGGGCTTTCTCTATAAAGGAACTTGACTAGGTTAGAGGGATTAATAGGATAATTTGTTGCCTAAGATAAGTGGATCAAATATTGTTGCCCTTGTCCCTTCTTTGATATGGATCAGATGTTGTCACTTGTCCCTGTTGCCTATTTGCTCATTGATGCCTAATGATATAGAATGATCCATTGATCCCTCTTATGATCCAGAGATGATACATAATTCCCAAAGCTGCCTATAAACTGAAATTGATCCCTCTAATCCATAATTTAGATGTTAGGACAAGTTTCTAATGTCTAGTAGTTGAGTTCCAATATCAAAATGCCTCATCCTTGATGAAGGCGACATTTTAACCATAACACAATTTATTTTTCCATTTTTCTTTGTTTTGTTTCTCTTCTTGCAGGAAAAGAAAAATATTGGGAGATTGGGAAGATCAAGATTTAGTTTAGGAATTCTTTTTTTATTCTTTTGTAATACAATTTCTTTTTATGGAGTTGTAAATAATTGAATTATGATAATTGTAATAAGGTTTAAATTATCTATCTATTTTGAATTATCAAATGTGTTAACTTTTATATATTGTATTTCATATTATAGTTTGGAATTCAAATTCAAGTCAATATCTTATTTGAGTTCATGTTATTCATATTTGATTTGAATTCAAACTTGTTCTCCCAAAAACACATGAATGCACAAAGGTTGTGTCGAAATTTGTTGCACTTACATCGATGACTAACTCAATTCCACCGATGCAAGAGAAACCTCGATCATTTTGACAGTTTTAAACAAAAGCGCGAAAATTCCCCGGATTTTCTATGCATGAATGCAATGCACACATCTGTTTCCTCTATTTTTGTAACTCCATTTACTGGGATATTACAGTACTGTGGTGACCCTGCATACCACTGCATGTTGTAGTATGCCAGTCGTTGATATAACATTCACGAAGTACCATTCCGCAAATATTACATCCCTCAGAGTAGTACAACAGAACATAGCAGGGTCCATAACTCATTCACTTATTATTACAAGCATCAAACAAATATTGTCTTGGAGCTCCTCTTGGGTCCTCAGAGGGATACTCCTGGGTTCGAGGTGAACCCAACTTAGCTTACAACATAGGAGTCTCATTAAACTATACATTTATTTCATCGAGCAACTAAATACTAAGAGTTCGGGCTGCTCGGTTACTACTATTATCGGATATCTCTAGGCTTGATCTCCTCCGGAAGCCTCCCCGGATCCGTAGACTATGAGATAGTCTACGCCTTCAACTCCTCCTGAGAGGTCTGGTTCATCGTAGCCGATGATCTCGGCTCCTTCATTGTTGTCGTAGTCCTCCTCCAGACGATTCAGACAATCTAAGCATGGGATTTAAGGGTGGTATGAGTACGAGCGTACTCAACAAGTTCATTATAGATAAGGTGTTTAATGCACTAGCTACGATATTAGACCAGAAAGTCTAATACCAATGCAAGTTTTTGATAAACATTTCTTCAAGAGATTGCTTTTATTTCAAAGAGCTATGTCCGTCAGCCTTCACCGGTTTACTAGAACTTCATGGAGCTCCTTTCCGGCCGCGTTCGCAGTTCCTCATCCCGGAACAGGGAGTGACAGGTCACAGTTCTTTACACTCTGCAGAGGTGTGTTGCTTTACCCATAAGAGATCTTAACCTTGATGCCAACCGTGCAGCTTTCCCGTCCACACTTCATTCGGTGTGAGGCCCGGTATAAGGTCTAGCCAAACATGTTCCTCCGCTACCTCGAACACCCACCCTTTGTTGCATGCCCCGACCCTGGGTCCACGCCGGTCCCATTATTCCCGTAATTTCAGGGTGGACCCCGACCACGACGACGGTCCGGGATCGAACCAAACTCCTTCGCCGGTAGCTGCAACCCATCATAGACCGCAATACCGTGGGGACTTAGAATGGGTTCCCCACCCACAAGTTGTTCCGCAAGCCGCAACCGCTACGGTATGCACGAGCATAACCGTGGGGACTTAGAATGGGTTCCCCACCCACAAGTTGCTCCGCAAGATACAACCGCTACGGTAAGCGCATCCGTTGATGAACGAGAGGTGGAAACACTTTTGACTACTCCGTCCCACTCCGGATCTTATGGTTAACACGGGTATTACGGCACAAGAATCACTGGCGACATTTGTTGTTTAATCCTAGATGGATATAAACCCGTGCAATGGAACCTCCACCATATCAACACAATCCATGGTTCCATTGCCCACCACATAGTCATATTCATAGTTATGAAAGTAGTGGTTTTGGTTTTTATGCAATAGTGATAACCATAATACTTTGCAAGTAATTTGATAGAAATACTCAAATGACATGAGCAAGTGATGAACTTGCACGAACACCGCAAAGTTTTGCAGTTGGAAGGTGTGGACTGATCCTTGTCCTCTTGTTCTGAAAAATAGCATCATTGTCCGATAAGGGCAATGGTTAAAGAAGCAATTATGCATGATTCCATTTTTAGGGTTTGTTCCCCCCTTCCGATGTCGTTATTATTTCATGTAAGAGGTTAATACTAAGAATAATTTGGAGATTCTTGATTTAAAGTAAAATACAACCTTGAAATGTTGTCAAGGTGTTTTTAAAGTCCAAATGCATTAATGGACTTTATACACTATATAAAGGCTGATCAGATTAGGCTATCCGTATTGATTTGGGTACTGTAGAATGGCTAATTTCCTTCGATTTGCTTCCATCATTGGTTGACGCGTGTCTCTCAGTATAATTTCTTGCCTAAGTTGATCGTGCGTTTCCCTTTTTTTCGGGCAGGAAGGCAATCGGCTACCGGCTGAGTCTTCCTTTCCTTCGTATCCATCGGGATTCTTCCAGTTTCCTTCCATCACGGTTAAAGCGGTGCGGCCCTACCGTTTAACAGTCCAGAAACTCCACGATTCTTATTATCAAGGTACCAAATTAAATAAAACACGAACGACCAGTTCGTCCCAATAATCGCCGCCGCCGCCTGTATCCTCCCAGCGGAGGCCGGTGTCCTCCTCTCCCTCCCTAGCCGATGAGCCGTGTGCTCAGGCCGCCCTTCTCTCCCTCCGGATGAGGTTCGCCCTCCTCTCCCTCCTGGTCGACGAGAAGCGTACAGAGGCAGTCATCGAGGCATTTTGTCCTTCCGGAGGAGTCCGACGGCGAGGAGGAGTACGGTGCGCCCATCTCCTTCCCAGGGGAGGATGTAATCAGCGCCCTCCTCTACCTCCCGAGGCAGCAGGTAAATGGGAGGAGCTGACGGGAGGGGTTAGGTGTCCAATCTCCTTCCCAAGATGGCTAATGGCACGGAGGAGGACATTGGTATCCTCCTCTCCCTCCTGAGGAAGCTCGGCTATGGGAGGATCCGACGCTGACGATGCTCTCTTTTAAATGTATCTGCCGCCAGGTGCACCGCCGTGACCCCTCTATCTCTTTGTGCAGGACGTGGAGACGTCTACGACATTTTGCATCTGAAGAAGATGGTAAGACTAATCTTTGTTTCTTGCCAGAATATAACATATTGCACATTTTTTTATATTTTTGCAGGGAGGAGCGACTAAATTCTTAAGATTTTTGCTTGCAGTGGCTGAAGAAACAATGACAAATATCTACGGTTGCTCTAGCTATATTTGGCAAAGAATGGGGGTGCAAGAATGAATAATAGAAATTGTGTTTTTTTGCAATCATGATTGAATGATAGCTGTATTTATTTCCGATTCAGATTATGTGTCACCATTGAACCTATCTGAAGTACCTGTTGAAGCACCATTTTTGTAGGCATAGTATTGTGAGTACTTTTGTATCGATGAGCATCCGTGTGAAACCAAATTGTCAATTCTCGGTTGAAGGCATATAGTTTCTACTTGCTACTACTTCTTATTAGGTTTGTATTTTCTGTATTCTTGCAGCCATTGCTGCAAATATGTAGAGGGATAAGGTGTACATCAATCTGTCAACCAGCAGTCTAATTTACCAGTTAGACCTTTCTTGGATTGACACTAGACAACTGCGAGGTTTTCAGACATATATTTGTTTCCAAGTGCCACAGTGGCTAGGAGCGGAGAGGACATCATCACCGATGAGCAGGAGAGGGCCGCAAGGCTCCAGGAGGCCAGTACAAGAAGGAGGCGTTGGCAGCTATAACCAATGTGTAGCAGGAGCCGCGTCGCCTCCTCAACGAAGTCCAACGATGTGATAGCTCATCCATTCATCCATCTGATCAATGGTGAGCTCATCGTCCATGGATCATGGGTCCACCGTAAGCTGGATTATGATCTGAGTGTTTATTCCAAAAAATTATGCCGTTTGATTCTTTTGCCAGAGCTGAGAACCATGGCTGGCCAGATCATGCTGGGGATGAACCGTCAAATGGAGGAGGAGAATCGGGTGCTCAAGGCAGCACTTATATATGAACCCATTCATTCCACAAAATATAACTATTTCTCTTTGAGATTTTAAGGTTAGTCATGATTTTGTTCTCCTTATGTAAGATTACTGAGGCCACTTCCTTTTTTATGTGCCTTGAAAAACCGTGATGGTCTTGAGACATTCTAAACTATGCACAAGTATTTTGAGCTTAACGGGATTTCCATATTTGTGTGAAATTCGGATAAATCAAAAAATTAATTTCCTTTAAATAGGCATGATCATCATGTACCAGATGCAGATGCATATTTCAGCTGCTGGACCTGCACGGCTTGGATGCACCTGTAGCTATTAAAAATGAGAAAAGAGGTTGCCATTGTTCCAAAAATGTCAAAACCTAACCTTTCATTTTCCAGTTTCACATTGTTCCTCTTCCTTTCATATACACAGCTTTGGAAGATGAAGTGGGTCCCAATGGGAAGAAGAGACGTCATAGCGTTAATCCTATAATGATCTATGAATTGACAGTGTAAGTCCATGCTCTCGTGCAGCACAAGAAAGCGCAGGTGTGCATTTTTTGGCCCTACCAATCAATTAAATTAGCACCTGAAGTGTGTTCGTCAGACATGGCATGTTTTAGTTCATTGGAAACTGATACGACATATATTCTGGACTGGATATATGGGGTCTAGCTTTGCAATTTTCGTTACATCAGACTCAGTAAGGGTACATACAGATTTCGAGCCTTCACTTTTTTTTCAAGGCATCAAGTTTCCTATCCCTTTTGCATTGGTGTTTGTGGTGCCTAAGAAATTTAGATGCCTGACCTTGAAGCACAGGTAATAGCAGTACTCTTTTGCCGAAACGGTGTGTTGGTTCATGCGTAATTTATCCTCCCATGCTCTTGCATTTTTTGATACATGTATAACTGGCTAACTTTTTCTTTGATTGTTCTTTTTCTCCAGGATCTGCTCTCTGGTCGAAGAATTTTATTTCTGTTCCTTCTTATGTTCGAGTTTTTTGGTGGCTAGAATGTTTGGTTGACTGGCCCTGAAGTGCATGGTCTTCTTCATAGATCAGTGATGGAATGACCTTGGCACAACACAATAAGTGTTTACTACCCATACAACATCCCCATAGTGGTTCCACACTGTCATCTGGAACTAAATGTAAAAGAGAGACAGCGTTCGCACCCTGCCTGATACGATGAAAAGCAAATGCCCACGGCTTGATGTGGCTATAAATGCTGATACAATCCTATATGCTGTCTTTTCTACCTAGATGCTTATGTGGTGAGTTCTGTAAACTACCCACCGCCATATTTTTTTATTCATATATGTGCAAAATATGAGCTTATTGTTTGAGTTCCATTGCAGGAACAAGGGTATAATCAGGGAATTAACTTCAAATGACTGTAAATAGCAGCTGCAAATATTCAGTGCTTACGTTACCTTCAGAAGTTGGTGCAATTAGAATATAGTTTATTTAGTATAAATCGTGCTGTTGCTACCTTATGTATGCTTTCTATTACCGGCTGGTACTATGTTATGCCGCAACCAGTAGTTTCTTTTCTGTACTCTGTGTTTCTATAGACGTAACAAGCATACTGAAGGTTATCCCTTATATCAGCTGGCTTTGTGTCACTTCCGATCGTTGTAACCAGTTCACTTAGTGAGAAGCCATGGTTTCTGTGTATTCAATTTTTTTGCTTTGCATTTCCGATTGTAGCTTATATTCATGTAAGTACAAAGAGCAAAACTCAGCATATTAAGCAAGTGGAATATAAAATCGGAGACATCGCTGTTATTTTCTCTACTACAACAAACTTGAGAGCTGATTAATGCAATCAGTTGGCGTATGTAAATGAAATTTGATTTAATAACTCAAGAAGGAGGAACATACCAACAGTAGCAGATCACCTTGATTCCCCACTGATAGCACTATGTCCGCCGCGACCACTCGATTCCCCACCGATAGCACTACGATTACTTGCCACCGAACAACTTCTCTTCATCCGGAGACTCACGGACACCCCCCTGCCTCTCTATCCGCTGGGGCTTCTTGCCATCGACCAGCCCCCCTTCATCCATGGAGTCGCTTATAAAATCAGGACCCCCTAAGTGCTAGATCTTGGTCAACAGCAGAACCTATCAGTCTATCACCGCGCATGTCAACAGAGTGAATCTTCTCCCCTTCTTCTCTGTGGCCTACCTCATTTCCTGAAGAACTAGATCTGGGCCGACAGCAGACCAGTGTCACTGCACATGCCAATAGAGTAGAACTCCTCTCTTTCTTCACTACTATAATCTAACGTTGTATATGATGCCCCCCATAGGGGGCCTCACAGAGATTAGCTGCTCGTAGCCGTTGGATCTTACCCATCTGGCAATCTTGTCCGTCCATTTTTTTACTGGTGGAGTAGTCCAGGACGAGGCCCTCGCGCGAACCCACTTTTTATCCATGGGTCGATGAAGCCCACCCGGCCCGGCGTTGGCGCGTCGTCCTCTCTGCTCGCGCCCCTCGCTCGCTAAATCCCGCCGCCACCCGAGCTCCGCCTCCTCCTCTGCCCCATCGCCGCCGCACCCCGCCTCCTCCTGCGCCCGGCGCCGCCGTCCCCTCCTCGCGTGCTCATCTCTGCCTCCCTCGTGATCTCCTCTCCGCGCCTGGGCGCCTGGGCGACGGCGAGCGCGCACCTGGATATGGCGGCGGTGAAGGCGAGCGCGCGCCTGGGCGACTGCGGCGGCGAGCGCGTGCCTGGAGACGACGGCGGCGAAGGCGGCAGTGGGGGTGGAGGTCATCAATCGGCGCTCAATCAGGCTGCAACTGCCTCAGCGCTGGCGCTGCCGCTCTTCTGCCTCCGCTTCTCGTCCTTGTGCCCCCGAATCCCATCGCCGCCACCACCTCACGCGCCTCTCCTCCCCCACGGCGCCGATTCCTGCTCCGGCTACTACTCTGCGCCGGCGCCGGGTCTCCTTTTCTTCCCCATCGCGGCCGCCTTAGCAGCAGCAGCTGTAGACGGCTGAGTCGCGCGGTAGAGCTCGTCGGATCTCATCGATGTGTCAAATCACAAGCAGTTGCTTCGACCGCCACCTCACATCGTTGCATCGCTGATTTCCCCGACGCCTCCCCGGTGCTCTTCCTGCTGCAGCCGGTGCTGCCGCCTGGTAGCGATCTTCCCCCTTCTCTGTAATGCGTGAGGAGGCCAGTTAGGCTCCAACTTCTCCACCCTTCCCTCATCCCATCCCCTACAAGCTGTTGACCTCTGCGTGGTGGTGTCCAGGAGAAGCAGAGCTCAACAGCAGCTGCAGGAGCAGGAGCTACTGCCGGCCAGCAGCGCATCGACATGCCCCTCCGCCTCTACTTTGTCTGGCAGGTACATGCTCTCTCTCTCTCTCCCTCCCTCTCTCTCTCTCTCTCTCTCTCTCTCTCTCTCTCTCTCTCAGCAACCTTGCTCTGCATGGAGAGCACGGAGTTTGCAATCTCCTCAAGGTGAACTGCTCCTCTCCCCATCTTTGATTTAACCCCTGGAACGTCTCATCTTGGTTTGTACATATCCGTTTTATCTTTGCATAGAAGGTGTTTGATGAAAATCCTCGATAAGATTAGTGTCTATTTATGCTCCATCTAGCTATTTGCAAACCATAATGCTAATACTGCTAATAATGATTTTAGAAGTCGTCTCATAACCATAAAGCCGATATCGTTAAGAATGAACTTACTGAGATATTCCCTTGAGCCCGCTCTTCTTTGCTATGCTATATAAAGAGAACCACATAAGGGAAAGGCGGGGAAAGGTGCAATATGTTTTTGCTTCTTTATGTAAAAGAGATCCGCCATTACTCTAAACTGTTTATTTATTGTTTCGTCTTCTTTGCCGAAAAAATAGAACTGCAGAAACTAGCATTTATAGCAGTTGCAAATGGTACTCGTTTAATAGCAGCAAAATCACTTTTTGCTTGTCTGACTATCAGCATGTCACCTTTTTCTTTTGAACTTCCAAGTATGTATCTTCCATCTGTCTCCATTCTTAGAGAAATTGGAATGCATGAAAGTCTTACAAACTCTTACGCAAAGGTGCTTCTTCTAGATATCCAAAAAGCATGTGGTTACCATCAATTAAAGAAGAGAGTTTTATACTTCTTTCCCTTTTCATTAACAATAAATTTGTTGCTCTTTTTGTTTGGTTCAACTAGGCATGAGGCACCAGAAAGTTTAAGCAAAAAAATGTGCCTGCGACTTATCAATGTCTTGGCCAACGAGGGCGGCGAGAATATGTGTGAGCAATTATCTTTTGAAGTTTTTGTGTGCTGAGTAGTCTGACATATTGATGTAACTGTCATATTTCTTTAATTGCAATATCTTTGTGATATGTAGTTTTGGTCTGCTAGAGAATTTGCCTCTTCAAATGTTGTGTAAACCTTTTTGGCTGAGGGAATCTTTTTTAGAATGTGCACATAAGGTATCCATCCTCTTTTCATACTCTCTACAACCGTGCAATTATGCTAGACCTTTCAGGTCATAATGCGGTGCAGACTCATAATAGAAAATTGTTTTTTGATCTTGAATTATAGGTACTTCTCAGAGAACATTTAAGGATGGAGATTTATGTCCATTTTGATGGGAAAGGTGCTTCCACGGACTTCTTAGGTAATGAAGAATTGAACATTGAATTTCCAATGATGTTTGCTTATAAATCCTAGAGCTATATTTGATGTATTGATATCTATATATATATCGTTAGTAAATTATTACCTGTTCTTTAGCTTATTCTTGCAGCTTTACTGATTTACTGTACGTTCGCTTCGTGTATCCTTGTATTTGAGAAATTTGACTGTGTGATGGTGTTGCATTATTGGTAGGAAGACGAGGATTGTGAGGAGAGACCGAGCAAGAGGATAGCTGCGTAGAGAAATGGCGAGTCATGTAATGCCACGCTCTGCAAGGTAACGATTTTGTAAAATTGGAAATTTTGTATGTGATCTCCCTGCCAAGCCTATTGAGACATTTTTATTTTACTACATGCTAATTTTCAAGAATTACAGGAGATTCTTTTCTCTTAATGTTTTGATTTATCCCCCATCATTTGGAAATATTATTTAAACTGGATGGTGATATTGTGCTTATACAACCTGCACTATATTTTTCTTTTATAAAGCACGTGAAAACAATCAGACTCCCATAATAAATCCAGTAGAAGAATTTCTAATGTTTTTTAAAAGAATCATGCAACGAGTTAAAAAAGAGACATTACAATCAGCTCATCGGATAACATTTTCGGTAGTTTGGGAGGAAAGAGATCCTTGACATAGGTATTCAGTTAGTGAAACTTTTCTTCTGATTTATTTTGGTGTTAAAATTATCTTTAGTACTTCTTGGTCATATAATCTTGCAGCATAATGAATTAAGGATAATGGATTCCTAATGGCTGGTTTATGGAACACACATTTCTGCTTAATCTATTTTGCACGAGCATCTCTAGATGGAAGCAGTATTCCCTTTTTTTTCTTCCTTAGAAGACTAAATGGCAACATGAGTGTGTGTATCATCTTTAGCTCTGTGCACAATGAATGCCGATTGATAGGGAGGTAAGTAGTGCTTGTGAGAAGTGCTGGGCTGGTGTTTTTTACATGAATGCAGGGGCTGCAGTTAAGTAAACATATCATGTCTTTACTCTTTAGCTCATATGACGTGTTTCCTTTTGTTGGAAGTAGGGAGCAAAGCAGATTGCGGAAAAGGGGGAATTCCCTAGCACAGCATCAACACTTCGTCAGGTTCGCGGCATCGGAGACTACACAGCAGGAGCTATCGCGTCTATAGCCTTCAATGAGGTTGTGTACCATATATATCATCTTTAACTGACTAGCTCCATGCCTTTTTTTCCATGCATATTCAAATGATTTTTCTGTGTTTTTGTTTGCTATAGGTCACCCCACTTGTCGATGGAAATGTTGTACGTGTTATCAGCAGACTTTTTGCTATTGCTGATAACCCAAAGGAATCGTCAACAATAAAGAGATTCTGGTAAGTAGCACAACCCTCTTTGATTCCCTGGAGAGCAATGGAAGAGCTGATTGTGGCACTAATTAGGGAGTAGATGGCCATATATGCAATAATAACAATTTCAACACTTAGTGCAAAATACCATCAAATTATGGTAAGTTATCGTCCACACCAAACAGCTACTGCATTGTACTGAGCTATACCATCAATTAACTCTGCCAATTCGAAGTTGCCAATATCCACACTTCCACCTAGCTTAAGTGCAAGCCATATCCACTTTTGGTTCCATATTAATCTGATCCTTCTGCAACATTATCCCCAAATACCTAACTTTTTATTTGAAAGCCTTATAGACATAACTTTTGGGCACTGTTGCTTGGATGACGAGGGAGCTTGCTCGGTCAAGCTGGTTGATCCATCAAGGCCAGGAGACTTCAACCAAGCAATGATGGAATTAGGAGCAACATTATGCAGCAAGACCAAGCCTGGTTGCTCAGAGTGCCCTGTCTCTAGCCACTGCCAAGCGCTTGCGCTTTCCCAGGAAAATCCATTGGTTGGAGTTACAGACTACCCACGGGTGGTCCCCAAAGCCAAACCACGTCATGATTTCGCTGCTGTTTGTGTTGTTCAAATTGCACAAGGTTTAGAGCAAGAAATGGCAGCAAGCCAATGCAATCTCTTTCTCTTGATAAAGAGGCCAGAAGAGATCCAGGGCAGTCGCTTTCCGCAGAATTGTTTGGTAAAATATGTTAATGCTGCAATGACAATAGATTTCCTTCATCTAAATGGATAGTTTAATATACCCCTAGAAATATTACCTGGGAGAGAAATACCTATGTGTGGAACCCATGATCTAATGCAGTATCCATCCTCTTTTTATATTCTCTACATCAATGCAATTATGCTAGACCTTTCAGATCATAATGCGGTGCAGACTCATAATAGAAATTTGTTTTTTGATCTTGAATTATAGGTACTTCTCAAGAACATTTAAGGATGGAGGTTTATGTCCATTTTGAAGAGAAAGGTGATTCCACAGACTTCTTAGGTAATGAAGAATTGAACATTGAATTCCCAATGATGTTTGGTTATAAATCCTTGAGCTATATTTGATGTATTGATATCTGTATATATATTGTTAGTAAATTATTACCCGTTCTTTAGCTTATTCATGCTGCTTTACTGTACGTTCGCTTTGTGTATCCTTGTATTTGAGAAATTTGACTGTGTGATGGTGTTACATTATTGGTAGGAAGACGGGGATTGTGAGGAGAGACCGAGATAGAGGAGAGCTGGGTAGATAAATGGCGAGGGATGAAATGCCACGATCTGCAAGGTAATGATTTTGTACAATTGGAAATTTTATATGTGATCTCCCTGCCAAGCCTATTGAGACATTTTTATTTTACTACATGCTAATTTTCAAGAATTACAGTAGATTCTTTCCTCTTAATGTTTTGATTTATCCCCCATCATTTGGAAATATTAGTTAAACTAGATGGTGATACTGTGCTTATACAATCTGCTATGTCTTTTTCTTTTATAAAGCATGCGAAAACAATCAGACTCCCAATAATAAATCCAGTAGAAGAATCTCTAATGTTTTTTAAAAGAATTATGCAACGAGTTAAAAAAGAGACATCCAGGGCAGTTGCTTTCCGCCGAATTGTTTGGTAAAATATGTCAATGCTGCAATGATAATAGATTTCCTTCATCTAAATGGATAGTTTGATGAATCCCTAGAAATATTACCTGGGAGAGGAATACCTATGTGTGGAACGCATGATCTTAAGGCAGTATCCATCCTCTTTTTATATTCTCTACATCAGTGCAATTATGCTAGACCTTTCAGATCATAATGCGGTGCAGACTCATAATAGAAATTTGTTTTTTGATCTTGAATTATAGGTACTTCTAAGAAAACATTTAAGGATGGAGATTTATGTCCATTCTGATGGGAAAGGTTCTTCCATGGACTTCTTAGGTAATGAAGAAGTGAGCATTGAATTCCCAATGATATTTGGTTATAAATCCTAGAGCTATATTTGATGTATTGATATCTATATATATATCGTTAGTAAATTATTACCCGTTCTTTATCTTATTGTTGCCGCTTTACTATACGTTCGTTTTGTGTTTTTTTCCAAAATGGTGTGCTCATGCCTCTGCATCAATTGATGCATACGGCTCACGTTTGCTTTGTGTATCCTTGTATTTGAGAAATTTGACTGTGTGATGGCGTTACATTATTGGTAGGAACACGGGGATTGTGAGGAGAGAACGAGAGACCGAGACATAGGAGAGCTGGGTAGAGAAATGACGAGGAATGAAATGCCACTATCTGGAAGGTAATGATTTTCTACAATTGGAATTTTTATACGTGATCTCCCTGTCAAGCCTATTGAGACATTTTTATTTTACTACATGCTAATTTTCAAGAATTACAGGAGATTTTCCTCTTAATGTCTTGATTTATCCCCCATCATTTGGAAATATTAGTTAAACTGGATGGTGATACTGTGCTTATACAACCTGCACTATCTTTTTCTTTTATCAATCACGTGAAAACAATCAGACTCCATAATAAATCCAGTAGAATAATTTCTAATGTTTTTTTAAAAGAATTATGCAACGAGTTAAAAAAGAGACATCCAGGGCAGTCGATTTCCACGGAATTGTTTGGTAAAATATGTCTTAATTGGTGTCATGGAGATGTCATGGAGAGAATCGGTACGTTCAGAACTTACAGTAGTGATGACCTTTGTTGGTGGCTTCAGATCCGTGGTATCATATTTATTGTGAATATCAATTTTGCACTGATCATGACCAAGTAGAACCAGAGATAAATGTCTCATAAAAACTGCACGAGATATTTAGGCTGGTGTCCTTTCAGTTATTATAGTTTACCCATTTGAATATACAATATTGTGGGAATTTTCATTTAGTTTCTCCTTTTTCTATAAACAATGCACCACTTTGAACCTCGGTTGTATACGATTCATTTTGAGGAATTTTGAGTCATATTTTCATTATACTTACTATTGTTTATCGACTAGAAAAGAAAGAGCTCGCAATGTAGCAAGGAATACCAAGCATTGGATACTCATGTCCTTGCTCAATATAAAGCGGCTTCCCTGGACAATGATGCTCTTGTCCTGCTACCATGGAAATACTGATATGCTAAGCACTGCCCTTTAACCATAATTATGGGTCTTCATTATTGACCACAAAGAAACAAAATTTTAATGATTGATTACCTTAAAAAACATCATTAAATTACATCATTTCAGCTGAGGAGTATGACACGCAATTTATGTTACGTTAGATGGTTTCCAGTTTCTCATATTGTGTATAGTACTTAGCTTCCATGTATTGATTTGTTGTGGTTAATTCTCACCTTATGATTTTCTATGAATCATTTCCTACTTGCTATTCTATCTTATCATAGGAAAAGTTCATATAATGTGATTACATGAACATTTATCAAATGTGCTTATTGCTTCAGTGCCTATTTTCTAGAGATTTTTCATGTTATCTTATATATTTTTCTTATTTGTGAGTTATGTGATCAGCAAGGATTTCATTGGGCTTATTCGAAGATCATATCTATTTTTACTCACCTGCTTGGTCTTACGATTTTTTTATTTCCTAAATAAAATTCATAGGCCTCTCAATTTAATATGTGCTCACTCTAATTGCATACCTTCATGCCTTGCAGCTATGGCTTCATGTGATCAGTTGTGTTCCCTTCAGATTTCCATCTTCAGACAGAGCCCTTTTGTGAAATTATGCTATTCTGAATTTCTAGCAGAAGAAAAACAAATGGTGCTTCCTTTTCCCAACAAAGGCCTCTTCCCAGAATTTTCTCATTCCTATGGACCATCGGTTCATGATTGTAGCTTAGTCACCTAGCAAAGTGCTATCTAATAGTTAGCCATGAACTTATTGCATTTTGTACTTATGAGAATTAGATTGTGATTTCCGTCATGCAAATCTTACTCGTGTATGCATCTGGTTCAACTATACCGCCCAATGCTTAGTCGGTGTTCAACTTCACCAGATTATGACTTTGAACTGGGTCATTCAAATTTACATATATTAGCATTTTTTCACCCGAAAAAACAAATCTGAACTGGGGTGTAGATGCTCTTGGTTTAATAAAAAAATCAAAACAAATAGTAAAATAATTTTAAAAAATCTAATATTTTTGGACAATGAACATGAACAAGTGTTCTAACTGCACACCAAAAATTTCCGAGAAAAGACATCTATAGTGGTTTGTGCAAAAAAGCTAAAATACGGTGTTGTTTAGAACGTCTAGATTTGTTTCTTACATCACTTCAATTTGTCTTTTTTGCACAGATTACTACGTAAGTCTTTTTCTGGAGATTTTTGGTGTAAAGTTAGAACAAGTGTTCATGTTCATTTTCCAAAAAATTCAGATTTTTTAAATTTTTTTTGCTATTTGTTTTGAATTTTTTATTAAATCAAGAGCATCTACACCTGGGTTCAGAAATGCCTTGTCCTTTTTCACCTAATTTTTATTGTTGTTATATAATATGTAAATCAGCTGGAATTCCACGGGATCGTGCGCCAAGGCGCACATCTAAATCTAGTACTATATGGCTTTCCTTCTGTCGATGTCTTTTTTCAGACCTCCTACTTGCAAAAGCAGTTTTTTTAGGGGAACTTGCCAAAGCAGCTAAATTGTCCCAGCCCAACAGCAGTCCTTAATGAAAGGCCAGGTATCATCATTACTGGCCCAATATCGGCAGGAGTACCAAATTGCTTCCTTCTGTTTTTTTTTTCAGGTAATTCCTCCTCGATGCATGAATCTACCAGCACTTACTACAACCGTCTACACCCGGCTTCGATGCAACACCAGGGAGGTTCATACCTGCCTTCTTACCCACCATGTAACCCAATGTAAACGTTGCTATACACTTAGGTATCATCGCTTATATTATTATATGCATCTTATTCCTAATTAATTTCCAGAGATACTAATCTTAAAACTACTACGGTCCCACAAAATATGAGCGGGGATCAAACTTATACATGTATTATTTCCTCACACTAGCCTTACCAACCGAAGAGGTAAATCCACGGGCGCGGCGTGTCGCCGTGCCTATGCTTCCTAGTATTTTCATTATTGAAAATAATATGTGTGATTTAAATCATTATTTAAATCATCAAATTAAGACTTATTCTTCTTTGTCTTCAAAAATTCTCTTTGATATTTTATTTAGATAGAGAATTTTATGTTGATTAATTTTCATATTTTTACTTATTTTTTAGAGCTTTATTTTATTTTCTAAAATTCTTGAAAATTCTCATTTAGATGGGTATTTTGGAAATGTCCAAAATACCCCTCGGGCCCACCTGTCAGGCGGCCGAGCTGGTTAGGTTGGACCAGCCCGGTGGGCTCGGTCCAACCGACCCGATCGCTTCGTCGTCCTCCACCCCGCAACCCTAATTCCCCTTTCGGGCTCCCGCGACACCGAAATCGCCTCCGCCGTCGCCGCCTGCTCCGGCCGCCTCCGGCCATCATCGGCGACGATGCGGGTGCGGATCTGGACCGTCTCTCGACGGCGGACATGGTGGTCCGCGTCGATTTGACGCTCGCGTCCACCTCGACTCCTCCCCAACGCATCTGCGCCTCGGCCGCACGGATCCGTGAAGATCCGCCGTTCGTCGGCGTCCCTGGCGCCGTGGTGATGTCGTGGAGGTGCCGGCGTTGCGGTGATGTGGCGACCCAGGCTTGGCTTGGCCTGGCGCCGCCGTCGCCCGGCGTGTGCCGCCGTGCCGCCACGGTCGTGCTCATCTGCTCCGCCTGTAAGTTTCTCCTCCTCTTTCCTCCTCTGTTACATGTTCTATCTCCTTCTCTTCTCCTCTTCTTCGTCTAGCTCGGCCACTGGCCGACTTCTCCCTTTGGAGATGCTTGCCTAGACGAGTCTTTGCCTCTTGCTATGCTTCTACGCCTCTGTGTGCCTTGCGCCAAGCCAGCCACAGTGCTGTGTCTGGGCTCGCTGCCATGCGTATCTTGCTGCCGTGCATTAGCTATGGATTTTGGTTCGTTGTTGCTCTTCTATTTTGCTCTATGCACTTCATGTTGCATGCTAAATTCCTACTGTGGCATTTCTGTGATTGCTCATGAACATCCAGTGATGCTCATGGCCTGCTGGCTGGCTCCTGTGATTATTATTGCTACTAGGATATCCTGTATGTGCATAATCTTGTCCCTGGCTTGATCATTATGCATGATCCTTGTAGTATGCAAGTGCCAGTGTCTCTGTTCCTGAGGCTATCTTCACCAATTACTCAAGTGTATTCATTTATGGTGTTCGGCTTGTTTGTTGTGTGCAATTCTTGTGAATTTACAAGTGCCGGCACCCCGAGTGCTCTTCTCGTGTGCTATAATTTCATGATCATGCTCAATTGAGTATTGTTGTTGACTTGGCAGCTCCATC
>NC_061514.1:131522681-131569919 GCF_022539505.1 Lolium rigidum
TATTTTATTTTCTAAAATTCTTGAAAATTCTCATTTAGATGGGTATTTTGGAAATGTCCAAAATACCCCTCGGGCCCACCTGTCAGGCGGCCGAGCTGGTTAGGTTGGACCAGCCCAGTGGGCTCGGTCCAACCGACCCAGTCGCTTCGTCGTCCTCCACCCCGCAACCCTAATTCCCCTTTCGGGCTCCCACGACACCGAAATCGCCTCCGCCGTCGCCGCCCTGCTCCGGCCGCCTCCGGCCATCATCGGCGACGATCTGGTGCGGATCTGGACCGTCTCTCGACGGCGGACATGGTGGTCCGCGTCGATTTGACGCTCGCGTCCACCTCGACTCCTCCCCAACGCATCTGCGCCTCGGCCGCACGGATCCGTGAAGATCCGCCGTTCGTCGGCGTCCCTGGCGCCGTGGTGATGTCGTGGAGGTGCCGGCGTTGCGGTGATGTGGCGACCAGGCTTGGCTTGGCTCGGCGCCGCCGTCGCCCGGCGTGTGCCGCCGTGCCGCCACGGTCGTGCTCATCTGCTCCGCCTGTAAGTTTCTCCTCCTCTTTCCTCCTCTGTTACCTGTTCTATCTCCTTCTCTTCTCCTCTTCTTCGTCTAGCTCGGCCACTGCCCGACTTCTCCCTTTGGAGATGCTTGCCTAGACGAAGTGTTGCTGCTGCTATGCTTCTACGCCTCTGTGTGCCTTGCGCCAAGCCAGCCACCAGTGCTGTGTCTTGGCTGCCGCCATGCGTATCTTCGCTGCCGTGCATTAGCTATGGATTTTGGTTGCTGCTGCTCTTCTATTTTGCTCTATGCACTTCTGTTGCATGCTAAATTCCTACTGTGGCATTTCTGTGATTGCTCATGAACATCCAGTGATGCTCATGGCCTGCTGGCTGGCTCCTGTGATTATTATTGCTACTAGGATATCCTGTATGTGCATAATCTTGTCCCTGGCTTGATCATTATGCATGATCCTTGTAGTATGTAAGTGCCAGTGTCTCTGTTCCTGAGGCTATCTTCACCAATTACTCAAGTGTATTCATTTATGGTGTTCTGGCTTGTTTGCTGTGTGCAATTCTTGTGAATTTACAAGTGCCGACACCCGAGTGCTCTTCTGTGTGCTATAATTTCATGATCATGCTGAATTGAGTATTGTTGCTGACTTGGCAGCTCCATCCCTTGATGGAGTGCTTCTGGATATAATTATAAAAATGGTTTATGGTTAGTCTGTGATACAAGCATTGCTTATCTGTGGCTGTTTAATTCATAGACTTCATGTGGGATCCCAGTGTTTGATTCTAGCCTGCCATGGCATGCTTTAGCAGGCCATGATGATCAAATAATCATCATTTGCTTGTTGCATGTGCCTTTCTGGTGCTTCACCTGGTGTCTGTGTGACACTTGTACTTGTGCTGGTGTGTGTTAATGCTTACTCAAGCATCATCTGATGCTTGCAGTGATCCTCTGGATCCTGTGCAAGGTTCAGGTGCAGTGGTTACTTGAGTACTTCATTTATCTCTCGTTACTGGCTTAATTTGGTAGATAAATGATGTGAACTGTTATCAGTAATGATCATATGAATGAATTTGATGCAGCTAGAGGGATGCCAACCACTGGTTGGGTACCCTAGCTCATACTGAATCCTTCTGGATAATGATGTGAGGCTTTGGGGAATTTTCTATGTGGATAGGTAGCTGTTGTGACCCTAGCAGGCTCTGTCTGCTAGAAATGGTTGCTCCTACCTCATGGATGCTTCTGTGCACTAATCTTGGTAGTCCTTCATAGGCTGCCAGATCATTTGATGTTGAAATCAGTCTGGACATATATTTGTCCATTAATCTGATGGCTTTGCTAGCTGTGTGTTGCTAGGTGAATCTGGGTATCTAAATAGGAATTAGTTCCATGCTGGATTTCCCTGGTTAAGTCTTTTTTTTAATATTGTTGGCTTGATCAGTGTTCCCTTGGATCCATTCCTAATAGTTTTACCCTGGTTTTGCTTGCATCATATGGCTGATAGCCAAATGATGATACAAACAGGGTATTCTACCCTTCTGTGCTCCTGTGATGCATGGTATGCTTATTTATGAGCAAACCAAGGGTTTTGCTCGAGGTTGATCCGTTTATACCTCACTCCGGCTCCTAGAAATGGGTGTTGGTGTAGAGGATTTGGCTTCAGTGATGATCTTGTGGTTGGTTTACTTGCCCTGCTCCTCCTGGTGATCTTGTGGCTTGAACTACTCCATGGTTTGCTTCTCAACAGGAAACAATTCCTTGCTTAGGCTGTTCCTGGATGAGGGTTCTGGCTATGTGTTCTTCCTGTTCTAAGTGTTCTTGTTCTCTGATGACTTACCCAGTTGCCTGCCGATGAATGAGCTAGGGTTTGCTTCTGAAAAGCTTATATGTGATGCTCCCTTGCTCTCCCTGGTCGACAGCTTGGCCTGGTCATTTTGGTGACTCTCCCTGGCTGTGTGTGTGCTGGTGGGCATGCACACTGCCTTGTGAGCTGCCTGTGTGGTTCCTGGTTGGAACTTGGTCCATTTGGTGGATCAGCTCGGCTGATTGATCATATCCCCTTCATTTCCTTTATTTGTTACCACTTGGCTTAATTCTGTTTTTTGCTTTGATTTGTGCAGGGAATCAACAATTGATAAAAAAATGGACATGGAGCTCATCCAATCCAAGATCAAGTGAAGATGATCTTGTAGTATTTAGACTAGGGTTATTACTTGTACTTTTCTTTTTATTCTCTTTTATTTATTTCATTTTCACCAATTATTGTAATGTGTTGTAATTCATTTATTTTCTCTTATGAATATTGTAATGATAATGTAAATTGTGTGATGATTAATAAAGCTCAAAGTTTTCCCTAATGAGCTTTACTTTGTTATAATTGTTTATCTTGTTAATTATTGATTATTTACTTAATGAATTTCCTCACAATTAAATCTCTCATAGTCTATGGATCCGGGGAGGCTTCCGGAGGAGATCAAGCCTAGAGATATCCGATAATAGTAGTAACCGAGCAGCCCGAACTCTTAGTATTTAGCTGCTCGATGAAATAAATGTATAGTTTAATGAGACTCCTATGTTGTAAGCTAAGTTGGGTTCACCTCGAACCCAGGAGTATCCCTCTGAGGACCCAAGAGGAGCTCCAAGACAATATTTGTTTGATGCTTGTAATAATAAGTGAATGAGTTATGGACCCCGCTATGTTCCGTTGTACTACTGCGAGGGATGTAATATTTGCGGAATGGTACTTCGTGAATGTTATATCAACGACCGGCATACTACAACATGCGATGGTATGCCGGGTCACCACAGTGACCCGCATACCACTGCATGGTGTAGTATGCAAGTCCGATATAACACCAATGAAACACCGTTCCACAAGTATTATATCGCTCGCAGTGGTACAACGAAACATATGCGGGTCCAAGGTATGTCTATAGAATTACAACATTGACTCTATTACATAAGATCAGCACAGCCTCCTACTTTACAATGAGGTAAATCTGCAGATAACTCCAGAAGAACGACTCGTAGTCTAGTCTTATCACTAACTCTATTTGTAGGGTATTTCACTAACTAACTACAGAGGCTAAGAATAGAGTCTAGCTAAATAGGAGCTAGGTTTAGGAAGCTAGTTCCCTTCTATGGCTAAACTAGGTTTTCTCCCTGATGTATGTGGTATCTGACTTGTGCAGACTACGACTTTTCTCGAACTCCGTGGTGATCTCACTGGATATAATTGAATATATCCCTTGTCCAGATTTTTCCTGGAATCCATTACTATTTGACATCAAACAACTATTACTTCCTTTACTTCCATGATTTCCTCCAATATTATAAGCTTGTTTCCTATCTCATTGAAGATTCAATGATCGGGATTTCTTCTTGTCCTGGTAGTCTTAATTGAGGACTAATTGGATAACATTCTCCTATTTGATAAGATAGGTCTTTGTTTTTCCCTTACTACCAAAATTGCAGTAATGGTACTTAATAAGGTACTAACTATGGAATTGGTCGTGATGGTTTATTTCCCTAAGAATGGATTAGACTCATTTAGTCCATCCAATCCTGGTTTATGGTTGATACTTATATCTATTTTGGATTCTTTAGGTTCCATGAAAGGAATCATTTAAATAGACTTTAGTTTTGGTATGGTCAATCTACTTCGGTCTTTGGCCTTCTTGAGCTATATTTGGTCTATGTTATTTCCTTCATTCAACTTCATTATCCTTGACTTACTTGAGCTTCCGTACTTCTGAGTAAATAGTACTCACTTTCTCAAGTTATAGTCCACTTCTTACCTCCTCGAGGTATGAACCTCGGCTTCTGGTCTGACTTCCTTCTGAAAGTATTGTTCATAAATCTTATGAAAATAAGATCAAACTTCGTCTCAGTTCAGACCTTCTTCTTCTACCTTACTCAAAATATTGAGTTATTGTACATCCAACTCAATGTTTACTCTACCCCTTAGATTTTTCTTATGATCTTCAACTCCTTTTATTCCAACCATTGGATAGATGGTTAGAATATTAGTCTAGGTGTAGCTTGTGGTTTATATTCTTCTAAGGTCTTATGAAGAATCCGTGTGGTGTATCCACTCAATTGTGGACATCCAATGTGAATACTTCGACTAAATGTTTATAGGTTATTGTTATTTGGCTAATAAGGTTTTATTTGTTCACAAACTTTTGTTACAAATAATTAAATCGTGGACTATTTGTAATACCAACTGATACTAGCTGTGGTTATTATACTAACTGTGGCTATTTGATATCTAAAAATGGATTCTATTATAGGTTATGATCAACTGGACGAAACATTTTCTACTTTATCTCGCATTATTGATACTATACCAATTGTGGTATTCTGATATCAACTATGGTCTTCTTATGTCTGCTATGATTTCATATATCACCTTCCTTCATTCAGGGTTTATTTTGCAAGAAAACCACTAGCTGACACTATGAATATAGTATCTTAAGTGATTTCCCATGCATTCCCTCTTCCATAATGACTATGGTTCTACTTCTACTACTCCACAGTTATCATATTTCTCACCTTCATGCTTCCTATGTACTAAAGTACTCCTCTGTTTAGGTAAGCATGAGTTTCTGGTTGTACTTCCTTCAGAGTATTGTGGTTACTTCCCACAACTTTACTTCCTTTTTCTGATGAACCTTCATCTTGTCTTTGAGATCTTCCAGAATACGTCACTTCCTCACATGAATACTATTACCCTCTAGATCTATAGCATCAAGTAAGATATTGATATTGCAACATGCATTTGCATACCAAATTCAAACTTCATGTATGGATCTAGTCAAACAATGAAAATCCAAATAAAATCCAAGAAGATTCAGCTTTGTGCTTATATTACACATCATCATAAGCTCTGAATTTAATAGTTGAGTAAGACATCTCTAAACATCGGGCTCGATGTGTAGTATAGAACACCACATAATATAGGTTTATATCGTGATACTTAGCACGAATATAGGGAATTCTACTATTTGTATCAACCTTTACCTTAATTGCACATTTGCAATGAGATAAACTTGAAACAAAGTGGTCTAGGATAGTTGTGGTTAACCTAATTTTCTTTGGAAGTACTACTTAACTTAGTATTATACCATATATAAGTGCTATTGAGGACTATTTTGCATGATACCTCTAGTTCTAGTATGGTTACTCTGAATACATATTTATTAGGATACAGTTCCTATACTTCTAAGTGTTTCTATCATAAGCATATGGTCATGATGTGCTTAGCACACTTCCCATATTTTTGGAACACAGTTCTTGCACTATTATTTTGCACTTGGCTTTTTATTGTACTTCTCTTAATTAATTATGAGGTTCTAGTCCATCGCATAATGATTCTCAGGTGAATCGTATATGATGAACAACTCTACCATGTAAGTAATCATATTTTATTCATATCTCTCTTCCTTATCTCCCATGATTGACTCATCATGGTCTATACTACCTCACATGACTCATAGTTATCACTTACTATCAATTGTTTCATATGTCTAGATAGTTTTACTTACTCATTACTAGACTTGGTCTACATCTTCTATTAGGATATCTTAATTACCTCATCTTTTGATATTTCTCCAATTACAGGTCAGAATATCTCTTACTTGACCATAACACATGTTGGTACACATCTTCCAATAGGATATCTTCCTGATGGTTGTATCCTCTCTTTGGACTACCATGTATTGTATACCAACTGTGATCTACTCATCTATTGTTTTAAGGACTTATTGATGTGCTACATGTTTTGCATTAGCTAACTAACTTCACTTAGGAAGATAGGTAAGAACTGTTGACTTAAGTGTGTCAGGATTATTCTCAAGTGAATATCCATCTCAAGTCCTAAAAACTATTTTGTTTAGCTAAAACAACTTCCTATAGACACTACCAATCCTATAGGTCTCTTTTAAAGGGTTTCAATCCTAGGTCAAAGCATTTGCTCTGATACCAACTGTGGTGACCCGGCATACCACTGCATGGTGTAGTATGCAAGTCTGATATAACACCAATGAAACACCGTTCCACTAGTATTATATCGCTCGAGTGGTACAACGAAACATATGCGGGTCCAAGGCATGTCTATAGAATTACAACATCGACTCTTTACAAAAGATCCACACGACCTCCTACTTTACAATGAGGTAAAACTGCAACTAAACTCCAGAAGAACGACTCGTAGACTAATCCTAACACGAACTCTATTTGTAGAGTATTTAACTAGCTAAAGAGGCTAAGAATAGATTCTAGCTAAGTAGGAGCTAGGTTTAGGAAACTAGTTCCCTTCTATGGCTAAACTAGGTTTTTTCCTTGCTGGAGGTGGTATTTGACTCCTCTGACAGGGTCCTGTCTCTTGAAGTAGTTGTTGACTTCTCGGTCTTCGAGTTGCACTGTAGATCCTTCTTTGATGCCTCCATATCTAAGCAGGGGATTTAAGAGTGGGATGAGTACGAGCGTACTCAACAAGTTCATTATAGGAAAGAGGTGTTTAATGCACTAGCTACGGCATTAGACCGGAAAGTCTAATACCAATGCAAGATTTCATAATCATTTCTTCAAAAGGTTGCTTTTATTCGGAAGAACTATGTCCGTCGGCCTTCACCGGTTTACTAGAACTTCATGGAGCTCCTTTCCGCCGCGTTCGCGAGTTCCATATCCCGGAACGGGGAGTGACGAGTCACGGTTCTTTACACTCGCGAGAGGTGTGTTGCTTTACCCATAAGAGATCTTAACCTTGGTGCCAACCGGGCATATTCCCCGTCCACACTTCCTATGGTGTGAGGCCCGGTATAAGGTCTAGCCAATCATGTTCCTCCGCTACCTCGAACACCCACCCGTTGTTGCATGCGCCGACCCTGGGTCCACGTCGGTCCCATTATTCCTATAGATTTCAAGGTGGACCCCGACCACGACAACAGTGCTGGGCTCTACCATACACTCCTACGCCGGTGGCTTCAACCCATCATAGACCGCAATACCGTGAGGACTTAAGGCTTCCCCAGCCTACCGCTTGTTCTTCGAACGACAAGTGTCTACGGACTGTGCCGTGGGGACTTAAGGCTTCCTCGACCTACCGCTTGCCGCCGACGGATACAAGTGTCTACGGTAAAGCGCATCCGTTGATGAACGAGAGGTGGAAACACTTTTGACTACTTCGTCCCACTCCGGATCTTATGGTTAACACGGGTATTACGGCACAAGAATCACTGGCGACATTTGTTGTTTAATCCTAGATGGATATAAACCCGTGCAATGGAACCTCCACCATATCAACACAATCCATGGTTCCATTGCCCACCACATAGTCATATTCATAGTTGTGAAAATAGTGTTTTTGCTTTTTATGCAATAATGATAAACATAGTACTTTGCAAGTAATTTGGTAAAAATACTCAAATGACATGAGCAAGCGATGAACTTGCCTTTCTTGGCTGCAAGATTATGCAGACAAGGTCTTCGATGCGTAATAACTCCAAATTCTGAAATAGCATAATCGTCCGATAAGGACGATGTTTAAAAGATTGGCAAGGATGCAATAATGCATAAGAATGAGATGTTGAGGAATTGCCAGACCACAATGTTGGCAATGTCCATATTGGTGCATGGAAAAGGCTTCGAGAAACCAATCACTATCGCTTTGTGGCCCCCACTTACACCGGGAGTGACAGGTTCTTCCGGACCAGCGATCGGCAAAGGATGTGGCTTGAGTTCTATGACTCCCGAGAGCACATGAAGCATGGCACCATTGTTATGCCCAAGGCTCGTCAAGGGTGTTATTGAGATGCATGGAGCCACCACATATCGGTTTGTGGTTGAGACTTTGAAGAACATGGGGCTGTATGAGCTTGTATGTCTGACGCCTTCTGATGGATGCTATTGCCCAACCTTGGTAAGGCAATTCCACTGCACAGTGTACTTCCATGATGATCCAGCTCGTACCATGACATGGATGACAGGCAAAGACAAGTACTCCTGCAACTATCTTGACTTATGTGATGCCCTTGGGTTTGGTGGAGGTCGTGCTCATGGTTTCAAGCTTCACTCTCGAGCAGAAGTTCAACAAAGGAGACATTGCTTTCTCGCTATCCTCGGGAGCCCACCGCTCGTCCTCCCACCATATCCGGCATGTTCTACTCCTATCTCCTCGCTTGCCAAGCTATTCGGAGAGTCTCTCATCGGCAAGTCGGGCGATACAAGTGAATGCCGAGGATATCACTTGAACTTGATGTACTACCGCAACCCCGAGCACCGGCGACGCATTGATGGATGTGATCTCATCTACTCGAGGCTGAGGAGATGTGTTCGCGACAGGATGACCCCGAACTATGCTCAATACATCCAGCTCCTCATCAACAAGGTTGTGCCTGCTCCTCTCAATACGCATGGTGAACGGGTCAGGATGGAAGCATTCAAGGTTCATGTCCAAGGTAATAGACCGGATGTCCCCGACATGACACCTCCTGAGCGCCGGTCCAAGGAAAGCCATGACCCTACTAGCTCCCGCTTCACTCAGCGCCCGCAGCATGGTATCTCTCGGTTCTTCTCCTCCATGTGGCAGATGTGCAAGAATTCTAATGATGTTGCACATCAAAGCCTTGCTATGACCCAAGAGACGAGAAGGCGCCGGAATGAGTACATGGCCACTCGGAATATCACTTTTCCTCCTCCCGGCCCCGAGTTGGAGCCTGTTCATGCACCTAGCCGGGAGATGCCTCCTCTCACTGATCAGATGTTCCAGAACTTTGATCCTACATGGTACGGTTTTGGCGGTCCTCCTCCTCCTCAGCCTCCTCCTCAGCCTACTGATGATGATGATGATGAAGACGACGAAGGTGCTTCTGATACGCGTGATGATGGTGGGAGCTCATACTCCGCTGGGCATGAGATCTTCTGATGGGTGCGCTAGCATCTCTCCTCTTTTTCTTCACCTTTTTGGTGTTCCGATGCCAAAGGGGGAGAAGAGAGTAGAGTCTAGGATGGTTTCACGGGGTGTTGCCACAAGCCGGTGGCTGCAACCCATCATAGACCGCAATACCGTGAGGACTTAAGGCTTCCCCAGCCTACCGCTTGTTCTTCGAACGACAAGTGTCTACGGACTGTGCCGTGGGGACTTAAGGCTTCCCCAGCCTACCGCTTGCCGCCGACAGATACAAGTGTCTACGGTAAAGCGCATCCGTTGATGAACGAGAGGTGGAAACACTTTTGACTACTTCGTCCCACTCCGGATCTTATGGTTAACACGGGTATTACGGCACAAGAATCACTGGCGACATTTGTTGTTTAATCCTAGATGGATATAAACCCGTGCAATGGAACCTCCACCATATCAACACAATCCATGGTTCCATTGCCCACCACATAGTCATATTCATAGTTGTGAAAATAGTGTTTTTGCTTTTTATGCAATAATGATAAACATAGTACTTTGCAAGTAATTTGGTAAAAATACTCAAATGACATGAGCAAGCGATGAACTTGCCTTTCTTGGCTGCAAGATTATGCAGACAAGGTCTTCGATGCGTAATAACTCCAAATTCTGAAATAGCATAATCGTCCGATAAGGACGATGTTTAAAAGATTGGCAAGGATGCAATAATGCATAAGAATCAGATGTTGAGGAATTGCCAGACCACAATGTTGGCAATGCTGGAAAAATATGTGAAGGACATGCTCAAGAAATTCAACATGACCAATGCGAGTCCAATGAAGACACCCATGCCCGTAAAGGGGCAACTTGGTTCATGTGACGGTGAGAAGGATGTGGACATAAAGGTATACCGCTCCATGATAGGATCCTTGCTCTACCTTTGTGCCTCTAGGCCGGATATCATGCTAAGTGTAGGGATGTGTGCTCGTTTTCAATCCGCTCCCAAGGAGAGCCATTTAGTGGCGGTCAAACGGATACTAAGGTACCTTGTTCTCACTCCTACTCTCGGGCTATGGTATCCAAAGGGGTCAACCTTTGAACTCATTGGCTATTCGGATTCCGATTGGGCCGGTGATAAGGTTGATCGGAAGTCTACCTCCGGGGCTTGCCAATTTATTGGCCGGTCATTGGTGAGTTGGTCATCCAAGAAACAAAACTCCACCGCCCTATCCACCGCCGAAGCCGAATACATATCCGCGGCATCTTGTTGCACTCAATTGTTATGGATGAAGCAAACCTTGAAAGACTATGGTGTGTCTCTTGGTACGGTGCCTCTTCTTTGTGACAATGAAAGTGCAATAAAGATCGCCAACAACCCGGTTCAACATTGTCGCACCAAACATATTGACATTCGCCATCACTTCCTACGTGATCATGTTGCCAATAAGGATATTGATCTGACTCATGTGGGAACAACCTACCAATTGGCGGATATTTTCACTAAGCCTTTGGATGAAGCCCGCTTTGTTAACTTGAGAGGAGAACTTGGTATTCTTGATCCTAAAAACTTGGATTGATTAACTTCTTGCACTATATTCTTGCATTTATCTTGCTATCTAGCTTAGAGGCATAGCACATATGGGGATAGTCATCTTACCATGTCTTGGTATGATGCATACCTATGTGTGCAACATAAATAGACCCAATGTCATTATATGGACCCAAGCATGTCTCTTCGCGGTCACATGACATTTGCGCTTTCACATAGGGGGAGTAATCCCCCGCCCCTCATTGAGCCTTCACTACAACTTGATTTGACTATATAAGGCCAAATGATCTTATTGCCAACACTATTTCAAAATGCTTTTATGATTCTTGATATACTTCGAATCATGCCCATTGTAGCTATTTGTATCTTGTTTGTATTTTCACTCCAATGGGTATGACTAGAGAACTTTGTGTTTTCCAACCCCATGTCTATGCTCATCTCATCATCGTCTATCTATCTATATGTACATGTCATCATCTGAGCATTCATACACATTTACACAAAGAATAGGGGCAAAAAGAGGCAAAACTAGACAAAACTGGGCACAAATGCCCTGGCCGGTCAGTGGCCCGGTTGGACCGGCCTTTGCGCCGGGCCAGCCGGTCCCTGGCCCGGTCGACCGGGCGCCCGACCGGCCGCGCGACCTGATATGTTTTTGAGGGGGTTACCCCTTGGGGTCATCTTCCTCATTCTTCCCCAACTCCCACACCACCATGGCCGGCGCCCTCAACACCTCCATCAAGATCTAGGCACTTCCCACCACAAGAACTTCCCCAAACTCCACCACACCATAGATCGGGGCCCTTGGAACATCTCCACCGAAGGATTTGGTTCCTCTCCAACTTGTTTGGGAATTTTTGGAGTTCTTGGTTTTGAAGCCCTACCTCGTGTTCTTCTTGCTCCCTTGACCAAGAAGGACAATGTCTTCGGGTAATGTACTCTCCTTTCCTCCCTATTCTCTAGTCCTCCTCACACATTGCAAGATCTTGCCAAAATTTGAGGACATCTTAGGGTTAGGGTTAGGGTTTGCAAGTCCTCATGCCTTTGGAGTGTCTCTCCACACTAAGCACCTACTCCACTCTCTTGCTATAGCATGTACTCAAGTATTTCGAGTTTTTGCATGAATTTGTGGTAGAAAATATGGGCAAACATCACAAATCACCACCACCCGGTTCATAGCCCGGTCAACCGGCCGTTCAACCGGCCGGTCCGGCGTGCGGCCCGGTCGACCGGATTTTCGACCGGCTCGCCCGGTCTGAAGTCCGGTCGGACCGGCCTGTGCGCCGGCCTGCCCAGTTTTTCGCACAATCTCATCAATCCACTTGGATATATGCTATGCTCTCTGGTTTCTCCCTCATTGATGACATGTACACTTACCTCTTTGCTATCCTCGCTCTATTTTGCTGATTCACAGGTGATGAATGGACTGATGAGGACCGTGGCACTGTTGCCAAGCGAGGGCGGCACTCAGGGGTATCACCTCGGCGCTCTACTGGTCGTGCTCCTCAGACTGCTGGTGGCAGCTCAGCTGGAGGCCGCACCAAGAAGCCTGCCCAGAAAAGGAAAGATAAGCACGCTGCACAAGAAGATGTTGAGGAATTGCCAGACCACAATGTTGGCGATGTCCATATTGGTGCATGGAAAAGGCTTCGAGAAACCAATCACTATCGCTTTGTGGCCCCCACTTACACCGGGAGTGACAGGTTCTTCTGGACCAGCAGTCAGCAAAGGATGTGGCTTGAGTTCTATGATCCCGAGAGCACATGAAGCATGGCACCATTGTTATGCCCAAGGCTGTCAAGGGTGTTATTGAGATGCATGCAGCCACCACATATCGGTTTGTGGTTGAGACTTTGAAGAACATGGGGCTGTATGAGCTTGTATGTCTGACGCCTTCTGATGGATGCTATTGCCCAACCTTGGTAAGGCAATTCCACTGCACAGTGTACTTCCATGATGATCCAGCTCGTACCATGACATGGATGACAGGCAAAGACAAGTACTCCCGCAACTATCTTGACTTATGTGATGCCCTTGGGTTTGGTGGAGGTCGTGCTCATGGTTTCAAGCTTCACTCTCGGCGAAGTTCAACAAAGGAGACATTGCTTTCTGCTATCCTCGGGAGCCCACCGCTCGTCCTCCCACCATATCCGGCATGTTCTACTCCTATCTCCCGCTTGCCAAGCTATTCGGAGAGTCTCTCATCAGCAAGTCAGGCGATACAAGTGAATGCCGAGGATATCACTTGAACTTGATGTACTACTGCAACCCTGAGCACCGGCGACGCATTGATGGATGTGATCTCATCTACTCTGAGCTGAGGAGATGTGTTCGCGACAGGATGACCCCGAACTATGCTCAATACATCCAGCCTCCTCATCAACAAGGTTGTGCCTCGCTCCTCTCAATACGCATGGTGAACGGGTCGGGATGGAAGCATTCAAGGTTCCTGTCCAAGGTGATAGACCGGATGTCCCCGACATGACACCTCCTGAGCGCCGGTCCAAGGAAAGCCATGACCCTACTAGCTCCCGCTTCACTCGGCGCCCGCAGCATGGTATCTCTCGGTTCTTCTCCTCCATGTGGCAGATGTGCAAGAATTCTAATGATGTTGCACATCAAAGCCTTGCTATGACCCAAGAGACGAGAAGGCGCCAGAATGAGTACATGGCCACTCGGAATATCACTTTTCCTCCTCCTGGCCCTGAGTTGGAGCCTGTTCATGCACCTAACTGGGAGATGCCTCCTCTCACTGATCAGATGTTCCGAACTTTGATCCTACATGGTACGGTTTTGGCGGTCCTCCTCCTCCTCAGCCTCCTCCTCAGCCTACTGATGATGATGATGATGAAGACGATGAAGGTGCTTCTGATACGCGTGATGATGGTGGGAGCTCATACTCCGCTGGGCATGAGATCTTCTGATGGGTGCGCTAGCATCTCTCCTCTTTTTCTTCGCCTTTTTGGTGTTCCGATGCCAAAGGGGGAGAAGAGAGTAGAGTCTAGGATGGTTTCACGGGGTGTTGCCACAAGCCATGGGAGTTGCTTTATTTGGATTTTATATGGCTTGTGCTTGTTTACTTTGAGTTTTTCAAGAACCATTTGCTATTTCCAATAATTCGTGTATGGATGTGTATGGACGACTATTATGTGTGCTACTCTATGTTAGGATGATTATGTGTGCTATGCTTATATATCTTGATATGCACATGTCCATACCATGCTTGTTTCCTAAAGATATTGGGGGAGCTTCTCATATTTCACAAATGGTGCATTTTGCATTCAAACGCAAATTCTCCAAGTGCACTCATTATGGGGGAGCTTTCGTAATATCTTATATGGAATCAAGGTTTAGAGCTTATCATAATATCTATTTGTGACTCTAGCTCGGTTTGTCATCGTATACCAAAAAGGGGGAGATTGTAAGGGTATTTTACCCTTATCCATTATTTTGGTAACAATGACACCATGCTAGTGTATTTGGACTAATACATGGCTACAAGATGATTCCCAGTGTATTAGCCAAAGAGGTATAAAGGTGTATCAATGGAAGAAGAAGGCAATGGAGACCCCCCAATTCGACGAAAGAATCAACGGGATTTTCCTGTGTACGGCCGGTCGGCGGCCCGGTCGGACCGGCCCTGGCACCGGCCAGCCCGGTCAGGACCGGCTCCGGCGCTTGTGCCATCCGGGCAGGATCCAGTAAAGGGGGGCAAGGCCTCCGGTCGCCGCCCGGTCTCCAGCCCGGTTAGGACCGGAGCATCCGGTCACCGGCCCGGTCGGACCGGGCTACCAACCGGCTGCCCCCGGCGCCAACCGGATTTCGCGCTTGTGCCATCCGGGTGCATTCCAGTATGTCCAGAAGCTCCACCGGTCAAGCTCCGGTCCCTGCTCCGGTTGAAACCGGCCGGCCCGGTCGAGAGCCCGGTCTGACCGGACTATGCACCGGACAGCCCGGCGCCAAACCCGGTCAACCGGATTCCTCGAAGAAAATCTGATGTGGCAAGTTGACCAACGGCCAGATTTTGAAGAACCCTATAAATACCCCTCCTTCTACCTTGGAAGGGTTAGGCAACATACTATAAACTGTTCTTGCTCTCTCTCTCTCTTACTCCATTGCTAGAAACACCAAAAGCCTCAGATCTCCCTCCTCCTCCACCCAAACTCAAATCCCTCCGGGGAATCACTAGAGGAGGACCCGATCTACCGTTCTACCAAGCCAAATCTCATTCCCCCTTGTATTCATTGAGAAGCTTTCTTCCTAGGGTTCCTTGGAAACCCTAGGTGGGCAAGAGGAGTCCGGAAGCATCCGGGCTGTGGATTTGCTCCGGGCAAGATTGTGAAGGTTTGGAGGCTACCTCAAAGTCTACCACAAGTGAGTGAGCTATTCCTTCGTGGGATAGGCTCCGGAGAATAGGGTGAGCCTTCGTGGCGCGGGGAATCCTTCGTGGGACCTCCACTCCTCCAAACGTGACGTACCTTGTTGCAAAGCAAGGGAACACGGGAATACATCCTCGTCTCCGCGTGCTATCGGTTATCTCTAACCGAACTCCTTACTTGTGATTTAACCGCTCGTGAGAGCCTTCGTGCTTGAGTTAGTTGTATCCTCATATAGGTTGCTCCACCTAGTTTGCATTAGGCTCATCTTTATATTCCGCAAAGCCTAATATTGCAAAGAAAGAATTAAAATTTGTAGAAACCTATTCACCCCCCCTCTAGGTTTACCATCTCTATACTTTCAGATGGATCACAACCTAGTTGGATTCATCAGCTACTAGGGCTTATATGGTTGAATTAAGTCTAAACATCTTAATTACCAATAATTGTTAACAAGATGGTATATCTTATTGGTGACAGTTGGCTAGGGTTTATAGATCCTTATAAGCAGGGTTGATGATGATCCCTTATTTTCTTCAAAAGAATAACTTTTGAAGAACATACTTCTTAGGTAATAAGAAGTATATCAATTTGGGTTGAAGTGGTTTAGGTTTTTCTACTGGTTCTATTAAGCAAAGAATAATTGGCTCCTAAATAGGATGGTTGATAAATATCCAATACTAGTAGGGTTTAGTGGAATATGATTAGGTAATGCTCGAGGTTTGGCATAGTTGCTCCTGAGGTTCATTACATTGGTGTGATGCTAAGTAAGAAGGAATATGGATGATGGCTTTGGTAATAGGATCTAGGGTTTACACTTGGTTGACCCTCTTTGGATTGTTTAGGTCTGATGATGATGAACACATGGGATACTAATTAGTAGTGTTAGGGTTCCCATATTTTATGTGGATTATTTAAGCATTGAGTTGCTTAAGATGAATCTATGATTACTAATGAAGTAACATGATCACATGTTACTTAGGTTTAGGTTTGGGAACAATTTAGGGTTCATAAGAAGTAATGGGTCTAGGGTCTAAATGGCATTAGGGTTTTAGGATTACACATGAAATGATGAGGTTATCTTTTTGTTTCTAATGGAACTAGGGTTTCCTAATTACCCTATAATTCTTGGATTAATAACTTCATTAATAAAGTTGAAGTTATTAATAACTTTGAAATTAAAATAATATTGGATTTGACATTTTATTATTTTAAATAAATTAATAATTAAGAGAATTATTAATAGGGTTTAAATCCCTCCTAATAAGGAATTAATAAATTAATAGTGAAGGAAAATTAATTTTATGGTTTTCCTTATTTACTTTACTGGATTTGTATTTATTTTATACCTTTTTCCTAATTATTGAATTTTAATTGCATTTAGAATTAAAAGAAAAGGCTTAAATTAACAAGTATTAAATAATTGAATTTTTATTAAAAATAAAAATTCCATATTATATTTTTATTGGATAGAGGTTAATTTTCTAAGAATTTTGATATCTTAATTATATTTTTCTGAGTTAATATGGATTTTCAATATTTATTTAAAGTTACAGCAATTTATGGAATTTTAAAAATAACTGGTCAATACTGGGTTGACTGTGACTGAAACGTTTTCTACACAGGTTAGGGTTAGCCGTGCTCACTGACCAGTGGGGTCAAGTGCCACATAGGCTGCCACGTTGGTGTGGACTTGGTCAGCGTGGTCGGCCGGACACGATAGCACATCGCCGGCGAGCCGGGCGTTGCGGCGACGGCGATTCCGGCCAGTAGGAGGCGGGCGAACAGGTTATCTGGACGTGTCTCAACATGCTGAACATGATGGAGGCGGCGCCCCCGGCAAATGGTCACCGGAGATGACCCCGGCGAGCGTCTCCGCGGCGGTGAACTCCGGCCAAGATGCAAGAACGTGCTACAGGCGGATATAGGATGCAATAATAGGCTCAGGCGAAGCGCAAGCTCACCGAAACCTCGTGGGTATGCTTGGTGATGCGCGGGGTTGTCGGAGTCGACGACACAGCCATGGATTCCGGCGAGGTGCTGCGGACGAAATCGGTGAAATTCTCCCGGCTGAGATCATCCCGGACCAATTCCTCCCGTGGGCGTAACTTGTCGATGACGGCGGTCACGATGGTAAGCTTCGCTTGGCTCGGGAAGGCCTCTCACCGGCGGTAAGGGAGACTGGGCGGCCATGGTTTCGGGTTGGAGAAAATTTAGCGGGGAGGAAGAAAACCGGGCTAGAGCTCGTCCCGGGGCTTTTATACGGCGTTCGGACGCGCCTCGTCACGACGCCGATGAAGGAGAGGGCGCCAGCGACGAGGAGAAGCAGGCCACGGCGTCGTGGTGTCCACCATGCGCCAGAAAGGGGATGAGGACGACCCCCTCCCGTTGTTTTTTTAGCGAAGGGGTATCGTGGGCTGCAATTTGGTGATGGCCTGGGCCGTGGTGTTGGGCTGCTGGGCAGGCTTCTGCGGCTACTTTGCTGGACTCCTGGTGGGCTGCGACGGCAGGTGAGTCCAGGTGAGGCTCTCTCTTTTTTTTCCTTTTATTTATTTCATGTTTTATATATTTTCTATTTTGTATTCTGCTTTTAAACCAAATTTTAATTTCAGGTGTCTCGATTATGTTAATTCAACGAGGATGTAATGCAATGACTATCTCACCACTATTTCATTTGAAATAATTATTTGGTATTACATTATATTGCATAACTATGTGCTAATGAGTGGAAACTTCTACTAGAACTCCTTCCAAGTGTAGTACTTTTATTATAGTTTAGTAACACCTTGAAATACCTAGAGTAGGTACTACTCTCATCATGGTTGGGTCTTGGTTATAAATATAAGTGTTTGATCACCATCATGGGTTTAATCAAATGGTTTAGCACTAGATTTTTCTTAAGTTCCATAATTAAGCATAAACTTTAATTAGTGAACAATTCTAGGATTCTCATCATATTCACCTAATGGCAATTGGTTTGGATCTCAATTAGGGTCTAGGTTTATATTATGATCACCATAGTGATACACATTCTAGATGTGAGACATGATTACAAGTTGTAGAATTGAGATGACACCATAATGCATGTGCTAGGGTTTAATCTTCCCTAACCATGATAAGGTGGTTGTTTACTTAACATTTTATGTTCTCCTCTAGTTACTATGATATTGAGAATTAGTTTTATCTTCTACCAATTGACTTTTATTACTATCCTTATTTGATCATTAAAGTACCTAGATTGGTAATAATTATTTTTATAGTTAACTTTGGTCAAATGGATTGTTGGTTTCTCACCATGTAAAGTATGGAGTTTTACTCTAAGGTTTTCTTAGGTTCTTTAATTTATGAAACATAGATATGGTAAGATTCTTCTTATGATCACCAAGTGATTCACAAGTTAAGGTTGGAATATGAGTTTAGGGTTGCTTAATAATTACCTCCCTATGATTTCATGTGTTGAAGGATATCTACTTATCCTTTTAGGGTTTATTCTCAATACCTCAAGAGCATGATCATGGATTAGGCATGATCATCTTGTTCTTAACATTTTTTTTACCTCAAGTTCTTAGGGTTTATGATCATCACTCAGTTTATAAAGATCAAGGTTTGGATTCCTAGGGATCTCTCAGTAAATGGGTTCTCACTTCCATGATCAAGCATTGTCCTGATCAACTAGGGTATAATATCTCTCTTATAGTATCTTGGTTGGACATGGTTATGGTGGTCTCAACAGATTATATCCTAGGAGAATGCCTGAGATATCAACTTAGGGTTCTCTCAAGAAATGATAGTTTAACCTTTTGGATATTTGAATAGATCTCTCCCTTAGAACCAAGTGTTTCCTCAACTAACTTGAGTGTAACACCAGATCTTGAGTTCTCTCATACAGGAATAGTTATTCTAGGGTTTATGGTATACTCCTAATATTTATTTAGGTAGCTGAGCTAAAGATTCAATTGTCTAATTTAATTGGGTTAGTCTCTTCCTCACCTCATCAATTCAGGGTATGGTATTATTCCATGTGATATTAGGTTATCTCACCACTCCAAGGGAAATGGTTTTCAACCTAATACTTTAATTCAATGATTGTCCTTGAGTCTTAAATAGGTAAAGCTAAGAGTGGTATGAATGGTCTCACTCATTTGGGAAGGACTTGAATGATACTCTAGGGTTCCTCTTGAAGATGATGATTTGAATACTTGGATGTATATCCAAGGTTTAGCTCAAGGTTTGTTATTGCTTCTCTAATAAATACTATGGAACTCTCATCTCTGTTGGTTTGATGTATAATAATATGGGATATAGAGAAGGATATATATATATCTAGAGTTGATCTCCTTATTATGTTTCCAAGATTGAAATAGAATGAATACCATGAGGTTTCATGGCAGGATCATGGATTAGTTTAAGGCATGGAAAAGATAAGTGAAGAATGGTTTCCCAATTATTGTTACTTGATTTCCAATTAATTGTAGGTTCATATGTTATGGCAAGGAATTCCATATTATGATCTTTTATAAGATCAAGCAATTGATCATTGAGTAAAGTGTTGTTGTGTTGATTATTAGTTCCATTTGATCTAACCCCTTAGATCAAATCATCTCTACCCAAAACAAGGTTTTATCAAAGTCACATTGAGGTTTGTAGTGCTTGACTTGATGAGCTACTTTAATTCCACCAAGGTCAAGTGAAACTTCAGTTACTGTGACTGTTTTACTTTAAAGCGCGAAAATTCCCCAGATTTTCTATGCATGAATGCAATGCACACATCTATTTCCTCTATTTTTGTAACCCCAATACCTGGGATATTACAGTAAGGTTTTCCGTATCGTGGTTTTTCGCATCAGGGGTTTCGCGGCGAAGGCTTTAAGTAGGCGGAAGGGCGACGTGGGGGGCCACACGGGGCCCCACACCACAGGTCGGCGCGGCCAAGGGCTGGGCCGCGCCGCCTATGGTGGCAGCCCCTCGTGGCCCCACTTCGTATCCTTTTCGGTCTTCTGGAAGGTTCGTGGCAAAATAGGACCCTGGGACTTGATTTCGTCCAATTCCGAGAATATTTCGTTACTAGGATTTCTGAAACCAAAAACAGCAGAACAACGAAGCGGCACTTCGGCATCTTGTTAATAGGTTAGTTCCAGAAAATGCACGAATATGACATAAAGTGTGCATAAAACATGTAGGTATCATCAATAATATGGCATAGAACATAAGAAATTATTGATACGTCGGAGACGTATCAGCATCCCCAAGCTTAGTTATGCTCGTCCCGAGCAGGTAAAACGATAACAAAGATAATTTCTGAAGTGACATGCCATCATAACCTTGATCATACTATTTGTAAACATATGTAGTGGATGCAGCGATCAAAACAATGGTAATGACATGAGTAAACAAGTGAATCATAAAGCAAAGACTTTTCATGAATAGTACTTCAAGACAAGCATTAATAAGTCTTGCATAAGAGTTAACTCATAAAGCAATAAATCAAAGTAAAGGCATTGAAGCAACACAAAGGAAGATTAAGTTTCAGCGGTTGCTTTCAACTTGTAACATGTATATCTCATGGATAATTGTCAACATAGAGTAATATAACAAGTGCAATATGCAAGTATGTAGGAATCAATGCACAGTTCACACTAGTGTTTGCTTCTTGAGGTGGAGAGAGATAGGTGAACTGACTCAACATAAAAGTAAAAGAATGGTCCTTCAAAGAGGAAAGCATCGATTGCTATATTTGTGCTAGAGCTTTTATTTTGAAAACATGAAACAATTTTGTCAACGGTAGTAATAAAGCATATGAGTTATGAAAGTTATATCTTACAAGTTGCAAGCCTCATGCATAGTATACCAATAGTGCCCGCACCTTGTCCTAATTAGCTTGGACTACCGGATCTTTGAAATGCACATGTTTTAACCAAGTGTCACAATGGGGTACCTCCATGCCGCATGTACAAAGGTCTAAGGAGAAAGCTCGCATTTTGGATTTCTCGCTTTTGATTATTCTCAACTTAGACATCCATACTGGGACAACATGGACAACAGATAATGGACTCCTCTTTAATGCATAAGCATGTGGCAACAATTATTATTCTCATATGAGATTGAGAATATATGCCCAAAACTGAAACTTCCACAATGATTCAGGGTTTTAGTTAGCGGCCCAATGTTCTTCTCTAACAATATGCATGCTCCAACCATTAAGGTGGTAGATCTCTCTTACTTCAGACAAGACGGACATGCATAGTAACTCACATGATATTCAACAAGGAATAGTTGATGGCGTCCCCAGAAACATGGTTATCGCACAACAAGCAACTTAATAAGAGATAAAGTGCATAAGTACATATTCAATACCACAATAGTTTCTAAGCTATTTGTCCCATGAGCTATATATTGCAAAGGTGAATGATGGAATTTTAAAGGTAGCACACAAGCAATTTACTTTGGAATGGCGGATAAATACCATGTAGTAGGTAGGTATGGTGGACACAAATGGCATAGTGGTTGGCTCAATTATTTTGGATGCATGAGAAGTATTCCCTCTCGATACAAGGTTTAGGCTAGCAAGGTTATTTGAAACAAACACAAGGATGAACGGTGCAGCAAAACTCACATAAAAGACATATTGTAAACATCATAAGACTCCACACCGTCTTCCTTGTTGTTCAAAACTCAATACTAGATGTTATCTAGACTCTAGAGAAACCAAATATGCAAACCAAATTAGCAAGCTCTAAGTATTTCTTCATTTATGGGTGCAAAGTATATGATGCAAGAGATTAAACATGAGCACAACAATTGCCAAGTATCAAATTATCCAAGACATTTTAGAGTTACTACATGTAGCATTTTCCAATTCCAACCATATAACAATTTAACGAAGAAGAAACTTCGACATGAATACTATGAGTAGAGCCTAAGGACATACTTGTCCATATGCTACAGCGGAGCGTGTCTCTCTCCCATAAAGTGAATGCTAGGATCCATTTTATTCAAACAAAACAAAAAACAAAAACAAACCGACGCTCCAAGCAAAGTGCATAAGATGTGACGGAATAAAAATATAGTTTCGGGGGAGGAACCTGATAATGTTGTCGATGAAGAAGGGGATGCCTTGGGCATCCCCAAGCTTAGACGCTTGAGTCTTCTTAGAATATGCAGGGGTGAACCACCGGGGCATCCCCAAGCTTAGAGCTTTCACTCTCCTTGATCATATTGCATCATACTCCTCTCTTGATCCTTGAAAACTTCCTCCACACCAAACTCGAAACAACTCATTAGAGGGTTAGTGCATAATAAAAATTCATATGTTCGGAGGTGACACAATCATTCTTAACACTTCTGGACATTGCATAAAGCTACTTGGACATTAATGGATCAAAGAAATTCATCCAACATAGCAAAAGAGGCAATGCGAAATAAAAGGCAGAATCTGTCAAAACAGAACGGTCCGTAAAGATGGATTTTATTAGGCCACCAGACTTGCTCAAATGAAAATTCCCAAATTGAATGAAAGTTGCGTACATATCTGCGGATCATGCACGTAAATTGGCTTAATTTTACTGAGCTACCTACGGGGAGGTAGACCCAAATTCGTGACAGACAAAGAAATGCAGCATAGCTAGCAGGTAATCCAAATCTAGTACTTACTTTTCTATCAAAGACTTTACTTGGCACAACAAAACATAAAACTAAGATAAGGAGAGGTTGCTACAGTAGTAAACAACTTCCAAGACTCAAATATAAAACAAAGTGCTGTAGTAAAAACATGGGTTGTCTCCCATAAGCGCTTTTCTTTAACGCCTTTCAGCTAGGCGCAGAAAGTGTATCTCAAGTGTTATCAAAGGGTGGTGCACCTACAGCGGGGTTTGGAGTTTTCTCAACCATGCATAGTATATTGGATACATAAGTTTCAGCGTCTCCCTTTTCATTAGTCTTGGGCTTGCTACTCTCATCGAACAAATTTTCAGGAACAAGCCAAGCATAGTTATTTTCTAGTGCATCATTCATAGCTAGGAGTTTACATGGTATTGGTGCTTTGATCTCCCCAGCATCATTAGCATTATTAGTGTACCTTATCCTATCCATGTCCATTTTTTCAAGGAGACTAACAAAATTAGTATGAGAACCAAGCATATTAAATTTAGCAAAGACCTTTCTAGCCTCTCTTGCTAGACCACCAAATTCTCTAAGAAGGGTTTCTAAAACAAAATCTTTCTTTTCCCCCTCTTCCAAATCACCAAGTGTAAGAAACATGTGTTGGATTATAGGATTGAGATTAACAAATTTAGTTTCCAACAAGCGAACTAAATGCGCAGCGAGCAATTTCATAAGTAGGAGCAAGTTCTACCAAGTGTCTATCTTCAAAATCTTCAACGGTACTAACATGGGTGAAAAATTCTTCTATATTGTTCCTCCCAATTATAGACCCTTGTCCTACCGGTATGTTTTTTGTGGTAAAATTAAAGGGAAACATGATGAAATAAGTAAAGCAAATGCAAGTAACTATTTTTTTGTGTTTTTGATATAGCAAACAAGACAGTAAATAAAGTAAAGCTAGCAACTAATTTTTTTTTGTGTTTTGATATAAGTGCAGCAAACAAAGTAGTAAATAAAATAAAGCAAGACAAAAACAAAGTAAAGAGATTGAGAAGTGGAGACTCCCCTTGCGGCGTGTCTTGATCTCCCCGGCAACGGCGCCGGAAATTTAGCTTGATGACGCGTAAAGCACACGCCCGTTGGGAACCCCAAGTGGAAGGTGTGATGCGTACGAGCAGCAAGTTTCCCTCGGTAAGAAACCAAGGTTTATCGAACCGAGTAGGAGCCAAGAAGCACGTTGAAGGTTGATGGCGGCGGGATGTAGTGCGGCGCAACACCGGGGATTCCGGCGCCAACGTGGAACCTGCACAACACAACCAAAGTACTTTGCCCCAACGAAACGAGTGAGGTTGTCAATCTCACCAGGCTTGCTGTAACAAAGGATTAACCGTATTGTGTGGAAGATGATTGTTTGCGAGAGAAAATAGTAAAAACAAGTATTGCAGCAGATTTGTATTTCAGTATTAAAGAATGGACCGGGGTCCACAGTTCACTAGAGGTGTCTCTCCCATAAGATAAAAGCATGTTGGGTGAACAAATTACGGTCGGGCAATTGATAAATAGAGAGGGCATAACAATGCACATACATGTCATGATAAGTACGAGTGAGATTTAATTGGGCATTACGACAAAGTACATAGACCGCCATCCAAGCTGCATCTATGCCTAAAAAGTCCACCTTCGAGGTTATCATCCGAACCCCTTCCGGTATTAAGTTGCAAAGCAACGAGACAATTGCATTAAGTATGGTGCGTAATGTAATCAACAACTACATCCTCGGACATAGCGCCAATGTTTTATCCCTAGTGGCAACGAGCACAACACAACCTTAGAACTTTTCGTCATCTGTCCCGGGTGTCAATGCGGGCATGAACCCACTATCGAGCATAAATACTCCCTCTTGGAGTTAAAAGCAAAAACTTGGCTAGAGCCTCTACTAGTAACGGAGAGCATGCAAGATCATAAACAACACATATGTAATAACTTGATAATTAACATAACATGGTATTCTCTATCCATCGGATCCCGACAAACACAACATAGAGTATTACGGATAGATGATCTTGATCATGTTAGGCAGCTCACAAGATCCAACAATGAAGCACAATGAGGAGAAGACAACCATCTAGCTACTGCTATGGACCCATAGTCCAGGGGTGAACTACTCACTCATCACTCCGGAGGCGACCATGGCGGTGTAGAGTCCTCCGGGAGATGAATCCCCTCTCCCGGCGAGGGTGCCGGAGGAGATCTCCAGAATCCCCCGAGATGGGATTGGCGGCGGCGGCGTCTCAGTAAGGTTTTCCGTATCGTGGTTTTTCGCATCAGGGGTTTCGCGATGAAGGCTTTAAGTAGGCGGAAGGGCGACGTGGGGGGCCACACGGGGGCCCCACACCACAGGTCGGCGCGGCCAAGGGCTGGGCCGCGCCGCCCTATGGTGGCAGCCCCTCGTGGCCCTACTTCGTATCCTTTTCGGTCTTCCGGAAGGTTCGTGGCAAAATAGGACCACGGAACTTGATTTCATCCAATTCGAGAATATTTCGTTACTAGGATTTCGAAACCAAAAACAGCGAGAAAACGACAAGCGGCACTTCGGCATCTTGTTAATAGGTTAGTTCCAGAAAATGCACGAATATGACATAAAGTGTGCATAAAACATGTAGGTATCATCAATAATATGGCATAGAACATAAGAAATTATCGATACGTCGGAGACGTATCACGTACCAAGGACTATCTCGCTAGTTCACCTTTATTACAGCCAATTGTTCATTTGGAAAACTATCATTAACAGGAACAGGGTCATAAGCTATATTTTCCAATCTAGACAAATTATCAGCAACAGGATTATCAGCACCTTTCCTATCTATAATATGTAAATCAAATTCTTGCAAAAGAAGTACCCATCTAATAAGCCTTGGTTTAGCATCTTTCTTTTTCATAAGGTATCTAATTGCAGCATGATCAGTATGAATTGTGACTTTCGAATCAACAATATAAGATCTAAACTTGTCACAAGCAAAGACTACAGCTAATAATTCTTTTTCAGTTGTAGCATAATTTCTTTGAGCAGCATCAAGAGTGCTAGCATAATGAATAACATTCAATTTCTTATCTACTCGCTGTACAAGAACAGCGCCTACAGCAAAATCACTAGCATCACACATAATTTCAAAAGGTAAATTCCAATCGGGAGGTTCAACTACGGGAGCAGTTGTTAAGGCTTTCTTTAGAGTTTCAAAAGCTTCCTTACAATCATCATCAAAAACAAAAGGTACATCTTTTTGAAGAAGATTAGTAAGAGGCTTTGAAATCTTAGAAAAGTCTTTAATAAATCTCCTATAAAATCTAGCATGATCAAGAACACTACGAATACCTTTAACATCCCTAGGATAGGGCATCTTCTCAATTGCTTCAACTTTAGCTCTATCAACTTCAATACCTCTCTCAGAAATTTTATGTCCCAATACAATTCCTTCATTAACCATAAAGTGGCATTTCTCCCAATTAAGAACAAGGTTAGTTTCTTCACATCTCTGCAATACTTTATCAAGGTTTCGCAAGCAATTATCAAAAGAATTTCCATAGACAGAAAAATCATCCATGAATACCTCTACAATACTCTCACAAAAGCCATGAAAAATAGCAGACATGCATCTTTGAAAAGTAGCAGGAGCATTACATAAACCAAAAGGCATACGCCTATAAGCATAAGTTCCATAGGGACAAGTGAAAGTGGTTTTATCTTGATCTTTAGTTTTAACAGCAATTTGTGAAAACCCAGAATAACCATCAAGAAAGCAAAAATGAGTATTTTTAGACAACCTTTCTAACATTTGATCAATAAAGGGTAAAGGGTAATGATCTTTCTTAGTAACCTTATTAACTTTTCGATAATCAATGCACATTCTATACCCTACAACTACTCTTTGGGGGATGAGCTCATCATTATCATTAGGCACAATGATCATTCCTCCTTTCTTAGGAACACAATGTACATGACTAACCCATCTACTATCAGCAATAGGATATATAATACCAGCTTCAAGGAGTTTTAATACCTCATTCCTTACCACATCCTTCATCTTCGGAATTAGACGACGTTGATGTTCAACAACAAGTTTTGCATCATCTTCCATATTGATAGCATGTTGGCAAATAGAGGGAGAAATCCCCTTCAAGTCATCAAGAGTGTAGCCAATAGCTCATCGGTGTTTCTTCAATATTTCCAATAACCTTTCTTCCTCAATATCCGAAAGCTTAGAACTAATAATAACAGGATATATTTTCTTATCATCAATATGAGCATACTTAAGATTATCAGGCAATGGTTTTAAATCAAAAACATGATCTTCCTTTGGTGGTGGTGTTGTACCTAAATCTTCAATCGGCAAGTCATGTTTAAGAATATGTTGACGAAGGAAAATTTCATCAAGCTCATTTCTTTCTTCCCTAAAGACTTCACTCTCACTATCCTCTAAATATTGCTGCAAAGGATTATTAGGAGCAAGAGCAATAGACGCACACTTGTTCAACTCTAAAATCATTATTAGGCAAATCAGCTTTATAAGGAGTTACGGCAAATTTAGAGAAATTAAACTCATAAGATTCACCAGCAAATTTAGTCATAATTTTTTCCTTCTTGCAATCTATAACAGCTCCACAAGTATTTAGGAAAGGTCTACCAAAAATAATATGACAATACTTACTAGCAGCGAGAACCAAGTACCAAAAAGTCACCGGGATATTTAATCTTACCACATAGAACTTCCACATCTCGAACAATACCAATAGGAGAGATAGTTTCTCTATTAGCCAGACCGAATAACCACATCAATATCTTCAAGTTCACAAGAACCAATTTCATGCATGATCTCCGTATAAAGCTCATAAGGAATGGCACTAATACTTGCACCAATATCACATAAACCATAATAACAATGATCACCAATTCTAACAGAGAGCATAGGAACACTAGCTTTCCTAGACTTATTAGGATGCGAAACAATGTTAGAAGCATCTTCACAGAAAATAATATGACCATCTTCTACATTTTCAGTCACAAGATCTTTAATTATTGCAACGACGAGGTTCAACCTTTATTTGTTCTTCAAGTTCTATAGGTTTCTTTGCACTTTTATTAACTGCACTAGATATAACAGAGTACTCCTTCATTTTAGCAGGGAAAGGAGTTTTTTCAATATAAGCTCAGGAATAATATGATCAACAGTTTCAATTATAGCACATTTATTTATAGATGAATCAGTTTTATCTTTATATGGTTCATGATACTTATCAAAATTCTTCCTAGGCAATTCAAAGTGAGAGGCAAAAGCTTTATAAAAGTTTGCAACGACTTGAGAATCAAGACCATAAGTAGCACTCATATTACGAAATTTATCAGTATCCATAAAAACTTCAATGCATTTATAATCATAGTTTATACCTGACTCTCTATCTTTGTCATTCTCCCATCCTTCAGTATTTTCCTGGATCCGATCAAGAAGGTCCCTTTTAAACTCTTCCTCGTTGCGTGTGAATGATCCAGAACAAGAAGTATCCAGCAAAGTCTTATCTTGAAAAGACAATCTTGCATAGAAATTATCAATAATAATATTACCAGGAAGCTCATGAATGGGGCATTTGAGCATTAAAGACTTCAATCTCCCCCAAGCTTGGGCAATACTCTCTCCATCATGAGGCCAGAAATTATATATGCGGTTCCGATCTTTGTGAATTTCACTTGGAGGATAGAATTTGGAATAAAATAAAGGCACAATGTCCTCCCAATTAAGAGAATCCTTATTCTTCAGCAATTTATACCAGTGCGCCGCTTTACCAGACTACGATATAGAGAATAGTTTCTTCCTAACTTCATCCATAGCAATACCTGCACATTTGAATAACCCGCATAATTCATGTAAAAACAGTAAATGATCACCAGGATGGACAGTTCCATCCCCTTCATAGCGGTTATCCACAACACGTTCAATAATTTTCATAGGTATTTTGTATGGAACCTCTTTCTCACACGGCGCCTCATCCACTACCTTTGCGGTAGTAGTAGATTTTCCAAAGAGGAATTCAAGAGAAGACCCCTCCATAATGAATTATAGCAGACGAGGTAGAAATAAAAATCAGCACGTACAGTAAAGGTTTCCCTTACCAATTCCACTTACCAATAGCGCTTCACTCCCCGGCAACGGCGCCAGAAAATAGTCTTGATGACCCACAAGTATAGGGGGTGTATCGTAGTACTTTCGATAAATAAGAGTGTCGAACCCAACGAGGAGCGAGAAGGTGTTGACAAGCGGTTTCGATGAAGGATTCACTGTAAATGCTCACAGACAAGTATTCAGGGGGTTTTAGTATAGCAGATGAATAAAGTACAAGTAAGTAAAATGCGAGAGTAATAATTGCAGTGAGTGGCCCAATCCTTTTTAACACAAAGGACAAGCCGGTTTGTTTACTTATAATGACCAAACGTTCTTGAGGACACACGGAAATTTAGTCTAGTGCTTTCGCTTCATATAGCTGATTAATCTTCATTGTTTTGATAAGTGTTGTGTGGGTGAACCTATGCTAATGCACCGCCCTTCCTAGGACTAATACATACTTGTGATTATGCCCCTTGCAAGCATCCGCAAATACAAGAAAGTAATTAAGATAAATCTAACCACAGCCTTAAACTCCGAGATCACTGCTATCCCTCCTGCATCGATATACTAACGGGGTTTAGGTTTACTGTCACTCCGGCAACCCCGCAATTAGCAACCGAATACAAGATGCACTCCCCTAGGCCCATAAATGGTGAAGTATCATGTAGTCGACGTTCACATGACACCACTAGAAGAATAACACCACAACTTAAATATCATAACATTGAATACTAACCAACATAATTCACTACTAACATTTAGACTTCACCCATGTCCTCAAGAACTAAACGAACTACTCACGAGACATCATATGGAACATGATCAGAGGTGATATGATGATGAATAACAATATGAACATAAACCTTGGTTCAACGGTTTCACTCAATAGCATCAATAACAAGTAGAAATCAACACCGGGAGAGTTTCCCCTATCAAACAATCAAGATCAAACCCAAATTGTTACAACGGTGACGAGGTGCAGCGGTGGAGATGGCGGTGATGATGATGAAGATGATGTCCAGCTCGATGACGATGACGATGGCGTCGATTTCCCCCTCCGGGAGGGAATTTCCCTGGCGGATTTCATCCTACCGGAGAGCTCTTTTCTCTCTGGTGTTTTCCGCCCCGCAGAGGCGGCTGTGACTCTTCGCGATTATTCCCCAGAGCTTAGGTTTTCGGGACAAAGATGTACGCAAAGGAGAGGAGGCCAGAGGGGGTTGTGGGCCCCCTCCTCACAGGGCGGCGTGGCCAGGCCTTGGGCCGCGCCGGCCTATGAGGTGGGCCCACGGCAGCCCTCCTCGGCTCCCCCTTCTGGCTCCCTTCGTCTTCTGGAAAAATAGGATTTTTCATATAATTTCCGTCAATTGTCGATCTTCCGAAATATTGCATTCTGACGGCACTTTTTCCAGCAGAATCCTGACTCCGGTGCGCGATCCTCCAATAATCATGAAATATGCAAAATAGATGAAATAACATAAGTATCATCTCCAAATATGAAATATATCAATGAATAACATCAAATTATGATATAAAATAGTGATGCAAAATGGACGTATCACGCGTCAGCGGTTCGGAAGGCTAAAACCCCGTCGCCTACCTTTGGTCAAGCGACGTTAATGGCGTCCCTGTTTTCCCAGGCGACGCAGGGACGCATCACGTCGTGCATGGCCGCGTGGCCGTCCGCGCCGGCGTTATTGCGTGCAACCACCCGCTGCCGCTGTTGTTTTAAGACGCCCTACAGTTCGTCCCAATTTCTCAACGTTCCCAAACCTTCTCGTCGCCGCCACCTCCCCCTCCCAGATCTTCTCCTCGCCGCACCAAAATTGTCGAGCTCGTCCTCCCGCAAGATCGCCGCGGCGAACGGCTTCTGCCACGGCAGCCTCACCATGCCGGAGGCGTGGGCGCTGTACCACGCCCGGTATCCAGTCCCGCCGGACATGCGGCTGCCAAGCAGCGGCGGCTGGAAGATGGCCGTGAACGGCATTGGCGTCCCGCCGCCGCCGAAGCCGGGCACGGAGCAATGGAGGGACGCCATCAAGGCCCGGCGGGCTCAACTCACCGCCGAGGAGCGGTTGGATCCGACGTGGGCGGCCAACAACAACGACGACTGGTGGAAGACGTACTTCAAGGCGAAGTACGACATCGAGATGTACAGCACTGACGGGCTCGTCGGCGGGCCCAACAGCTGGAACAAGGACGGCCGCGCCCTGTTCTGGGGCGTTCCGGGACGCACCCTCGAGAACGTCATCCGCGGCATCCGCAACGGCGCTCCAAGGTTGGAGACGCCGTCGTCACCGCCACTGTCTCCTCGAGGAGGACCACCGCAATGGCAGCCGAGGAGGACGACGTACTCGTCCTCCTCGAACTCTTCTTCCTCGGGACCGGCGCGATCGACGCCGTCCTCGTCGTACCGCTCGGCGCCCTACAGCGTCCCAAACGCGAGGTGAAGGAGGGGTCGGCGACGCCCGTCAACACGAGGCGTGGTGGCAGCGGCAGCCGGCGGCAGCAAGAGAGGCGCGGCGGCGCCCTCCTCATCCCGAAGCTGGAGGTGAAGGAGGAAGCAGCGCAGGCGGCACTGCTGGCGGAGTACGAGCGGCAGAAGCGGCTCATCGCCAATAGCGACGACCCCGAGGACTGCCCAGGGCTGCGGGCGGCGTGCTTGGCGTCAATGAACGACAAGGACGCCTGGAGGGGCGACCTGGACATAACGATCGCCATGTCCATCCGCGACTCCGGCAAGCCGCTCGTGGACCTCACCGACGACAACGAGGCAGGACCAAGCGGTTTGGTGAAGGACGAGCCCGTCGACGAGCGCGTCAAGCAGGAGCTAGCAGTATTACGACGCCTCCGGCCGCCGCAAGTACTTCTAGATTAGGTTTAGTTTAAAATTTAGTCAAATTTCGTTCGAATCTATGTAAGTTTGGACGAATCTAATTGAATCTCGCAAAGTTTAAAATTTCCAAAATTTTGTTTGGGGGACGCGACTGGGGGAGCGACGTCCTCAAACGCGGCACGAACGAAACACGTCCCCCAAACACTCAATCCGACGCGTTTTGGGGATGGTTTGGGCGACTGAAGATGCTCTAACAACTAAAAAAACCCGGATACAACTCAACTTGCAACTCATATGTTTATACTCTTTACAAGTTCTGGATCAAGTCAATTCCAAGTGAAGCATGCATTATTTCTGAGTATTGTGGTGTCTAAGAGGTGATAATTAATGCCTCGTAGAGTACGGCATGGATGGCCATTTAGAGTGCTTTTTTTTCTACACAAACGGTTTTAACATGAGTTTTGGAGGCTTTGATTTTGAAGTTTTCCTATATTGCTGATTTAATTTGTCTGATATCATTCTACATTTTCATTTGCATGATATTATATAGAAAAAATTATATTGACTCCAACCAGTTGAAATATCTCTTAGCTTTTTTTCCCATGGTGATAAAACAAGCTTGGTCAAAGAACCCCCAGTATATAGAATTTTGCAAAGTAATAAAAATAATACTTACAGTGTTATTTACACTGATACTATATTTAAATGTGTTGTTTCCTCACTGCCAGAGAGTAGTACAAGGTTTGGAGGATACGAGGTTTCAAAGTTTTTTTTTTCTATAATGCTGATTTGATTAATGAAAGACTGCCACAAATCACTAAAAATTTGCTACACATGAGGTCAATTTACACGAAAACAAAATCCTGTTGTCCTGATCAAATATGTTTCTCCTATATTTTTTGTTGGACGTTGCTACCCAGTGGCGCCGCATAAAATTATATGTGCAGTCTATCGCTTGTCAGGGACAAAAAGAAGCAGCGAGCTAGAAAATTCTGGGCCACATGTTTTTAACAAGATCAAGTTCCTTAGACTAGCCCCAATGGGAGTATCATAAGTAGTATCATGCATGTCATGTTGGCAAAAATCTAATGTGTCACATTAATTAATGAGGTGAGAGATGAGAGTAGTATCATAATATGATACCGTATCATGACACATAAACCAAGAAAACTTCATGACAAATACATCATGTATACACATTTGCATTGAGATTCTACAAAACATTAAATTTGACATAAGTATGATACCATATTATGATACTATGCATTGTGGAGGTGGTATCACAAACTAATATCATGTACATAATACTAGTGTATGATACTTCCCATTGTGACTAGTCTTATCACAAATCGGTGTATAATGTTAGTGATTGCCATATTAATTAGGTTCGTGTTAATTGCCTAATTAATTATGCCTACTCGCCAGATTTAATTGTTACTTAGTGCCAAGTTAAGTCTAGTTGTCATGTTCAATTGTCATTTAATTGCCCTATTAATTCGACCATAGTTGCCTGATTAATTAGGCCTAGTTAACCGATTCAACTGGTGCTAATTTCCATATTAATTAGGTATAGTATTGCCAGATTTCTAATTATCAAATCATGAGAAATTGCCACGTTAAGAAGCCCAATTGCCAGATTTTAGTTGGTTCTAGACATCAAAATCCGTAGAATATTGTGAAGAATCCATCATCCACCGTTAAACTGACACACATGTAAATAGAAGAGCACTCCAGGATTGAGTTCGTACAAAAAATGAAGAAGTATCTCCGCGAATAAATGGAGAGGACGACAGATCGATAGAGTATGGGAAGAGACCTCTCGCACACAGCGCACCGGCTGCCGGACTAATTATCGCGCACACTCATAGATGTGCTTTTTGTCGACGACGGCGGCCTACTCGTGCTCGAGAACGGTGGCCACTTCCTCGCGTGAACTCCCCGATGCGCAGTCGGTCAGCGGAACCCTCGCCACCTAGTCGATGAAGCTGATGGGCGTCTCCTCCTTGCAGGAGCGGCTCCATGCGCTCTCGGCGCCCAGCTCCCCGCGCAGCGCCGGCGTTCGTCCACCTCCCCGGGGCGGAAGCGTCGGCCTGCTCCTCTCAAGTATCCCGGGTGTGGCACCTACCCATGGCGGTGCTCGGCGGCGGCCTCTCCCGCGGCAGTGCTCGGTGGCGGCCTCACGCTTCTCCCCATGGCGGCCTGAGAAAAGAGTTCGGAATTGCGTGTGTGTGACTAGGGGGGCTCGTCGGGGAAGAGATAATTCACTAGTATCATAGTTCCATATATTAATTGTTTTGTAGAATCTCAATGCAAACAATGCAAATATATGTACAAGATTTACTTGACATTAATTTACTTGATATTAATTTTTCTAGTAGTCTGTGCTATGATACAGTATCTATCTATGATACTAGTACCATCTCTCTCATCCTTAATTGCACTGCCATATCAGCATTTTGCATGCATGATACTACCTATGATACTTCCATTGTGGGTAGTCTAAAACTGCTCATAGTGGAAGTAACATAGGTAGTAACATCACACATATCAAGGCATTTTGATGACATGGCATACTAATAAATAAAGAAAGAAAGTGAGGTGGTAACTAGCTATGTTACCATAACATCACACATCTCAAAGCAATATGAGTCTACAATATAATTAATAATACATTGCATGACACCACATCTAAGTTACTACCCACTATGAAGGTGGTAACTTAGACTAGTTACATAGCATATGTTACTAGTCTAAGTTACTCTCCACTATGAGCAGTCTAAGGGCGAGATGCGTTTCGTCCAACCGCCGGACACAGTTCTAACCGTGCGGCGCCTCTATCTAGATTCCCTTCTTTGTTTATCATTATAATAACATCTCCTATGTAGAAGAATTTTATTCAAATTCAGGTGTATGTTTCAGTAGAACATAAAAGCAAGCAAAGTATATAGACGTACAATGTAAATTGCAGAGGGCGTGGTACGTTTCAATAGAACATCTACATGGAAGCAACAGACATCAATCATGAGTAACATCTTGGAGACAAAGCTCATTTTTTTTCCCTTCTGACTCAGCAATTATCAAATTAGCATGAGACCCCGGTTTGCTCCATGGCACATCAACTTATCGAGACACCAAAACAAATTTAGCAATAAACCAAATAGGATTCAAATCTGTTAAAAATAGACTTGAACTTTGGGGTTGCAAATCTGTTAAAAGGTTATGGGTTCGCATACCTCTACATTCCTTTCTCATAGATAGTACTAGTACCATTGCAACATATAGGCAAAGATTGCATACGTTTTATATGAAAAATACTGTATGAGACTAAGAAGTTAACTCCCCGCAACAAATAAGACGAAAAGTTAAAATAACCGGGTTGCACTTTGGCTAGAATTAAAATGTAGAAAACATTGCATTTGACATACAAAGTTCCGAGAAGAAAAGTAACATAGCAGTGCTAGAAGTACCAAGACCAAGTTATTATGATCTAAATTTTAGTAACGGTGAATGTGGCCTGTTGTAGGTTCCTCCAAAGACCCCTCATAACTTGAAACATCTGGAGTTCATGGTGATCATCCGTATAGCGTGCTTCATATATGATTTCGATCAACTTTAAGTTTGGGCACTGGAAAGCCTTTTGGTCCGGACAATGGAGGGAGCGGCTACTTGTCTTGTCCTTTCTCTTCTTGCGCCCCGCCTCTTGAAATGTATTTTTGCAGCAGCATGGCTGTGTATAGAAACTCAGGTAAGATCAATAAAAGATGCACAACGAAAGAATCACCAGGGTAATAAGTAGATAACAGCATGAGTAAGTAAACTACCCGCTGATGCTCCAAAGTAAGCTTCTTCAGATTAGGGGTCTTCTGCAGAAATATGTCAAGGGTGCTGCACTTCCCATCGCGATTGCCAAATACACACCCGCGTAGCCACAAGGCTCTCATGTTGCTGAAAATTGGGAATTGACCCAACTCGTTATCTAGCATCAGCTGAAAGAGAATGGATATTCAGTTAAGGTTCAGGGATAGATGCACTGAAGTGAACCACGCACAGTGGTCAAAATATCCAATCCATATGCAACATACAGGGCAAATAAAGATGCCTGGGATGACGAGAAAGGGAGATGCATATATAGTATATACCTCTGCCGAAAAGCATGCTGTCAACTCCAGCTTGGTCACGTTGGAGAGGCTGCCTAGAAGCATGACTCGACTTCTCGGAGACATGTCGTTTGGGAAAACAACCCATGCATCCACGAGGGAGTTGGTCGACCCATCAGCTAGGGAAAACTCGTTCTTCTGGGTGTATTCGGGCATCGAAATATCTGGATCCAGCACCAATTCAACAAGAGCGGGAGCCTTGATAGCCAGGGTACCAACTGAATGACGATAACATATGTGGATAGTTAGCTTCTTCAATGTGTGGGACTGTATGTGGTTGAATTCAGTGCAGCAATCTTCGAGGTGCAGATCTTCTAGTACCGGGCATCCTGAACGGAGCAGCTCGGCGAAGGAGCTGCCAAGGGACACGCCAACAAGGCTGAGCTTTTTGAGGCGACTGGAACTGGTAGATCCGATGTCGGGCAACTCAAACGGACCAGGTCGGATCGTGTCGCCGAATGGCGGATTAGGTATGCCGGTGTCGAAGAACTCGATCTCGAGCACCGATGGGCATCCCAGGATGCCGCGGCGAACCCATCTGTTGATGGCCGGAAGCCAATCATCGGCGATGACGCCATCCATCGCGATCCGGAACGCATCTAGAACCGGAGCGTTGTGGAAGATGAGGAAATTGGTGACGAGATCCTCAATCTTTTGCCACCTGTGCCTGGAACGGGTTGAGAAATACACCATGTTGATGTTGATGCATGGCGCCGAGCGCCAGAGGCCTGCCCACCTCTTGGACAGCACGGTCGTTTGCACGGTCCGCTGGCACGGGAGGAAGGAGAGGATGCGGTGGAGGAGGTCGTCCGGCAGCGCGCTCAGCCGGTCGTCGGTAGAGCCGCCCGCATGGAGGCGGCGGTCTGTGACGGCCTCCATCGCCAGCAGATCAGATGTCGGCGAACCTGGGACGGCCAGCACGGTCGAGCCGGCGGCGTCTGCCGCACCGGAGATCCCGCGCGAGGGGACGGCGACGAGGCGGCGGCCCTGAGACGGCCAGCACGGGCGAGCCGGCGGCGTCTGCCGCGCCGGAGATCCCGCGCGAGGGGACGGCGACGAGGCGGCGGCTACACTGCCGGAGGAAGGAGGTGGGAGGCGGCTGGCGGCTCCATCTGGATCGAGACCGGTTAGGGTTTCAACGGGGACTTTAGGGATTTTATTATTCGGAGATCTCGGCGGATCACATTGTGATTAGAGAAAGGTGCAAGGTTTTTTTTGCAAAATGGGCGAACGCGAATCTCCGGCGATATCGGACGTCCTGTAACCAGATACGCCAAATTGCAAACCGCAAACACGCGGATGCAGGCTAAGAAAAACGTGATTTGCAGGCCGCAAAAAGCTCGGGCAGTGCAGGCCGAAATTTTTTGGAATATGCTGTTATGCAGTTTGCGCATGCGGGATTTGCTCCGCGGGGGAGGCAGCAAACCTGTATACTAAACTGCACAAATCAATGTTTTTGCACATTTCAACACAAATATTTGACATAGTTCATTTCAAATGCATAATATAACCAAATAAAACATAAAAATTCATAGTTTTGAATAGCACACAATTCAACAATAATCCTTATTACAACAATAGTTCAAATCCGAATAATTAAACAAATTGTTACAAATACAAATAAATGTTTGAATGATACATCAATTAAATGGGAAAAATGTTCATCAATGGCCACCATGCCTCATACAATGGTGTTGAATAAGATCAAGCTGCAGCTGCTTGTGAGATCCCGCATTCTCAATGTCGCGGTATGTCTCAAGAAACGCTTGAATATGGTCAGGGTTTCTTGCCGGCTTCACACGAGCGCCGACATTGTCAAAGAAGAACTCCAAATCCAAGTCTTTCTCATCTTCAATGATCATGTTGTGCATAATTACACAAGTTGTCATGATATCTCTGAGAGTCTCTTTGTCAAGAAACCTACTGGGACCTCTCACTATTGCAAACCTAGCTTGCAAAACACCGAAAGCTCTCTCAATGTCCTTTCTGGCTGCCTCTTGTGCTTTTGCAAATTCAGATTCAGCTCTACTAGCAGGATTTCTGATTGTTTTCACAAATGTTGACCACTCCGGGTATATGCCATCGGCAAGATAATAACCCATTGTGTAATCATGTCCATTGACGGTGTAGTTGCAAGCCGGTGCATCACCACTAGCTAGCCGGGCTAGAAGATGAGACCTATGTAGCACATTGATATCATTGAGAGAACCTGGCAACCCAAAAAAGCAATGCCAAATCCAAAGATCCTCAGAAACAACTGCTTCAAGAATAATTGTCGGATCATGACTCTTGCCACAATATGTGCCATGATATGCCTTCGGGCAATTCTTCCATGTCCAATGCATACAATCTATGCTGTCTAGCATTCCCGGCCAACCTCGAGCCTCATTTTGCGTCATCAGCCTCACCGTGTCTTGTTCATTAGGGGCTCGCAAATAAAAATCCTTATATTTGCAAATCATTACTTTGCAAAACCGGCGGACTGAACTGATTCCATTTTTGTATCTTCATCTATGCGAAGATACTCGGCGGTGTAGTCCGTCGGAATGCTGTAAGCAAGAACCCGCATGACGGCGGAAATCTTTTGATGCGCGTTGAAACCAAGCAATCCGGCACAATTGCGCTTTTTCTTGAAATAGCGAGTATTGGACTCGCAAGTGCGCACAATATTGTTGAAAAGCTCTCGCCGCATTCGGTACCGGCGGCGTAAAAGATGAGGAGGATAGATCGGTACCTCGACGAAGTAATCGCGCATCAGCAAGTCGTTGCCGAGCTTACGGTTGCGCGGAATGCAAAGGCGGCCGACCGTGGAACCATGCCGCCGCTTCCTCCGCCTGTCCATGAGCTCCTTTGCGGCGATAAGCACCACCATCTCCTTCATGTCGCCGTCGAGCAGCTCGTCCAAGTAGGAGTCGGAGGAATCCGACGAATCTTCAATCAAAGACATGGTGGCGGCGCTGAACGACATCTACACAGGCGGTGGGGCGAATGAGGGAGGAAAAACGCCGGCGAAATACCAAGAAGCTTGCGGGCGGCGGTGACACACCTTGCGACGGTGGCGGCGGCCGATTCGCGGGCAAATCCGGCCGACTGGGTCGCCGACGACCTGCAGCTAGTGGGGAATCGGTGCGGCGCGTCGGTGCCGATGTTCCTAGGCGACGAGGAGGGTGGACGCGGCCGGGATCTGCGGCGGCGCGCGGCGGCGGCAGCGATGCGCGCAGAAGGGGCGAGCTGAAAGTTCCTTCGCGCCTGATTTTTCTCTACCAACCCACGCCTTGCACGGGATGCAGATCGATCTGCATCCGGCCGCGAAACCTACATATATGTAGGTTTGGCGAGGAAGCCGGCGCCTGGAAAAATATTTGCAGGTTTGGCCGATATGGGCGGTTATTATGCAGTTTTGGCAAATATGCCGTATCTGCTAGAGATGCTCTTACCTACCCTGTCAGCTTTTAATTACCCCGGCCGGCCTCTATTCTTCACATTCTACAAATTTACTGTAATTAACAAGACAACAGTGGACAAAATTCGAAATTTTCCCATCACATCTACCCTTTCTCAAACATTCAAGTCACAGATCACTAATACAATCACATACATGCTACCTCCGTTCAAAATCATAAGCTTTTTTAGATTAGATAGCTGTCATAATTTAACTTTATTTAAAGGCTTACATCTATTTCGAAACGGGAAAGTAATATGTCACAGCAGCTCAAATCATATCCCCTAGTCCTGCTGCAAATTAGCACACCAGACAAGAACTGTTGTGACTATCCATCCATCTATCTATCTATCTATCTATCTATCTATTTTTCTAGTACAACTTCCCCTAGGTCTGTCCGTCGGCAGCAAACCAAGAACCGATATCGATATAACACACAGCCCGCCATGGCACGGACGCCACAAGATCCAGGCACACGCTCGTCGCCACTCACTCCCCTGCAACAGACCGGCCAGTTTACACACGTACACAAACTCAAAACCCATCTTCTCTTCAGTCTTTTCCCTTCCTTCCTTCCTTCCTTCCTTCCTTCCATCTTTCCTTCTTTACATGCTCACACGCAAAGACACAAAGGGCAGCTCGTCCCAGAGAACGACCATCCATGCAACAATAGTACTCTGTCAGCGCACACTAGCTTCTCCTTATCCTCGACCTCGAATAAAAACAAAACATAACTGTCAGCAAAGCAAACAATGATTGGATACTTTGAAGAGAAGGTTCAAAAATCCATACCAAGCAATTGCAATAGATCTACTGCCAAGTAATAGCCAAACCAAACTACCAATATCAAGAATAGCAACTGATTAACTGAATAGCAAGATCCTTTGCTTCTAATTAGATACACATGCATGCCAATCAAGCTAGCATGTCCAGGCTAGTCATCAAACCGCAAAACAGTCTGATGGGAGTTCGCTACCAGATCAATCCTATCAAACAACAGCATTCAGATACAACCCGGGCACCCGGCCCACATCGATGCATGTCCAACCATTCGGAAACAGGTTTTCTAACTAACAGCAAGCTAGCATTAGCAACAGCAATAAATAATGCCAGGAAGCAAATAATCAGTAAAATGATGCACCAACAACGGAAAATGATGCCAGGGCGTGGACACCACCATACATATTCAAATCACATTGCATAAATCGATGAAACCAAGGACAATTCGCACTAGATGCACTACATGTCAGATCTCACGGCAAAATAATCCTCCTCGATATCATAATCGACACCCACAGCACCAAGCAAACAAACCAATCGATGCCCTGTAAGACGACCCTATTACATACACTCGCAGCAGATTCGTTTCACTCAAAGGATAAACTGAACTAACCTGAAATACACTAACAGAAGGAATGCGGGGGGAAGGGGAACGTGGACTCCTTGTTGCCAGTCGTGAACCTGGACAGAGATAACGTCCGCGAAGAACACTAGTTGGTCCCCATCATCATGCCGCTTCGCTAGCATCCTGAGCCCTCCCTGGTGGCACCAAATTTCAGTCAATACATAACCAGCTCAATACGAAGAAAAGGGGTATATGATTGACCCCTAGCAGCAGCAAAAACAATAAATAAGTAGACTAAGCACTACATGCCTTCAGATTATCAGTTTAATTCGATGTTGAAATGTAGAGCTGTAAGAGCTATCAGCACAAGTCAAATATGTGAAAGCAACCCATTCTTCAGTAGAATATAAACTGGCCCTTCATATGCTTAAGAAGTGGCACCTGCGAGGACAAGAAACAAAGCTGGTCAAGACGGCGTCAACAAGGAAATAAGAAGAATCATATAGCTCGTTCACACGTATAACAGGCTTGGCAGGTGGAGACGACATGGCTTTCCTGTCATTTGCCGTTGTCACCAGTAAACAGAGACAAAAAATAAATGCCACCAAGTAGTTGCAGAACAGAGAAATGACACATATGCGTCCATGAAGTGACCCATCTTCATTTTGTTGTTGTACCATCTGTTACACAATCCTAATGTGGCTACACCTGCTGCTTGTGGTTATACCAGGTCCGTAACTAGTATCACTAATTACTACAAAATTGCTGACTAAGTGTGACTTTACTACAAAACAGGTGTGTTTGCTGCAAATTTTCTAGAACTAAGGTTTCATGTTACAGATTTATTGGAGGGCGCAAGCACCTGAACTAGTAGGTTCCAGCACTTGGTCGAATTAGTTCCAGCACGCATTGACCAGCGTGAGCTGATGTACAGCAGCAGCAGCAAAACATGAGTGGTATAGGATTGATAGGAGCAACACCTCCGAATGATTGCATCAATATATACAGGATCTGCAGCAGCAGGGTATCTATATCTCTACTGGTTCTAGCTGATGTATTGCCTCAAATCGAATCAGCTAATGTACGGGCTCAAGAAGCAACCTTTGGGTGCAGAATCGTTGACAGAGGTGTCGAGGTTGCTTGGGCGCGAGCAGCGGTTCTCGTCGTCTTCTCAGCAGTGTCTGGCTTCTCCGAAGAAGAAGCAGAAACAATCAAGTCGCTACAGACGTCGTTTGGGGAACGCATGATATGGACTTTCACTCATGGAGATGAGGTAGGGACGGATGAATTTGAGGAAATGCTGAAGGATGCTAGCTCCAGACTACATGCTGGTTCGTTTCAATTTCATCGTCTCTTCTTTGCTTTGTTTTCCACCAGGAGAACACACAGTACACACTTAGTGCAATGTTTGTCACTTCTGACATCCGAGCCATTTATTCACACATGGAATATTCACAGGAGATGGTCAGGTTATGCGGACGGAGAGTGGTGCTCTTCGACAATAGGACCAAGGATACACTCGTCCAAGCAGGTCAGCGCAATGAATTGTTTGATAGCATAGGCTCTATTATGATCGATCATCAGAGACGACCATTCTCGGAACAGATCCACCCTAATATTAAGGTAGTCTCTGTCATAACCTTTTTCATATTACGCCCATGAATTCACTCTAATAATTTCAGACCAAATGCTCCCACAAATATAGTTTAGGATGAATAGCTATTTTCATTACCATGTTTCATCCTCGTTATAGCAGGAAGAAGGAGCAGGTCACGTGAAAGTAGAAGAAGGAGAAGGACAAGCTGAAGAAGGAATGGAGGGGCATTCTGCAACGAATGACGATGTCTTGAAACCTTGGCATGTGCGGACGTATGAGTATTGTGCTTATGTTGCCGAACTGGTAAGTGCTTTCCAATCAAGGAACTCTCCTTTGTTACCTGTCACGTTTGTACTCCGTACAGTCACCCCAAACTGACGCATGTTAGCTACTTCTGATCTTAAGTAGATGACTGGTTTCATAATTTATATTCTGATGATTTTCTGCTTTTGGAGGATGTCTTGTCTCTAGGTAGGAAAATAACATTTTCTTTGTGAAGGAAAATAAGCTTTGGCTACTTAGGTTTATGGAACTTTTCTGAGAGAAGGTTTATGGAACTTGAGATGCCGTAATTGTTGGTTTGTGAAATATTGTTCTACTAAAATTTATTCTTTTGTTATGGTTGTATGTTGTCTAAGGCACCTGAACTTAATTAAAGCAGTTCAAAAATTCTGTTCAATCATCAAAGCAATTATGAAACAAGATATGCTGAATTCTAATCATCTCCATATATTGCAACTTACTGTTTTGGAATTTGTATCACGACTGATTATTTAGAACTGCTTTTTTTTTTTTTGAGGTGGTCGCCAGTGTGACAGGCCGGGCCCAGACCACCAAGGAGCTAGTAAGAGTTACTATCGTCTCTACCTATTATAAGGAGCAAAGGAGCTGGTTGAGGCCCAAGCTGATGACGGAATACTAGCGCTGATCAAAGTGGTTTGTGAACTGTGAACCATCACATGTGTGTACGGACGACTTGCATCTACTTGAGTTCTGACGGCCTGCGTGGTTGTGTTCAGAGTTCGTGTCTCCCTTGTCGCTGACAAATTTGTGACCTAGGTGCTGCTTTTATTTTGCTTTGGAGGGGATTATGGTGTTGACTCGATGAATGCATTTGCTGTGTCAGGTTTGAAAAACGTGTTAAAAGAAATCGTCATGGAAGATCATGTCCAAACATCTTTTACCCATTTGTTCCATTCCTTGTTGTTGTCTTTATGTTTAAACCATGGTACACCTTGACCAATCAACAATCATCGGAAAACGAGGGTTCAAAAGCTTCCAGAAGGAGCAATCTAGATGACTTTTCGCTTGATGGATAATTAGTCTCACAAATACATAACTAGGGGCAAAAGGTGAAATTCACTTTTGATGTCAGATTATGGATAGATGAAATTTTTTGTTATGTTTCTCCTGTGAAAAAGCATGGAGCCTCATGTGTAGTTTTGGTAATTGATAACAATCTTTATAGACTAATGGTTGCATTGAGTTTCTCTTCTAGATTATGTTCATATGCAATGCTTGAACCATATGTTGCATTGAGTTTCTTTTATGGGTGATGGTGTCACACCACCACCCATCCCCACACCATGCCTCGTGATTAAAGTTTTTTGTACGCATCTCTCTCTTCATGCCGTCCGATACTACCACACTGCTAGTCTCCCATTTCACCCCCTCATCCAAACTTCTCACTCCCTCACACAAACTCTGCCCAAACCTGAATTTTGGCACTCGTTGCCCACCACCACCTCTCAACAACATCTATATATTTTATAGGGATTTCTATTTTCGTGCCCTCGGGTCCTTAGTTGTGCTCAGTTTTCCCCAGCTCCTTAGTTTTTCCTCGGTTTTACCCAAACGTTTGTCTGAAACCATCACACGTGATGTAACGGCCGGTTGCCCGACGGTTGACCGTTATCTTCTGACTAGTGGGGCCATGTAGAGCCTGCAAAGACACGTCAGACCATGCATCTTTGTTTGACCGTAAGCATCGCTGTATCCCTGACCAAAACGCGAACGAGTGGGGCTTCGGTATATCAAATGACAAGTGGGGCCATGACGCTGATACAAGGGGCAATACACGGGTAGGATTAGATTTTTAAACGGAGCTCTACGAGCGATGGCACGGAGGAGGTGGCATGCGGGGTGCCGAGATGAGATCGACGTCCACAAAGAACTGCATGAGGCGAGACCGGACGCATTAGATAGATATGAACTAGACGCGTTTAACCATGCAAAGAAAGAGAAGAAATGGTCGACGACATCGACGACCACCTCAAAACTTTGACCGACCGTGTCGGACACGAACGCGAGCAATGTAGAGAAAACTAGTGTCTCTCCTTTACGGCGTGTATAGGTGGGTGCTAGGAGAGTGTGGTGGCGAAGGGAAAGACCTCGCGGCGGTACGTGGCGTCCGAGCATAGCGGGTCGGCGTGGCCGTGCCCACGGCGGCGTGCATGCATGTTCGGCATTGGCATCGGCATGTACGTTCGACATTGGCCTCGGCGGTATCTCGGTGTGTCGGTGATCGAATGAGGGGACGGGATTGAGGGTGCATCCCGACGTTGACCTAGCGGTGGCGGCGAGCATAGCCGTTCGACCATGCCGATATCGGCATCGGCATCGTTTGGAGGCTGTGGTGCTCGAATCAAGTTGGGATTTGTTTCTTGTAGGCCAAAATGAATTTGAAACAAGTTTCATGTTGAAGGTTAGGTAACGAAAGTTTGTAACTATCCCAAAATTATACTAGCGCCATGGTGAGGTTCTTTTTGATAGAGCTATACGGTTGGGCAAACTTTTTGACACTTTTTAGATAGGGTTCCTTGTTGTTACACGTATGGCATCATGTATGGAAAATTTGGGGTCATTTGGAGATGTTCGAAAAAATCACTTTGCTTAAGCGCATGCCGTTTCGTCTCGTCTGAAACCAGCTTTTCTAACAAGGTGATTTTTTCTACCTTCTCTAAATAACCTCAAATTTCATACAGCTGATCTTCTATACATAGATAGATAGATTGTTTCGTTTTTACATTTTTCGAACATTTTATTTCCCTTTATAATACCCAATTGATTTTCAGGTCAAAACCTCGAAAAACAGCATCATGTATGGCATCATTTTCACCCTAAATTTCAAATTTTCTGAAACTTTCCCTTTTAGATATTCCTTGTTGTTATAGGTATGCCATCATGTATGCCAAACTTGGTTAAGTCTCACTGAAACCAGCTTTTGTAACAAATTAGGTTTTTCACGCCTTCTCTAAATGACCTCAAAAATCATACGTGATAGGTTTATCATTCTATACAAAGATAGATGGTTTATCATTTTTTGCGTGAAAAGTAATGGCTACAACAAATTGTTGATGGTTTATCATTTTTTTGCGTGAAAAGTAATGGCAACAACAAATCGGTGATGCATGGTTTATCATATTTTTTGCGTGAAAAGTAATGGCAACAACAAATTGTTGATGGTTTATCATTTTTGCGTGAAAAGTAATGGCTACAACAAATTGTTGATGGTTTATCATTTTTTGCGTGAAAAGTAATGGCAATAACAAATCGGTGATGGTTTATCATTTTTTGCGTCAAAAGTAATGGCTACAACAAATTGTTGATGGTTTATCATTTTTTGCGTGAAAAGTAATGGCTACATCAAATTGTTGATGGTTTATCATTTTTTTGCGTGAAAAGTAATGGCAACAACAAATCGGTGATGGTTTATCATTTTTTTTGCGTGAAAAGTAATGGTAACAACAAATCGGTGATGGTTTATCATTTTTTGCGTGAAAAATAACGCCAACAGAGAGACAGAGAGGGGTTATCCTGCCCGTTCCCTATATCATACGATCAACGGTCGGCGGGAACGATCCGCGTGACATGGGCTAGACCAATCAGGGCGATGATGCACGTCTGCGAGAATTTGTGAAGAGAGAGGGCAAAACTGAGTACTATCAAGAAACCAAGGGCACCGAGTAGTAAATAGACTAAGGGATTCAAATATGAGATTTAAAAAATGGAAAATGCTTGTTTTGTACAATGAAACCCATCTTGGCCTACCTCAAACTATTTGCAATACCAATATACATCGGTGTGAGAATTGTGGCCTCATTTAGACAAAGTATGATTTGGGGGAAGCTGTTTTGGGAAGGGCTTATTGTGGAAAACCATGCACCTTCATAGCTACTAGGTGATTTGAGAAGTGGCAATTTGTGGTAAAACTTGATTTATCTATGATTTATCTATGATTTGAGAAGTGGCAATTTGTGGTAAAGACTCCATGAGTAAGTGCCACTCTTTTTAGGATTTTTTTGCACATTAAATGACTCATTTAACTAGTTAATCCCATTTGTTGACTCTCTGTTGACCAGCCACTTGAGGGTAAAACTGAGTATATTGCACTAGCCAGTATTAGCACTCGAGGGGAAAATAGAGCACACAAAAAATGCTAGTATAAGACTCGAGGGTTGATACGTCTCCAACGTATCGATAATTTCTTATGTTCCATGCTACTTTATTGATGATACCTACATGTTTTATGCACATTATATGTCATATTTATGCATTTTCTGGAACTAACCTATTAACAAGATGCCGAAGAGCCAGATTGCTTGTTTTCTCGCTGTTTTTGGTTTCAGAAATCCTAGTAAAGAAATATTCTCGGAATTGGACGAAACTTTCGCCCGGGGTCCTATTTTTGCACGAAGCTTCCGGAAGACCGAAGAGATAACGAAGTGGGGCCACGAGGCAGCCGGGGGCTAGGGCGGCGCGGCCCAAGCCACGGCCGCGCCGAC